>NC_134484.1:444501353-444813853 GCF_040206685.1 Ascaphus truei
TGATATACAAAGGACTTTAGATTTTTGCATAACCATTTTAAACAATGTTTCCTTTGCTTGTTTTAAGGCACATATCAGAAATTTTTCACATTTGAGATTTCCCTTGTTGTAGGGCCCATATAATGATCTGGCATTGTGACCAGAGCAATCTAATTAGTATAAAACAAACTAAGAAAGGTTTTATATGCCGTATCTGATTTAAATAAAAACTAAAAGAACATGTTCATGTTTTATTAGCAACCCTGTATATTACAGTGAGAGACCCCAATACTGCCTGCAGTGGTCTAACTACATTTAGTTCATTTCATGTTCATTATCACTCCCTAAACCAGACAAAATTAGCAAATGCATCTTGTTTTATTGCAGCAGTTCATAGATACCGTAGCCTCATACGTCTTCAGCTAAGCAGTCGGGAAGCCTCTGAGGGAAATGCTTGTCTTTCCAGTGATGCACGTTCACGTTTTTGCTGACTGGGGTGTCATACACTGAAATGTGGGCAGCTTTGCTTTAAGTGAATTTCAAATGCTTTTACAACTGCAAGTCAGCAAGTTGGTTTTATACTGTTTGCCTTCCAGCCACTTCCGCTGTAGCAATGTGTTGTGTTTTTTTCCCCACAACAAAGGACAGAAGCTGCAACACAATAATGTTCACTTTCAGGAAAAAAAAATATATAGCTATAGGAAAGCAAATCTGATCTCCCAACTTTTAAATATATCAAATTCTTAACAAATATTTTGTTCAAGATTTTTCTTTCATCCATATACAGTACCTTGTCTATATCCCCAGTCTATATCACCACCTCTCATCTCTACATTTCAACAACAATCAGATAATGCTGTGTCCTCATTCTTTCATCTTCTACCAAATACCCCTGAGAAGATTGTTCACGTTGACCAGCGTGACGCTAATCAGGAGCAATTAACATTAGAGCTGATCGAGCACTACTGCATGGAAATGCCCATTGACTTGAATGGGAGTTTCTGTTTTGGTATTGCCCAGTTTGTACTATCCCACTTTAATGAATAACAAACCTACGAATCGCTTTTTCATGCTCATTTTCAGGGAAAGGGACCTGAGTATAAGCTAGAACTTTGCATTGTAAATCACTTACTGTACATTTACGTTGAAAGCATTCTCCTTTAATGACACTAAACAGGAAGACTTAAAAACCTACGATTACACTAAAAGGACAATTTCTTCCTTTGGAAATTATTTCTCTGTTGCTTAAAATATTACTTACAAATCCTGTATCTTTCAAAAAATATATAAAGTCATTGAATTTTTTTTTTTTTAACTTAAAATAAAAATTTGAATATATTAACTTTTAGCAGGTGACTAGTTGGGAAAAACAGCATGTTTGCATTTCATATTCTATGCATCAAATGTACAGCATGATATAAAATATAAAATAATAAATACTTGAAACAACTTCTCATGACAGGAATGAAATGAACTATAGGGGAACCACTCAGACCCCTATAGGGGAACCTTTCAAGTATTTATTATTTATAATTATTTTTTTTGTACTTATCCTGCCTATATATATATTCATCTAATATGGGTATTGAAATATGCTTGCAGATGAATGCCATGCTACTGTATATACCTTTATTTTTAAGCATTTCAATCATTATATGTTAATGAGGAAGGGTATTTAAAGGACTGTATTACCAACGTAAACCACACCCCTGACTAAGAGGTTAACACCTTGAAACGCGTAGGGTGGTTTTGGTTGGTTCCTGAGACCCGTGGGAGTACCAGGGGCGTGAGTGAAGGAGAAGGAGAGCCCATGGAGAAGGCTATGAAGTCAACGGGAGCTATACCATCTTCCTTGCTCCTCCCTGCTCTACTGTGGTGCTGGATGCCTGCATCAGACTGACGTCACGACGGAGGAATGGAGTGACGCAGCGACGCGACCCCCACGCGGTGCGGAACGTGGTGCAACTTTGGAGGGAGTGTGTCCGGATACCGCGACCTGACGGACGTGTCAGACAGCGTGAGAGGAGCCCTGCAGAAAGTCCCTGGACTACAGAAACCATGGAAGTGCTTGTATTCAGTGCTCTTGATGCACTGATTTGTTGTAAGTGCATTTTAATCTATTTTTGTTAAGTAAAGTTTGATATACTACACCATGAGGTGTGCGCTTTTCTTTTTTTTTTTATCATTTTTAGTACCATTGTGGAACGTTGGGTTGTTTCCCATATTTGAAGAGAGCAGCACCCTCAAGACTGGACTTTTAACTCTCTGGTTGTATTAATATATTTCATGCTTTCCGCATATGTGATATTAATTGCTGTTTATTGTGTATTATTTACTTATCACATTATTGGTCAAGCAGCCTAAGCTGAGGCTAAGTTCTATTCAATATCATTGGGGTATCACCGGTATCAATTCTGGTTTGTCAGGATTTGGTTTGGTTTAAGCACATTGCTCCAACATTAGCCTTGGAGATAAATTATTTAATATTCATATATTGTTCAGTGGTCAGCACTTTACTATTTTACTAACTCACTTGAACATTCAAGATTTCAAAATTCCATTCTTCTGGTTTGAACAGATTATGTAAATTAAATCTATTAAACTAAATCATATTGGTCAAACAAAAGACTCCAGGATATTACAGTCAAATAAGTTCACTTCTTTAACTTACTCCTTAGAAAAATGCTGTTCTACAAGTTGATAAAAATCTAATACAATATTGGTGCACAATATATTTTGGTAGACAAGGAGGTTACAATGTAATGAAAATCATTTAAATATTAAAAACAAAAACACGTTGTTGCAAAATAATTCCATAAACAGCCCCCCACCCCCATACTAAACAACTGGTAAACTTTTTTTTTAGCCGTGTAGCCATGGCTGGTCCGGGCCATACTTTCTGCCCCCTGTCACAAAAGTCCCAGTAGTTATAGGCAGTGTCAGGCTATCCTGGGGGGTTTACCCCCTCCACACACACACATGCAGCCTCTCTGAGTGACAGGGTGGCGGTGAACTGGGTCTGTGTACAGCCAATCGGTGCTCCCCCTCTGTATTGGAGCGGAGGCAGCCTAAATTATAGGCAGTTCTAGTTCCTCCTGGCTGGGAGTGAGACATGCTCTCAGCCCCTTAGGGGGTTGAGGTGAAAAGATCTAATAGACTGCAAGGCCACAATGGAGAGAAGCCACGTACCATCCAGAGGCTTAGGACTTATCCTGAAAACCCTGTGCATACAGTGTAATAACAACTGCCGTGGCTGCTACAATAAAGGATCCTGTTTTATTTACCTCTGCCTAAGTTCCAGTGTTATTGGGTAGAGTTATGAGAGTCATGGTGGGGACTGTCTCCAGTACACCCGGAGCCTGCTGACACCATGAGAAGAACCTGAAGGATCACCAAAAGCCTGTCCTGTTTCTCCATACCATTGCAGACCCTCAGCATCTCCTGGACCCTCAGAGGTATTTAGCACCATGACACCTGTAGCTTTAGCAAGATCTCCCAGAGGGAAGGGGCGGGGGTGTGGGGGAAGCAGCGCTACACCATGTTTGTACTTGTTCATTTGCAGTATAATATAGGTAGAAAGATGTAGCAAGCTTTATTTTACCTACTGATACCAGAATATTGCGTTATGATGCAGAATATCACAGAATTCCCATAGGATTCAATGGCAGTGATCAATATACCAGAATATCACACCATAATGCAACAGCTGGAGCAATAATCCCCTGCTACATGTGGGTGCTTTATGCATCCGTGCGTATAGCCTTAGGTGGATTGGGTTGACAACCATCTTTGAATTTTTATTAATCAAGTTTGTACTTTTATACCTATATATGTACGCCAATATTATTAACCTTTTGTTTACTTAAAACCTGACCGGTTGGTGGCCCGTGACACCTAGAGTTGCCCGCCCCTGCGCTAGTGCATGCATATAGTATAATGGAGATGGTCCTAGTTTTTTGTAAGTGAAACTTCTTTGCTGGCACGGATGAATTTCCTTTGTTGGAGACGGAAGTAAAGTAATGGAAGTGACGTCATTGTGGGCAAAAGAAGCTGTTGCATACGTAGCAGCCCGCGGCGCACTAGCCTGAGGCTCGGCGCACATGCACTGAAACCGGCTCAGCGCGCATGCACAAGTACAACACTTATACAATCATTTTCTTTTTAAACATCTTAATTAAAATTAATCCCGTAAGGTTTTCAACAGAATAAAGCTTTCAACGTATGTGACTGTGACTAACATAATTTACGTGTAGAAATCTGAAGTCTACATTCTATGACTAAAAGGGTAATTCATTTGCCAACAGTGCATGTTAATTACTACTACACATTTGTAAAGTAGGAGAGAAGTCAGAGGTGTCAAGTACTGAAGACATAATGGATTATTACAATAGATTCCCACTTCATTATGAGTACTGTTCAGTGTTTATAACAGTATTACTTCATGCTTTTGATGTACCAAGGCAAATATAAAAGCCTAACTGTCAAAACATTAGTATTCCTTCTCAGGTTTGTGTAAATTGCATATTTCCTACAATAGAAGTAGGACCCATTTCCAAACACTTAGTTTATTATCATGATTAGTAGAGATGGAGATTTTTGATTCTTTTGCGGATTTTGGATCTGCCTCAGATCGGCCGGGTTCTTTGGTATGCAGATTTCCACAGATCTGTCTCAAAAATGTAAATTCGCCGATTCGTATTTTTTAAGTTTAATTTGGAGAGCAATCCGAAATCCGTAGCCAGATTGTTAAAAAATCCGGACGTGTTTTTCTTAAGGTTCCAATCCCATGAAACAATGTGTAATGGAGTTACAATAAATAAGTGAATGCACTCAGCCATGTAACACCTTCTCTACAATATACATCTGTTATTAAAGACATGTTTAATAGACCTGTAGATTTAGGATCAAGATGTATCATGGGATAAGAAACATTTAGAAAAGAAGATATAGTAGAGCAGGGCTGTCAAACATAAGGACTGTGGGCTACATGCAGCCCACCGGGCCCTTCTTTCAATCCCACAGACCCCCGAAGACCAGGGTGGACGATACAGGGACATCTGGCATGTGCAAGGGGCTTGTCCGGTCAAGAGAAGTGCCCAGCTAGCCTTCACGTGGGATCCTGCTACACTCAAGTGGGGGAGCAGCATGGAAGAGGCAGCACAGGCCCATCCCACCCCACACCAGCTCTGTCCTCAGGCTGCCTCACCCAATTCTATAACGCGGTCCCCGGCATTTAATTTGAATGCCTTTGGCAAGTGCACAGGACCTCTGCAACCGCCCGCGCTCCCCTAGAAAAATCTGGGGGGGCGTGCCCCGCAGTTTGCGCACACCTGCACTATACCACTGAGAGTCTCTTTTTTAGAGATACACTGGGGGAAATGGCAATATCTATCGGTTACCGAGGATTCCATCCACAGCATTGCTCCAGTCAGAGAGAGACTGGGTCTCTGATATGCCACAATTTTAAAGGGAATTTGTAAGTGCAACACTTACCTTTGATTCACTCTTCACCCATACCCAAAATTAGCTTCACTATTGTATATATTTTTGTCTTCACATATCCACATTGTGAACATCTGCACTCACTTTATCTGGAAGACCTCTTTAAAGGAGTAGGAGGAGTGACTCAGTGAGTAAAGACCCGTACTGGCACTGAGTTTCTAGCAGGGGAACCTCGTTCAATTCCCGGTGTGGCTCCTTGTGAGCTTGGGCAAGTCACTTTATCTCCCTGTGTCTCAGGCAACAAAAATAGATTGTATGCTCCACAGGGCAGGGATCTGTGCCTGTAAAATGTCTCTGTAAAGCGCTATTTAAATTTAGCAGCGCTATGCAAGAACATGTTATTATTATTATTATTAATAAAGAACAAATGCCTATATTTAAAAAGGGAGCTAGGTCACAACCGGGAAATTACAGACCTGTAAGCCTGACTTCAATAGTGGGGAAACTACTTGAAGGTTTAATATGGGATAATATTCAGGAATACCTAATGGAAAACAAAATTATTAGTAATAGTCAGCATGGATTTATGAAGGATAGACTAACCTTATTTGTTTCTTTGAGGAGGTAAGTAGGAATTTAGACCAGTGTAATGCCGTTGGTGTGGTCTACTTAGATTTTGCAAAGGCTTTTGATACGGTTTCACACAAGAGGTTGGTGTACAAAATAAAGAAAATTGGACTCAGTAATAATATATGCACCTGGATTGAAAACTGGTTAAAGGACAGACAACAGAGGGTTGTCATAAATGGAACTTTTTCAGGTTGGGCTAAAGTCATGAGTGGAGTACCTCAGGGATCGGTACTGGGTCCCCTGCTTTTTAACTTGTTTATTAATGACCTTGAGGTTGGGATCGAGAGCAAAGTCTCCATCTTTGCTGATGATACTAAATTGTGTAAGGTAATAGAACCAGAGCAGGATGTAATTTCTCTTCAGAAGGACTTGGAGAGACTGGAAACGTGGGCAGGTAAATGGCAGATGAGGTTTAACACAGATAAATGTAAGGTTATGCATTTGGGGTGCAAGAATAAAAAGGCGACTTACAAATTAAATGGAGATATATTGGTGGAATCCTTGATGGAGAAGGATTTAGGAGTGCTTGTAGACAGCAGGCTTAGCAATAGTGCCCAGTGTCATGCAGTAGCTGCAAAGGCAAACAAGATCTTATCTTGCATCAAACGGGCAATGGATGGAAGGGAAATAAACATAATTATGCCCCTTTACAAAGCATTAGTAAGACTACACCTTGAATATGGAGTACAATTTTGGGCACCAATCCTAAGAAAAGAACTAGAGAGAGTGCAGAGAAGAGCCACCAAATTAATAAAGGGGATGGACAATCTAACTTATGAGGAGAGACTAGCTAAATTAGATTTATTTACATTAGAAAAGAGGTGTCTAAGAGGGGATATGATAACTATATACAAATATATTCGGGGACAGTACAAGGTGCTTTCAAAAGAACTGTTCATCCCACGGGCAGTACAAAGGACTCGGGGTCATCCCTTAAGCTTGGAGGAAAGGAGATTTCACCAGCAACAAAGAAAAGGGTTCTTTACAGTAAGGGCAGTTAAAATGTGGAATTCATTACCCATGGAGACTGTGATGGCAGATACAATAGATTTGTTCAAAAAAAGGTTGGACATTTTTTTTTAGATGGGAAAGGTATACAGGGATATACCAAATAAGTATACATGGGAAGGATGTTGATCCAGGGATTAATCCGATTGCCAATTCTTGGAGTCAGGAAGGAATTAATTTTTCCCCTTATGAAATATCATTGAATGATATGACACTGGGGTTTTTTGTTTGACTTCCTCTGGATCAATAAGTAAGTATAGATATAGGATAAAGTATCTGTTGTCTAAATTTAGCATAGGTTGAACTTGATGGACGTACGTCTTTTTTCAACCTCATCTACTATGTAACTATGTAACAATCATGTAACAGAACCACACTAAATATGTGTGACACATCTATACTTGTAGGCCCCAGACTGACACTTGGTGCTGTCCTTGCTCAGTCTCTGTCCTAGCCTCAGTCCTTGCTACTAATATGCCACAGATGGCCTTTGGTCAGACGGCGGGAAATAAGTACACAGTAATTGTTACCTAGTCTTAAGAACCTCGTGATCTCCAGCAAAGGATCACAATACACATATTATAATACTAACAATAACGCTGCCCAGGTGTGTTTCAGTATCAGTTAGAAGATGCCCATCCTATCCTGGGTATATGGACCTGTATAAATGGTGCCAGCACACTATTGGAGCACTTAATGCAGTAACATGTAGCAGGCCTGCACTTCACAAAGGGGCTTTGGTACCACTGTTAACTGCAACCATTGATGGTCCCCTCCGACAGCGATTGACACTTTGTGCGCTCTTCGGTGTGGATCTGCTGCGCCTTTCTGCACCAGGTACTTCTCTCCCATAGCAGATCTCCACTCTCTCTCTCAGCCTCACTCAGACTTGATAAAGCCTGAAGCCATTCAGGCTTGTGCAGCTCCCTGAGACAAGGGCTGCTCTCCTCTGAGTCTATCCTGCTCTTGACTCCTGTGCTCTTCAATCTGTCTATGACTGCAGTTCCTGGTTCACTCCCCTCTGAACCTTTGCATTCATTGGCTGTCATGTCATTGTTAACTATTTAAGACTACAACTCCCAGAAGCCCCCTGCTGCTTCTCTCAGTCATTGGTTCATTACAAACAGCACACCAGAGAGGAACACAGCTAGAGGGCACCATGCATACTGTATATAGCTTTATCCTATCAAGGGAGTTACATATGGGAAACAACTTAATGTTAACACTTGTCGTAAAGACACACAAGTATAATGTATTCACAGCCAGAGGACAGATAATGCAACAATAACTGAAAAGCTATTACAATACACCATTCTTAAAACAGTAATACAGGTTTCAGTGTTTGACATACTGTACTGTATTTATTTATTTCATTACAGGATTAAAGCAGGGGGTCTCTGGAATTGAACTGTGTTAATTTCAGCTACGGGGAAGTCCTGCTTCCAGAGATACTTACCTCTGAGCGGTGCTAGTATCTATGCAGGCAGGGAAATAACGTGCCTAACATACTGTAATGGCAGCGTTTTATTGTCCCATGTCGCACGGGCCAATAGGAAACCATGACATCATCTGGTGCAGCTTCCTATTGACCCGCGTGACCGGGGGCTTTAAACTGCACGGAGATACTGGCACAGCTACAGAGGTAATTATCTCTGGAAGCAGGGGGATCAGCTCCGGAGAAACCCCCGCTTCATTTCTGTAATAAGAAAAAAAGAAACATAAATTAAACGTGTACTTCTGCTTTAACATTGAGCTACAGATTAAAATATCCCATACAAAGGCATAAATAACAATTCAAGAAAGCCAGAAGAATTTGAATACAAACATTCACTATACTGTATGTAGGTCAATTTACAGCTAATACGGATCTATGCATCTTTGATATTACCTGTATTGTGTCTAAAACCTTGATTTTAATGATGACGAGCTAAGGATGTTTTGTTCTTTGACTGAGCCCCTGATTGAGCCAACTCTACTGAAACAGGGATATCCTGAAATGCTGACCTTTTCGTAGCTTCATGAGGACTGGAGTCGGCTACCCCGTAATAGACTATTGTTCAATAGGGGATAAAGCACATGCAAATATAAAACTCCTTTGCTACCAAAAGTGCCTACAAAGCTTTGTGTTCTGTAGCATTGCTGGTGCTTCCATCTCCACAGGGTTAGGCAGCTTCCCCAATGTCTGACATTCTGTCAAGTGATAAGAACCTTTCATTTAGTGTGCTAAATCTTCAGTGTGTGAGCTCATGTAGAAAGGTACTGTATGTAGACCAGCTTATGTTGCTCTTAGCACACCAAGTACAGAGAATTAACAACACAGCCTTTATCTTCTTCACAACTATTTAATGCTTGATCTCTTTTAGGAAATGCATCTACTAAAACGACTGCTAAATGTTAACCAGCATACCATATCTGCAAGCTTTTACTTAATAGCATCCATAAATCACAACAGTTTTTTTAAGAGAAAGGAATTACTTTCAGAATATGTATCTGTCTAAGATATGAACTACAGTATATGAACTGTGGCATAAGATTATATAACTTTTCAAATTTTGCAAAACTGTTTTTTTTTTTGGGGGGGGGGGGAAAGTAGGACACCAAGTGGGGCAAACCTGGCGCAAAACACTGCACCATATTTATCAAAGCAAAAAAATCCCTTGGTTACCTACAGTACCCCTGAGGAAGCCTGAATAAGGTGAAATGCGTAGGGGGAGAACAAGTGAGAATCCTGGACCTTGCGAGCTCCCCTTGCATGTTACCTGGCCAGCGTCTGAATTTGGCGCCAAAATAAAAATCGCCTAAACTCCACCGGCTGTGGTGTGTATGCGGAGGTGAAACTGAACAGCGGAGGACGGGCCGGCCACGGTAAGCTGCTGCTGTGCTGTGCTATATTACTGCACATTTGGAGTGTCAGGTGACCCCCAGAAAGTGCTACCAAAGAAGTGTATAACAGAATCCACTGGAGAGGCTGCGCCTACATGAAGTTACAGCTGAAATTGTAGGCAGAGACGGCGGCCATACCACGACACAGCATCACACCGCTGGACAAAGAACGCTTTGAAACTGTGATTGGTATACAAGCGGCTCCAGTGCCTCCAGACTATCGAGACCTGTACAACAGAAGCTAAGGTGATGTGTGCTATATATTGAGAGGACACTACTCATATAATTTACCAGCGATTTACCAACTTAGGTTTACTCACATCTGTTTTGCACCTTTCACCTAAAGGACACTATTCAATATAAGCATCAAGGACAGATCCAAACCTTCTTGCTATTTTAATCAAGGTATCTGGATTTATTTGCTTATAAAATTATCCAAAGAATAGGATTCCTTAGAGCACACTAAATACAGCTCAACCCCGTTATAACGCGATCCGTTACAACGCGAATCCGCTTATAACGCGATGCAAGCGTGGCTCCCAATTTTTGTATTTATGAATACTTTACAACACGATTATTCGTATCTTAAATACTTTATTGTACAATACATACAATTGTACATTATTTTGAACGCGATCCGCTTATAACGCGATGTGATTCTTTGGACCCCAAGCACAGCGTTTTAAAGGGATTGAGCTGTACCACAAAAGGTGAAATAGCATCATTGGAAAACAAGGGATTAACCCCACTTCTCTTCCTGACTGCTCCACACTAATCTTAAACAATCTAAGTAACAACTGACTCTATACTGGAACCATTTTTTTTCCGTATTGGATGTTTTAAGTGAACATATACACACGTTTCCAGCTCTATCTTCCCTTTTTCAAGAAAAATTGGACACAATATATGATAAAAACTCCTGGTACGAATTTTTTTTTTCCTGTGTCAAATGTATTGATTAAGCTTAGTCAAGCTCAGGTCCACATATATGTGATTTATATTTTATAAATTGAGTTTTTTTTAATAAATGTGTGTTATTTTATACATATTTCATATTGCATATGCTTTGTACTCTAGGGACCTCTATTAACCATTTTGGGTTAATATACTAAAAGAAATTAATTTACAGCGCATGCGCCAGAATTTTTTTCTTTCCTACATTGAGTTACCTCTCGTTTTCACGTGTGTTCTGGGCACAGTTATGATAACAATACATGGTTACATAAAATTAACAGGGTTATACATTATAGTTAAAGACATTACACGAACAGTTAAAGATAATACATGTTATTCTGTAAGCGTATGTAACAGTTACAGACCATATTAAAATGTGAGACAACTTTAGTCTTGAAAGAACTTAGACCAGTGGCGGGTTTGAGAGTCTCAGGTAGATTGTGCCAGTTGTGAGGTGCACGGTAAGAGAATGAGGAGTGGTTGGATTCTTTATTGAACCTTGGGACCATGAACAATCATTTGGGGTCTGATCTGATCTCAGGTGAAAAGTGCTGTGGTGGTAGGGGTGAGGAGCTTGTTCAGATAGGGGGTAGCTTGCCCTGAAAATATTTGAAGGCAAGACAGGAAAAATTAACTTTGCACCTACTGTAGACTCAAATGATAGCCGGTCTAGTTCTTTGAACATTTCACAGTTATGTGTCTTGTAGTTACATTGTAGGACAAAGTGGGATATTGATATGTAGAGGGTGTCTAGCTTGCTAAGTTGAGTTTGGGGTGCTGTACCATATTCTATGTCCTCATAGTCTATAATTGGCATTAGCATCTGCTGTGCAATGTGCTTTCTGACCAGCAGGCTTAGGGAGGAGTTGTTCCTATAAAGTACACTCAGTTTGGCATAAGTTTTGGATGACAGGGTATCAATGTGCATCCCAAATGTTAAATCAGAGTCAAACCATATGCCCAGATATTTTAAACTAGTGACAGTGGCTAGAATTGTGTGAGAGTTGATTCTAATCTGTAGCTCTGTCATTGGCAGCTTTAGAAATGTAGCCTTGGTCCCAAATATTGTTATAGTCTTGTTAATGTTTAAAAACAGTTAGTTTTGATCCAGTTTTCAAGTCTTGAAAAATCAGATTGGCCAGGTATTTCAATGTCAGAGAGCCTAGGGCTGTGTGCATCTAAGATTGTGTCATCAGCATACATGTGCATCGAAGCCCCCCTTCAAGCTATAGGTAGATCAGTAATGAATAGAAAAAGAAAAAGCCGGTTCAACCTCCATGACAGATACAACTAGTTGCAATGATAACAATGATGATGTATCAATAAGCATTAAATCGGGTATCGACTGGGAGCATCTAATCTCTGTAGATCCATTGTGAAATGATAGATGAAGTGCCTAAAGTGTTGAAACACGGGGGAGCACGACGACAGGCATAATTGGGGAACATGGAAAACTGTTGTAGATGATCCGTGAAAAGTAAGTAATATGTTACTTCTTGATCTGGACACAACCTGAAAGTATCTTTCCCTTGCCTCATGTCCTTGCGGTGAGCAGTTTTGTCTCTCCTTCCCCAAAGTATCACCTTCTCCGGTTCAACTGGTCAGCCTGCTGTGTTCAGTCATGCAGCAGATTGAATTACAATGAATCAGTGAAGCCTCTGTGCGTCGCTCCAATCGAGAAGTGACACAGCAACAGTGTGAAAGATTGGTGGGACAGCGGACCCGAAAAAAAACTACCAAAAACTCACCAGGATGTTAGAAAAATAAAAAAAATATTTATTGAGTTACATTATTAAAAACACTGAACAGACAAACAAAACAAAAAATCTCCTCCCACGCATTTCACACAAGATTGCGCTTTCTCAAGGAGTACCTTTTTTGCAGGTCCGGTGTCCCACCAATCTTTCACTCTGTTGCTAGATCAGTAATGAAGACTGATAAGAGTAGGGGCCCCAGAACAGAGCCTTGCGGACACCACAAGTGACATCCAAGGGGTTGGAGTTAGAGCCCGAGATAGACACACGTTGGGATCAACAATATGATATGTAGGGGTTGAAAACAGTTTAATGCGTGTTCCCCCACTCCAGAGCAGTGGAGCTTTTTTTTAACAAGATAACATGATCAACAATATCAAAAGCCTTTGCAAAATCTAGGAATATTGCACCAGCAAGTTTTCCCAGTCTCATTTCACACTGGATCTCATTGCAAACTTTTAGGAGGGTAGTTACTGTTGAGTGTTTTTGGCGAAATCCAGATTGGCATTGGCTAAGGAAATTTGTCTTGATATAGTAATCACTTAATTTTCCATGACTTTAGATAGTATTAAGAGAAGAGAGATTGACATGTAGTTTGAGACAGTGTTTTTGTACCCACTTTTGAAGATGGGGACAACTGTGACAGTTTTTCAGGTCTTTTGGGATACAGCCAGCAGACCAAAAAGCCAGCAAAATGGAGAAATAAATCTCACAATATCAGTGCATCTGGGTTAAGGATGATTGCTTGCATGCATATGTATATTATGTCTCTAATTGGAAAGAGGACAATAATCTAATAAACCAGTGAGTTAAAAGGTAAACTTGATTGCAGGGCTCATTGAAGGGATACATGAGATGCCTTATATTGAGTATTTAAAGAACCAGCAGTCGTCATTAATAAACAACAACTGTGCTTCAATATATCCAATGAATAGGCAAATCCCCCCCAGAGCATATGTGTTCCCCTTCATTTATACAGTAAGTTATAGGTACAGCTAAACCCTATTATAACGCGGTCCTCCGGGGCCACCAGATCCGACCGCGCTAGAACCGGGGTCGCGCAATTTTTTTTTAAATAGCCGCCGCGCGCCTGATCGGGAGGGAGGGAGTGAGGAGGGAAGGAAGGAGGAGGTGGCCGGAAGCCCTACACATCCCGTAGCAATGGCGAGTCCAGCCGCAACCTGTTCCTTACCTCCCACCACCGGCATCCATTTCCTCCCCCCCCAGGCCCCCACACCTACCAGCCGTCCACGGCATAGCCCACGCGGCCCTCTGAGTCCCAGCCTGCTCCTCACTCACCCCCCCTCCTCCCAATAACCCCCCTCCTCCCTACACACACCCCCCCCTCCTGATGCCAGCTCCGCTCCGATCTCAGCAGCCGACACCAAAGGTAGGGAGGGGGAGTGGGAGGTGTGGTGTAGTGTGCTGTGAGAGTGTTGTGAGTGCTGTGAAAGTGTGCTGTGAGAGCTGTGTGCTGTGAGAGTGTGCTGTGAGTGCTGTGTGCTGTGAGTGCTGTGTGCTGTGAGAGCTGTGTGCTGTGAGTGTGCTGTGAGAGTGTGCTGTGAGTGCTGTGTGCTGTGAGTGCTGTGTGCTGTGTGCAGTGAGAGTGTGTGCAGTGTGCAGTGAGAGTGTGTGTGTGCAGTGTGCATTGAGAGTGTGTGCAGTGTGCAGTGAGAGTGTGTGCAGTGTGCAGTGAGAGTGTGTGTGCAGTGTGCAGTGAGAGTGAGTGCTGGGAGTGAGTGCTGGGAGTGAGTGCAGTGAGAGTGAGTGCTGGGAGTGTGTGCAGTGAGATTGTGTGCAGTGAGAGTGTGTGCAGTGAGAGTGTGTGCAGTGAGAGTGTGTGCAGTGAGAGTGTGTGCAGTGAGAGTGTGTGCAGTGAGCAGTGTGCAATGAGTGCTGCGAGTGTGTGCAGTGTGGAGTGTGTGCAGTGTGCAGTGAGAGTGTGTGCAGTGAGAGTGTGTGCAGTGTGCAGTGAGAGTGTGTGCAGTGTGCAGTGAGAGTGTGTGCAGTGTGCAGTGAGAGTGTGTGCAGTTTGCAGTGAGAGTGTGTGCAGTGTGCAGTGAGTGTGTGCAGTGTGCTGGGAGAGTGTGTGCAGTGAGAGTGTGTGCAGTGAGAGTGTGTGCAGTGTGTGCAGTGTGTGCAGTGTGCAGTGTGCAGTGTGCAGTGAGAGTGTGTGCAGTGTGCAGTGAGAGTGTGTGCAGTGTGCAGTGAGAGTGTGTGCAGTGAGAGTGTGTGTGCAGTGTGCAGTGAGAGTGTGTGTGCAGTGAGAGTGTGTGTGCAGTGTGCAGTGAGAGTGAGTGCTGGGAGTGTGTGCAGTGAGAGTGAGTGCTGAGAGTGTGTGCAGTGAGAGTGTGTGCAGTGAGAGTGTGTGCAGTGAGAGTGTGTGCAGTGAGCAGTGTGCAATGAGTGCTGGGAGTGTGTGCAGTGTGGAGTGTGTGCAGTGAGAGTGTGTGCAGTGTGCAGTGTGCAGTGAGAGTGTGTGCAGTGTGCAGTGAGAGTGTGTGCAGTGTGCAGTGTGCAGTGAGAGTGTGTGCAGTGTGCAGTGAGACTGTTTGCAGTGTGCAGTGAGAGTGTGTTCAGTGAGAGTGTGTGCAGTGAGAGTGTGTGCAGTGAGAGTGTGTGCAGTGAGAGTGTGTGCAGTGAGAGTGTGTGCAGTGAGAGTGTGTGCAGTGTGCAGTGTGTTTAAACGGGAGCCACGTGAAAACCACGTTATAACGGGTCGCGCTATAACGGGGTTCAGCTGTACTCACAATTCTGGTTAATGATGTCCTATGAAGCATGCGTCTAGCCAGAAGGTAAACGAAAGGAGATCCAGAAACAGGAAAATACAGAGCAAAGCCGTTCAAAAAAATCTGGGGCTCAGGCAGTATGTACTGTTAAAAAGTAGCTTTTATTGTTAGGTAGACAACATGTGGTAAACAAGAGGTTGCTTGTTTACCACTATGTTGTCTGCCTTAAAATAAAAACTACTTTTTAACAGTACATACTGCCTAAGCCCCAGATTTTTTTGGAACTGCTGTGCTCTGTGTTTTCCTGTTTCTGGATCTCCTTTCTGCAGACAAAATAGAAATGATTAGGGAAGCAAGCAGTTTGGCAATGGTTGGGGCACGAGTCATAAGACATTTGATTGCAGTCAGGTCCCCATTGGTTGCTTATGTAAGGGGGTCACTCCTGGTTCCCCTGATCTTCCCTTGCCCCCTGCCTTACCCCTGTGGCAGTGGGGGAAGGGAACGGCGACTTCTCCCGGTAGGCTCCGCCATCTTTGGCCAGCGCCATCCGGGGTCCTAGTGCTCACGCATGAGCGAAGGCATGCGCAGGCGACATCGGGCGCCATCTTGGAGGTGGTGGGAGGCTCCGGAGCACCTCTACTGGCGGGTGCCGCCATGTTGGTTGGCGTCGCCACATTGGGGATACTCGCACATGCACGAAGGGTTGCGCATGCGCAGATAGCCGCGGCGGCCATCTTAGTACCAGTAGGAGAGGAGCGGAAGAGTGCGCGCGGCGCAGCAGGCCCCAATGGTTCGCGCAGGTGCAGAGAGGCATTGCGGCGGCTATTACAGGTAGCGCAGGCACAGAAACAGAGGCGTAGGCTGCCATTGGAGAGGCGCCCATGCGGTCTCCATAGGCAATAGCTTCCTGGGGAACTACAACTCCCAGCAGGCTTAGAGGCAGGTGAGTCAGATGCTTGCAGGCAGCCAATAGTGTCTGCAGTTTCCCCTGCAGAGAGTGGATACATTGTATGGGCAATGTGCTGTGAGTCAGTAGGGGCTGGGATAAAGTAGGGGAAGAGTGTGTAGGTGCAGGGAGCAAGTGGCCCCTTGCACTAGGCCAGAAAACCCCCCTTAGGCCCCAGCTAGCCCCCAATCCCCTTCAGTTTGTGACTGCTTTAGGGAAGGCCCCTTAGGTAGGGACTTTGCCCTGTTAGCAGTCAGTTTAGTCAGTGACACAGCTGCAGTGCTGTGTACTCTGAAAAGAAGGGTCAGTGTTGCTGTGAAGCATTCTCTGCAGAGACAGAGACTGTCTGTCTGAGCGGTGAGCTTGCTCAGAAGGAGACCCCCATCGCTGAGGCTTCGGCGCTGGACACAGACGGGTTCTCTTCCACAGTTCTGCAGTACCCGGTTGCAGGAGAGCGACGCAGGTATTATCCAAGTCACCAAGTGCACCACCTATACATTTCATCTTAGTGGGCAGCGCTGTCCCACACGTGGGTGGGGTTGTGGGACTCTTGGGACTTTGGGTACAAGGACTTCGGGAATACTGTGTCGGGTTATGGCCCTGCGAGGTGTGTGGATAGTTGTGCTTAGTAGTGTTAGAGGGTGACACTGAAGTTATGTACTGTTGATGTCATATTGTTGATGCATGTGTATTGTGTTATCTGCCCACATAGTAAACCTGTGTTATATATACCTTGGTGTATGTGGTTCATAAATGTGGGTCCTGTGTAGGGGACATTCTACACTCCTAGAATCCTGCACAGGTGGAGGCGCTGTAATTATAAGATCGTTCCAGAGGATTCACCCCAGGCTCTCACTAGCGGAGGCTCAGACCTCCTGTGAGCCTGACAGGTATATTGCACCACACCTGGTAACATATAGGTTCCCCCTCACATACACTCTATATGCGATTGGATGGGGGAATACCGTTACACTTAGTTTTAATTTGACGAGCGCTTGTGTAATCTCCTCTTCAGATTCTGGGACAAATTGAAAATTGTGAGCACTGTTGAGGGAGAAGGTGGGGCTATAGGGGTTCTCCCAGATTGAGCTTCATGTTTGTAGTTTGGGTTGCTCTTTGATAATAGGGAAGTAGCACACCCCACAAAGTATTAATTGAATGCGTTTGCAATGTCAGTAGGATTTAGAGTAATATCATCCTTTCTGATATTAGATGGTTGTTGATGGCTAGAAGGCTGCTTTTGTTGATGACCTTCCAGACATTTGCTGGATTTGATATATTTTGGTAAAGATAGTCAGATTAATATTGTGCTTTTGCTAGTCTTGTTTGCCAGGGTGCATGTCTACCGCCGGCATCTATAGCTATTAAGATACTTGGTAGTGTCAGTTACTTTGTATCTTTCCACAAAGCATCCCTAAAATGGTAAAGTGTTGTTACAGATGGAAATTGGGGCCCCCATACTCTTATTCTGCAAAGTGGAGCATGGAAATCATAGAGTTTTAAGAACTCTGTTTTAAAATAATCAAGCGCAGAATCGGGGTCAGGTATCAAGTTGATTCTATACTAAGGGCAGTTGGTAAGATCATCCAGATGCTGTTGTTTGTTAAAGTTTCTAAATGTTCTAGTGAGTAGGGCTTGATTTGGGTGCTCTGATTTTCTTTACAAAGTATAATGTTGCATAGTCACTGAAAATGTCAGGATACCAGAGGATTGGATTCTGTTGGGACTAGAGGATAGAATCCAGTCTATTAGGAATGGTTGTGAGATTTTAGGTTTGTACGTGTGGGTTCAGGAATTAGTTGGGTTTAATGACTGGAGTTGTGTCTGTATTTTGTTGTTTTTAGGGTCAAGCCAGTTGAGGTTGAAATCTCCAAGAACTCACAGTTCACGCTTCCCATTCAGAGAGGAAATTGAGCCAAGAAACTGAATATCAGTCAGGGATTGTAGTATGCTTTATGGGGGCGACAATCATTTTTAACATTTTGCCAACTAGTATTTCAAAGGAGGGTGGGCTTGGGAGGCAATTTAGTAGCGTAAATTTTAAGGAGTCTTCAATATAAAGTAACACCTCCTCCTCCGCCTTTATTTTACCTATTTTTCGTAGAAATGGATTATCTCTGAATGGTGATAGTTGCATCGAGAATTTTAAGCGTTAGCCGTGTTTCGGTGAGCATGATGGCTTTGGGTTTATGCAAAGGCACTATGCCCTTAGTTCATCCAGTTTGGGCCAACGTTTCTAAAGGTAAGTAAAATATTGAATGCATGTAAATGTATTTTCTTACAGGTTTTTTGATTGAATATGATTTTTTTTATTGCACATTGACTGATAATGTATACATTATTTGACCAATAATTTGTTTTTAATTTCTTGCTTTGTATTGAGTGTGATTTTTTTTCGATGTGTATTTATTATGTGGATGTAATTGTTTGCCATTTTGCTGCCTTAATTTTTATTTTTTTTGCGATTTTCATTTTTAATTAATGATGTCTTGTGTTGGGTAATGCTTTTAATGGTTGTGTTGCTGAGTTGTTTTCTTCATTAATTGCTTTGTTGGTTAATGGTGGAATTAATTAATTGCTTTGTTGGTTATTGGTGGAATTAATTCGTTGGTGTGTTGGTTAGTAAGGAGAAAAAAAAATAGGATCTGAGTGACAGCAAAACTATGCGAACTGTAGAACTCACCAGCCAAAAGTTTGATTAAACAACCTTTATTTAAACTACATAAAAAAGTGTTGTCCACATACAAAAAGTTCCTCCTCCCACGCATTTCACGCCACTAGTGGTGCTTTCTCAAAGAGTATACTATACTACATATGCAGTATATAAACCCCTCCTTTCTAATTGCTAATTGCACAAATATGTGTGCTACCTGTTATATCTAAAAACAAATTAATGAAAAGAGCATAATAGGGATATGTGTGTGTCCAATGTGAAACCAAATATAAAAATATATATTACACCCTCCACCTTCCAAATATCCATTGATGTTAAAGACACCCCCCCTGGACCAGACCAGTACACTATTTAAATTTCAGGACAGTACTTTATTCATTGAAGTGCTTGCGGCCTTACTACATGCCAGTAGCTAAATATGTAGTAGAAATAGTAAATAGTAGTAGATGAATACTTGTTTATGTTTCTTTGGGTTCCAGGGGGTTGGCTGGTAACTGCTGATCTTTTGTTGCCCAAGTATTGTACCTTGCACCAGTAGGTCTCCCATCTGGGCCCTCCAGATCTGCACTGCTTGCATTTGTTGTAATTGTTGACCACTGTACTTAGTGTAGTGCATCTCCTCTTAATATGTTTTGGGGTGTCTTCCCACCATCTTAGTTTTTTCTTTGTGTGTGGGACTACAGTATATATAATATATATATATATATCTATATAATATACACAGTTCTTGAAATTCCTGGGGTTAGAATGTCGCACCGAAGAAGGAGAAGTGCGTTTACAATACTCCAGGATTCAAGACATTGGAGACCGGAAAAGAGCACTCAGAACAGCAAGTGTCTCTTCTGCAGCAGATTGTATGAGACTCCTGGGAAAATTTACGTTGACACTCATATATATATATATTTTTTTTCCTTGTCATATCCTTGGGATCTCTGTTTCACTTTTGCAAAAACTTTGTGGAGTATCTCGTGTAGACCTAACCTTTTTACCATATTGAGTGTCAACGTAAATTTTCCCAGGAGTCTCATACAATCTGCTGCAGAAGAGACACTTGCTGTTCTGAGTGCTCTTTTCCGGTCTCCAATGTCTTGAATCCTGGAGTATTGTAAACGCACTTCTCCTTCTTCGGTGCGACATTCTAACCCCAGGAATTTCAAGAACTGTGTTTGTACTATCTGGCTTTTGTCCACGTGCACAATTCAGCCATGATGTTGTAGAAAAGACACACAACCTTTTGTCTTGTAGAAGTGTTTTTTGTTTTTGGGATTTTAACAGAATATCGTCCAGGTATGGGTATATTTCTATTCCCATTTTTCTTAAATTCTGCTGTCAATGGTGCCAACACCATTGTAAATGTTCTGGACGATGTTATTAATCCAAATGGCAGAGCCATTCCTGAGTTATTGAAAATCTGAGGAATATTTTTATGTTTCCTTGCGATAGGAATGTGTTAATAGGCATCTTGAGATCTATTGATATAATTCAATCATACGCTTTTACTTCTGGGATGATGATGTTTAGCGAAATCATCTTGAATTTTCTTACCTCTAAGTGGGTATTTAGTGTTCTTAGATCCAGTACTGTTCTGAATCTTCCCAATACTTGTTCCACCAAGAAAATTCTGGCATAAATCCATGTTCGCCTCTGTTCTTGTGGAACCTTTGTTATTACGTTGGCCTGCAGTAAATATTTCAGGCTGAAACTCATTTGTTTGACCTTCTTTTGTCTGGATACGTCTTGTTTTATATATATATATATATAGCTATATATATATATATATATATAGATATATATATATATCTATATATATATATATATATATAGATATCCTTTATGGGGATGTTCTTGAACTCCAAGTGGTATCCAAAGGAAAGAATCTAAAGTACCTGTTTTTTATTGATTTGAGTCCATACTGCCCGAATTGGCTTAATCTTTCCCCAACGGGAGGCCGCTGGACTCCTTGACCTCCATCAGAGTTTTCCTCTGGGAAATGAATCTCTCCCTTTACCACAAAAAAAATTTGTTTTGTCCATCTCTCTCTTAAGTCTGTCTTAAATGGTTTTCCAGGATGATATATTCTTGCCTCTCTGTACTGTGATCTTTCTGTCTGATGAGATATAAGCAAATATCTTCTAGTTCTGCTTTCTTGGCGTAAAAACGTGCGTTTACCTCCTGATGATTTGGCTATATTGTATCCAACTGATTCCCAAATAGAAGTTCCCTTCAAAAGGCAAATTACACAGGCTGTTCTTGGATGCTGCGTCTGCCATCCATTGTCTGAGCCACAATGCTGCTCTTGCTGTTCCTGCATACACCACTGACCTGGTTGCTAGCCTTACTGCATCAAGAGAAGCTTCAGCCACGTAGTCGGCTGCCCACTTGATGTCTGATAACATTTTCAGAATAGGGGTTCTCTTGACTCCTTTCTCTAATGCTTCTTCGATATTAGATCTATATACGCATCACCCTTGATACAGATGTTGTTGATATTCCTGGCCTGCATGCTTTGCCAGTTGTCAAAGATTCTCGTTTCAGGACACTGTCCATTTGTCTGTCCATCACATCTTAGTGGTGCTGCATTTTCGACCGGTATGGTTGCTTTTCCTTGTCACTCTGGAAATTGCTGCATCAATTTTAGGGCTGACATCTCAGCATTATCTCCTTTGGTGCAAAAGGATACATCCTGCTGAATTCCTTGGGACTATATAATAATAGCATGTACTTGTATAGCGCTGATAGTTTTACATAGTGCTTTAAAGAGACATTTTGTAGGCACAGGTCCCTGCCCCGCGGAGCTCACAATCTATTTTTTGGTGCCTGAGACACAAGGAAGTAAAGTGACTTGCCCAACGTCACAAGGAGCTGACACTTGGAATTGAACCAGGTTCCCCTGCTTCAAACTCAGTGCCAGTCAGGGTCTTTACTCACTGAGCTACTCTTCTCGGTTTTCTATCAGGCTGCGATAATTCCACTTGTATCATAGCTTTAATTACCTGATAAATTGGAAAACACCTTTTTTTGTCTTGCTCTAAATAATTGATCAGAATTGAGGATCTTCTATATCCTCTAATTTCAATGTTTCCCTTATTGCTTTTATAAGAGAATCCACCATTTCCAGATGAAATGATCAGTCTTCTGTCTGCATTCTTATTCTGAGGAATCACAGTACTCTGCCTCCGACATATGATGATATAATACCTCTGATTCATCTGAAGAGGAGTCTCTCACTATATCCAGGCTGGTTTGAGATCTCGACCTTTTTTTGTGCTGGTTTAACTGTCGACTGCATTGCAGATTCCACCCTCTGCTTTACTGTATCTTTCATCCATGCTCAAGCCCCGTCAGCACACCATGGGTGATTGCAAGACGGCAGTACAGAAAGCAATGGAAGCTTTCCAAAGCCACTAAAGACATGGAAATATACAAATAAATCTGACAACAGTGCCGTAGTAAAATATGTAACCAAGCAAGGAGGAACAAGGAGTGGAAGACTGATGAAATTAACATCAGAAATACTTTCAGGGGCGGAAGGCTACGTCACAGATATGACAGCCATCCATATACCGGGGCCAGAGAATATAACAACAGATGTTCTCAGTCGTAACTGCCCTGGAGAATGGGCATTAGACAACCAAGTATTCCACGAATTACTAAAAAATTGGGGTCAACCCAAAATAGACCTGATGTCTACTTACCACAACAGAAAGGTGGAGTGTTACTGCACGAGGCAATTTCATCCCAGTGCAAGGCACACAGACGCTCTCAGTTTCAAGTGACAGCTCAAACTGGCATATATTTTTCCTCCAATCCCTCTCATTTTAAAAATATTGAGAAAGATCAAGACCGATCAAGCAGAGTTGATAATGGTGGTACCATATTGGCCAAGGAGATCATGGTGTGCCCACCTCATAAACATGGCAATACACACCGTGATATTTACTTGATTTTGTTTATATTGATTTTGTTAACAAGAATGATTGAAAAGAGTACTGTATAATGTACTGTACTTACTCTGTTCTGACCGTGCGAATCCTATTTATACTTTTAGTCTTTCCATGGGCATGATAACAGACAACTTTATGAGATACCTTGACGCCCAAGCGAGCTAACCAGGCTTGGATATGCATAATTCGGTATCCGTTTGTGTACATCTCCCGTATTCTGCGGCTGAGTTCTTTTGAAATAATTTGATTCGGCATGGCTGCTTTAGAAAATAAAAGAAGCAAAGTTACTGTATGCAAGCTACGGTACTTTACGGTATTTATAAGGTATCAAGTACTGTAATGCACTTTAGAGTTAAAGTTTATGCCCATATTATATATGTAGCCAGGATTGGTTCTTGGCTATGGCAGTAAGCCCTGGTAAGATCAGGCCTGCCAGTACCTATCATGGGTTTTCCCCACTCCCAACAGTGCTCTTGAGTGATAGGAGGGAAGGTGGAACCAGGCCTGGGTTCACTCAATCCTGGGTCAGACCTGGTGCCCTCGTCCTGCTGTACTTAAGGGGATGCCGTCCCAATTTAGTCAGTGCCTCTCCCCACTTGAGAGAGGCAGGTCACACACAGGGTGCATGAATACCGGCCTTTCCTGTTACTCTTCCCCTGGGGGGAGAGTGAGTGTGCACCTTTCCCCTAATCCTGATAAAGGATCAGTGAAAAGCAAGGACTGCTGCAGGGCCCTTGACCCATAGTGCAGGTCCAGGGACCATCCTACAGCTGGATATATCACCAGAGACTGCATAGGGCAGAGGCCTGCTGTGACTGCATTGAGCTGAACAGAATAAACTGTTCCTGTTTCATATACCTCCTGCCTGGTGTGTGATCTTACTGGGGAAGGAGAGGGATTGTTTTTATCGTAGGAGATTGCCTCCATACATCTGGAGCCTGCGACAGATGTAGGCGCTGCACTGCTAGAGAACCATGCTGAATATGTACCCCAGAAACCTGTCCTGTGCCCCCACAAACATCGGCGGATGACTCAGCCCTTCTGCTTACCAACAGGTAGCATGCACCACACACACACTAATGGCAGAATCTCCCATCGGGTGGGGGAAACACCGTTACATATATATATATATACTAACATATTTTACTTTTTACCAGTAAATTAAATAAACTCATGAGTACTGTACACACATACACACACACACACGCTCACATATACTGTACACACATACATTTGTATAAACAGTATATACACATATACACACATATATACTGTATACATATACACTCACATATTTTACCCTTTACCAGTAAATTACATAAACTCTGTAGTCCTGTTCATAAAGTGCTGTTCAGAAAAAAAATGTCACGGGAGACCAGCACTTTTAACACTTTTGATATTTATGGGATCATTCAAGAGGCAGAACAAGATAGTGGAATAAAATGGAGTTTATTCGGGTAAACCCGTGTACACACAATGAATATACAAAATACATACAGTATATACTATATAATATATATATATATATATATATATATATATATATATATATATATATATATATATATATATATATATACACAAATCTATGTGATATCGGATATCGGATTGTGCACACATGAACATTAATAAGTGAAAGGACAGGTTGAGTATCCTGTGCTGAAGCAGGGATAACCCTAGAGGGGGGTCTTAGGGAAGCCTTTAAAAACCTTTAAAAGCAAGCTGTTCTGTGTGGTCTAGCAAATTAGATTTTTGAGACACAAAACTTGTGATCGTCGACTTGAGTTTCCGGACGGTATTGAGGACGACGCTAAATTTCATTTTCTGTCTGTATTCTGACCACTGTTAACCGAGGTTAAATCGTGGATAACTCGGGGAAATTAAGGTCAAAATATCGCAAAAGGCACCGTCTCGCCTCAGGAAACTATGCGGGGTATCGGAAAAACAAACAGACCACATCTGTACATCACAATTACAAAAGTGGTTGATAGCTGTGTGATATAGTGTGGTCTGTTTATCAAAGTTTCTACTTAACGCAAAATTGGTGTAAAAAAAACTGCTCCAAATTTATCAAAGAAAGAATGGCAGTTGACACTGGCTTTTATTCATTTTTATGAACCATTTCTAGTTTTGTACCCTGTTTATCATCTGCGCGGAAAAAAACACCCCAATCTTGAGGCTAATTCCTTGCAAAGAGAGGATGGTACAGTGTTAACCCATGTCGTAGACAAAAAAACGTAGGGTAGAAGTGACACCTTTAGTAGATAACCTGGATTCTTTGTAACCAGGAGTTTTCAGGACCCCCAAGGTCCCTTCTTCAGGATGTTTTTCACCTGGCCTAAGCGACATATTTTTCATAAAATTATGGTTCATATATGGAGATGTGAAAAAATAAAAGATTCGCAGGTTGTTTTCTTCCCTTTATCCACAATCATTTTCTATTGTTGTTTCCTTGTTTGATTGCTCTTAATTTTATACTATTATTTTTTTGTTGATTGCCTTTCCCATTGCTAGCAGCAACAGCTATTCTTCTTTGCAATTATAATGTCAGACCTTGCTAGAATACTTCCCTCTCACGGCAAATTAAACCACAAGCATATTTGACATGTATGTATGTTAAATAGGCTTCAGGCGTTGCATATTACAGCAAGGAAGCGGCCTATTACTGTTTCAGAATGCCATGAATTGAAATGCCTGGTTATGAGATATACTGTATCTGTATCTTTATTTATACAGTGTCTGTGGTGTACATATCCAGATATTTTGTCTGTGATGTTGTCTGAAGCTCTGTATCACTTGGCATTGGACCCCCATGTTCAGAGCACTTTCTCATTAGTATGGATAGAAAAACTTGGTGCCTCGCTCTAGTGTTTAAAGCGATATCATCATCAATCTCATGATGTGTGACAAACCATGAGGATTCCACTGGTTATCGGATCAAGAGATTATGAGGACTGTCAAGAAAAAAAAATGAATATTTAGTGGAGATTAATATCAG
Organism: Ascaphus truei; assembly: GCF_040206685.1. Taxonomy (NCBI): domain Eukaryota; kingdom Metazoa; phylum Chordata; class Amphibia; order Anura; family Ascaphidae; genus Ascaphus; species Ascaphus truei. The sequence goes on from NC_134484.1 coordinate 444,527,295, forward strand.
AGTACAACATTTAGCAAGAACTGCAGGATCTTTGAAATGGGTTTTAAATACATTTTTAAGATTGACTAATACAACAATTGATGTTCACATTTTAAACAGAAGTCTCTACTCATTTTTTTTACATTTTTTTTTATTTTTCCTACAGAATGACAACCAAGGGTCCCGCAGAGCTGGTCCCTTTGGGGGAAATGAACATGGGGGCCTTCCAAGCTTCAGTCCCATGGACCAATAGGAAGTTGCAATGTCATTAAAGCATGACATGCAGATTCCTATTCGATGACCACAGTGGGCAATTCAGATTTAACTTTCATTTTACCAAATAAAGGGATATACAGTATCTTGGGAAATTCCCAAAACGGGATGATTCCTGCTATAACCTCGTCCCTGCCGGAAGCCCAGCAGCATCGGAAGTGCCACTGGTACGTCACTGGGGAGTCTTACCAGCTAAGGCAAGGGTAGTCAACTGAACCTCAAGGAACACAAACCAGGTCAGGTTTTCAGGACATATTTATATGAATCCACATTTGTTTTCCATCTCCAGATTCTACCAACACCACATTTTTTTTTTGTAGCAGTGTAGGAGGACATGTGCAGAGGTACACAATGGAGACTGTTTTAAGGTGAAATTAAAACAAGGCTTTATTGTGCCTGTCGCTTTAAACACAGCAAAAATCAACATAAGAGAATAAGCCAAACAAATAAACCTATCTCTGCTTTGGAGACTATCGACATATGTAGCTCAGCCCTCTGACTGGGTTGGTTAGCTAAGCTACTTACCAGCCCCAAATCATGGAGATATTTATCAATACACATAGACATAGATAATAGTCTTATATGAAAAGTCTTATCTGTTAGCTGGGCTGCTGTAGGGGAAGCTTATCTGCTCTCTTGGAACCGCACCCTTGTGTGCACAGGAAATGTCAGGCTCCAGGTTAGAATCTTGTCCCCTTTGTCTTGTGGTCATCTTGTTGCTCAAGACATCTGTCCTTCCTTGGTTCAGCCCAGTGGTGGACTAAGGAATCTCTGCTCTGTCTCCTAGTTCAGCTCAGGTGTGAGCTAAGGAGTCTCTCTTCCTGTCTCAAAGGCAGGCTTTTTCTACCACCTGCAATCAGCCAGGTGGTGTTAGTTAATTGCCTACCAGCAGTTAACCACCACACTGCTGGATTAGAGGCACATTTGTGAACAGGGATAAGTCCCATGTTACATACCTCCCCTGTTTCTGAGAAGCCCGGGCTTACCACGGCCAAAGCCCATCCTTCCACTCTCATTCAAGATCTTTCTGTGACTTGAATGAGAGTGGATGGAAGAAGAGAACCCTCTGTCCCGTTGGGATTGGAGCCCTTCCTAAAGTTTATTTTTGTCTCCTCCCGAAGGTGCTTGAGATCAGCACTCCTCAGTCGCTCGAGGAGGACTTTTTCCAAGTAAAGTCTTTTTACCGAGTGCGCGGTCATGAGATTTCCGTTGCGTCGGGCACTCCTCTTTTTGTAGACAAACTGTATGGCAACAGTTGTAGAGCAGTTAGAACTAGCCCTTAGAGTTTTCCGCTCTTGAAGCGGTCTTTCTGCACCTCCTCCACACAACAGAGTCGCCAGTTCAGCTTCTTTGGGACTGAGTTGCACCTCCACCTCCCTTTCCAGAGAACGTCCTATCTTTTCAGCTTCCTCAACTAAGGATTCTTCTGGCTTTGATTCTGCACTCCTACCTCTGTTTGTTGCCTGTTGGGCAGCTGTAGGTTTGGCTAGTGCTTTCTTAGGTGGCTCAAACTTCGTAATCTTGTTTTGAAGGTGCGTGGAGTCCCCAGCTCTCACTGTACCTTTGTCCTCACGGGCATTAGTTACTGTGGGATACCGGTGCTTGGGCAGAGCCAATACCTTTTTCCGTATTGGAGGAATCTGTAAGTTACTGGTCTGCAGAGTCTCAATCTGTTTGAGTGCGTCTTGCAAGTCTCTTCTCAGGGAATTTATCTGCGCACTTTGCTTTCTCTGAGTCTGTATCAGTGTCTCCTTCATATTCTGGAGCTCTGTAATTTTTGTCGTCAAGGTTGCCGCTGCATCTGTTTTCTCCTTGGTGTACTGACTCAAGGGAAGGGAACAGTCTCTCTGTCTCTCCAGCTCTTGCTCCAGTTTCTGAGCCTTCTCCCGCTCACTCTCATACAGTCACCTGGTATCGAAGCTCCGCCTCCAATGATGCTCTGAAGACATGCAGCGTGGCCTTTAGCTCCTCATACTGCTCTGAGGGGACGTACTTGGTATTCAGACATTCCTGCAGCGCTTGTACCTCTTTAGCAGCCTGCAGCTTTTCTTCCTGCAGCGTTTGCTGCTTCTCCTCAGCATACTGGAGGTGCGTACGCAGACCTTGCAGTTGGTTCTGCAGTCGGTGCTCTGCTTCAAACTTTTCATCTTCCAAAAGTTTATTTATTTCTTTAAGCTCATGCAGCTTTTCATTCTTTCCCTTGACGTGTTCTGTTAACTCAGAATTTTCTTTTTTTAATCTTAAATTTTCTCTTTTTTCAGTCTCTGTACTATTCAGGGCCTCCTTGCAGTCTACCTTCCATTTTTGCACATCTGCTTGGAGGCGGGGTGTCTCCTGGTGTGAGACTTCCATCTCCAGGTTTAAGTTCTGAAGCTCCTTCTGAGAGACTTTGAGATCTAAGTTAAGATGTAGGATAGTTTTCTTTGAAATGTCCAGCTCCTCAGTGAGACTGTGAAGTTCCTTTCTGGAGACTTCCAGTTCTGTGCGGCAGCTGTTGATCTCATGATGTGAGGCATCCAGTGCTCTGCGGAGTGTATGAACCTCCTTCTGAGATACGTCTACCTCTGTCCGGACACTGTTGACCTCCTGTTGTGAGGCATTCAGCTCTATGCGAAGAGTGTGCATCTCTTGCTGGAAGACTGTCATCTGCTTCAGTGCCTCCTCATACTTCCGCTTCAGCTTAGCCATCATTTTATCAGATTGGCTCTGCTTTTCATCCATGGCGGTAATAGTAGAGTTTACAGTATCTAGCTCAGTCTTGAGATCGTCCAATTCTGTCCTGGCCAAAGAGTACATTGTGAGCACATCTTTTTGTAGCTTCATGTTATTTTCCCGTAGCCGATCAGTCATGCCTGGCAACCTTCAGGGCATCCCCAGGGCTGGTCAAGGGATCGTCACTCACCGGTTCCGGCTCCGCTTCCCTGGGATGGGGTAGACGACTTCTGCCTTGGGCCCTCTGGATATTTGGTCATCCGCGGGATGGCTTCTCCATTTTATATAGGCTGCAGGGCCTTTCGGACCCCCTTTTCCTCCGCAAGATCTGCAGATGTGTCTGTTCCTTCCACGGTAAGTGAAGAACCGCTTTTCTTTTTCTTATTTCACCTTTTTGTTTTGGATGACACCGTCCCCTCAGGGATACTGGGGTCTCCATCTTCATTTGAAATTTTAGCAGCATCACTGGATCCACCTGGCTTTTCTTGCAACTGTAATAGCTGATGGAAATATTCGGTGATCCACTGCTCCCGCTCTTTCTCCCGCCAATCATATTCGTCATCATAGGGAGTGGTCTTTTCGGTTTGTACCGAGTTCAGGCACCCCCACCATTCTTGGGGTGTTTTGTGGGTGTGACTCGGTTTGGGTTCCCCATAAGAGATGTCTTCCTCCTCATCGGCTATCAGGTATATTTTTCTTCCTGACCTCAGGAGGCGCTATTGCAGCTGTATTTGCTAGAACCCCAAATAGTTATAGTCCTACAGGTGCGCATATTTTGGGTAAATTTTACAACATTAGCATTACTGTGCATGCATTCATTCTCAACGTCTGAATAAGGCCTGAAGGGACACTGCTCCATGTGGTGGGGTTCTTTACACCAGGAACAAATTTTCTTCCCTATTTTTACAGAGTCTGTATTTGACTTCAGCTGGGTGACCATTTTAAATTCCCAGGGTTCTATTTCTTTAAATACAATGCTTGCTAGCTGCCCATTTTCTGGCTTCAGCAAAGGTTTTGCTTTAAACCATTTACTTGCTATGTGCAATCCCTCCGCTTCAGCAACAGAATTTGGTTTTCTGCTTGAGTTCAGTAATTTTCAGTCTCATCTTTGGGTATTATGGCATTCACTCTTCACACTTTGGTTGCCTGTTTTACTCCCAAAATACATAGGCAGACTTTTTTTACTTGCAGAAAAAAAAACATTTTTTTGCAGTGGAATTTTCTTTCACTCCTGGCAGGGTGACTCAACACTCAGCAATTGGCTTTGGAATACCTTTTACACAGTTCAGCAATCCCTTTTCCCCCGGGCAATTTTACACTCAGCATTTGTTTACTGAAAATTCCCCTGCTTCAGTACAGTCTTGCATCAATTTTCACACTTTTCTGCATATACTCCATTCACAGCTGGTAGTCCTATGCGGTGTGGCAACCTTTATTTGCAGAATCAGTACCGCTGGTGGGTCACCATCTGTATTCACTGCTTCAGCAAAACATTTGAAAACAACAAACGCCTATCCCTTTTAAGGGCTAATCCCACTTCTGACACCATATGTAGGAGGACATGTGCAGAGGTACACAATGGAGAATGTTTTAAGGTGAAATTAAAACAAGGCTTTATTGTGCCTGTCGCTTTAAACACAGCAAAAATCAACATAAGAGAATAAGCCAAACAAAAAACCTATCTCTGCTTTGGAGACTATCTACATATGTAGCTCAGCCCTCTGACTGGGTTGGTTAGCTAAGCTATTTACCAGCCCCAAATCATGGAGACATTTATCAATACACATAGACATAGATAATAGTCTTATATGAAAAGTCTTATCTGTTAGCTGGGCTGCTGTAGGGGAAGCTTCTCTGCTCTCTTGGAACCGCACCCTTGTGTGCACAGGAAATGTCAGGCTCCAGGTTAGAATCTTGTCCCCTTTGTCTTGTGGTCAGCTTGTTGCTCAATACATCTGTCCTTCCTTGGTTCAGCCCAGTGGTGGACTAAGGAATCTCTGCTCTGTCTCCTAGTTCAGCTCAGGTATGAGCTAAGGAGTCTCTCTTCCTGTCTCAAAGGCAGGCTTTTTCTACCACCTGCAATCAGCCAGGTGGTGTTAGTTAATTGCCTACCAGCAGTTAACCACCACACTGCTGGATTAGAGGCACATTTGTGAACAGGGATAAGTCCCCTGTTACAAACAGGTTTGGAGAAGTTGGAATATATGCATAGAATTTATCTCCATAAACATATGTTGTGCATTAAATTTGCTATTAAAATAGTGGAAGAGTATTTTTTATGTGCTTTCCAATACCCCCTGTTAAATATTGCATAAACCATTGTAATTCACAGTTACAGTACCAATGCATCAATTTCCATCATTAACTGTATGCTACACTGTTTCTCACAATACAGAATAGGAGCCAATATATCAAAGTACTTTACACATGTTTTGTTTCAATTTTCAGTTAGTAAGTAATCTGACAAGTTGTTAAGGGGGAATGGTAATTGATGTTGTCTTATATTGCTCTGCATCTAGTTTTGTATCTACAGATTGAATTTTTCCTGAGCCAGTAAAATGTACCAGCTCTGGCGATATAAACCTAATTGCATAAAATATGATGTCAAATGTAAAAATGTTGAGGATACAGTATGGTGTGTGAAGAAAAAAAGGCGAAAATGTTGCTACAGTTAGAGTTCACAGCAGAACCTCAGTAAATTGTTATTTTATAATAAGGCACAGATGCATTTACCTGACAAATGAATGCTTAGACATGGTAGATTTTAGTGGCACAAGAAAACTAGAGAATATTAGCATCTAGCATGGCAGGTGAGCGTGCACTTTGCATTGTTTAGCTCTTTCAATATTTCTACTTTGTTTAACTTTTGTACTTTATCAAGTCTCTCTGTACCTTGGATGAATTTGAGATGATTATAGCACTGGTTTAAAACATAGCCCATGGTTATGGTTGTTTTCCTAATTTTGTCCCTACCTGCTCATTTTTATACAATCTCATTTCAACCACAGTAAGTGGCATGCATCTAAATAAAATGTAAAAAAATGTTCTGCTGTGGATTGACTGCTAACATGTGTCCTTACACCGCTATTATTAACTAATTCATTATTCATATGCAATTAACTGCATTCTGCTAGCATCAGTAAAAATAGACAAAGCCTCTACTTGAACAGAAGTAAAGATTTCTGGAGTCAATTCATGTATCTTCTTGAATTACTTGCAAAAAAATCCACCTACATAAAATTACAATGAAACACAATTGAATATTCTGTTAGACATCTGCTGTTCTGATATGCTGTCAAAAAAACAAACAGGTCAGCTACAATTCTAAGCAGTAGGGCAGATGTCTAGAGAATCAAACTGAATTTCCAATCTACACCTGGGGAAAATCTTTTCTCAAATGTGTAATAACAATTTTCACGTAGGGTACTACGTTCACAGCAATTTAAAAAGCAGCGGGACAACTGTAAGACAAAGTTAATTGTTGAATGCTGACATAAAAGATATGGATTAAATACTCTCTGCTAACATCCTGAAATGGTAAACAGTAATTTAGAGTGTTTTGCAAAATGATACGGGTTCTCAACAGATGGTAGTGACCAGAAATTAACCTTATCGGTGCCGGTATGCCTGCAGGTTGCCAGAAACATTCAGCACAGAGACAGCATGATCACTATTGTAGTGATTACATGTAGGGTTGCCAGGTGGCTTGTCCAAAAATACTAGACACAATGGTGAAAGGTGCGACGTGCGCGACAATGGTTGGTGGTGAAGAATGTTATTATAAATTACTGTTACGTAATTTTTTTCTTAATTTCACTCCAAGTATTCAGCAATTTGCACCAATTTATATTCTGTTTCGTAAAAAATCTGGGGAGGGGTCTTGGAAGGGAGCGCCCTTCCGAGGATTGTTTTAGGAAATAGAATATGAAATAGTGCAAATAGATGCAAATTGGTGCATGCTTGGAGTGAAATTTAGAACAAATGACGTAATGGTCAGATCATTTATAAATAACTGACCTGCAGTCATACTGTACATGGCGAGCAATATTGATCTTAATGCTCCACCCACAAATACCAAGATTGTTGCACCCCTCTTCATCCTCTCTCCTCCCCTTATCCTCTCACCCTCCCACCCTCTCGTCACCTCACCCCTCCTTTCATCCTCTCTCACCCCCCTCCTTTCATCCTCTCTCTTCCCCCCTCCCTTCATCCTCTCACCCCCTATTCATCCTCTCTCATCTCTACCTCCCTTCATCCTCTCACCCACTCTCCCTTCATTCTCTCTCATCCCCTCTCCCTTCGTCCTCTCTCACCCCTCTCCCTTCATCCTCTCTCACCCCCTCTCCTCACCCCCTCTCCCTTCATCCTCTCTCACCCCCTTACCTTCATTCTCTATCACTCCCCCTCCCTTTATCCTCTCACCCCTTTCCTTCATCCTCTCACCCCCCTCCCTAACATCCTCTCTCGCCCCCCTTCCTTCACCCTCTCTCACCACACCTCCCTTCATCTTCTCTCACTCCACTCTCCCTCCCTTCATGCTCTCTCACTCCACTCTCCCTCCCTTCATCCTCTCTCACCCCCATCATCATCTCCCTCCTCCCTCTATCCTCTCTCATCCCACTCCCTTCATCCTCTCACCCCCCCCCCTTCCTTCATCCTCTCTCACCCCCCTCCTTTCATCCTCTCACCCCCCTCCCTGTCATTATCACCCCCACAGGACAGCCAGAGAAACACACACACACACACACACACACACACACACACACACACACACACACACACACACACACACACACACACACACACACACACACACACACACACACACACACACACACACACACTACAAGTACAAATACACACTCACCAGGACAAAACAGAACAAATACAGACAGGACACACAGGACACAGCCTCACCTCTCTCTGGTCCATGCTTTTCCTCCGTTCTTTAGACCCACCCCCAGGCACCTACCACCTCCATCCTGTTTGGCTGAATTACATAGCAGCAGCCAATGAGGATGAAGAAAGCTGCCTAGCAGCAGCCCTGCTCTATCCCTTCTCAGGGGAAATCCCACAATTGGTTACTAAGTCCGAAGACATAACACCGGACACATACATGTCCGGTATTATCTCTCATTTTTTTTACTGGACAGAGTAACCAAATACCGGGCAGTCCGGTTCAATACTGGACACCTGACAACCCTAATTACATGGTAGCAAACCACCTCCTGACATTGGGAAGTGAAGTCTTCCATTCCCATTGAGTCCACAGCTCACAGAAAGACAAAAAATAAGGACATTTACCTTTCAATATTTAATTTTCTTTAAGTCCTTTAGGGCATTGTGAGGATTTCCAACATGGATGCCTCCTGATCTCACTGCCTGTACCAACATGGCTGCTGAGGCAGAAAAACAGCCTCTGTTTGAGGTGGGATTGTTCTCACCTGTCCTTACTTTTTTATAAGCCTCCCATTCCCCTCTCTGCTTGCCTGTGCAAGGTTCTCCTTACCTTGTCTCCTGTTGCAACCTCTGGTTGCTGTTTCTCTTGCCTGCCTCTTGACTCCCCTGCCTCTCTCCAGCCCTGACCTCAGAACTGTGACCACAACTATCCTGCCTCTCTCCCGCCCCAACATTGGTATTGTGACCTCAAGTCAGCCCCTGCATCCTTCTCTGATCCTGGATCCGGGCCTCATGATTCTTACTGATTCAGATCTAGATCCCAGGTACAGGTTGGTCTATACTCTCCACCTCTGTCTATTAGGTCTATCTCCTAGAGAGTACAACGTGACTTATGGAGTCATAACATGCAGTAAATAATGGGTTTACTCCTCCAACCAGCTGAGGTAGGACAAGAACTTCTAAGAACGCCCTATATATGTGGGTGTCTCCCATCCCAGTTATCTTCTATCAAAGCCTTCAAGTGAAGCATAAAACATATTAATAAGAAAAACATACAAACACATAAGGGAGGGAAGTACCCTGCCATAGAGGACTTGAAGAAAATGAAATACCCTTATTTTTTTCACATCCTCTATGGCAGTAAACAATGGGATGTCCCAGATCAATTTTAAGACTGCTGAGATGGAATACTTATTTCCAATATTGGAACAACTGTGTGTTGCACCTTCCTACCAAATCTTGCATACGCAGCTGATTGAACATATAGTCAGTAATGCTTAGAAAATGTGTGCAAAGAAGACTAGGTTGATGCTTTACAAATGTCTTGAGCAGGGGCATGAGCCTTCTCTGCCCAGGAACCGTAGACCTTGTAGACTGGGCTTTTAACCGTACAGGAAGACTTAATCATGCTGATTAATAGGCCTCTCAAATATCTGCCTTGATGCATCTGGATATTGAGGCAACAGATGCTGTTTGACCCTTCCTGGGTCCGACAAACAGAACAAACAACCTAGAAGTTCCCCTAATACTATCTGTTCTTTGCACACATGTTGTTAGAGCCCTAACTACATCCATAATGTGCCACTGAAGCTCCCTATTGCAAAATGGATTGGGACAAAATGAGAGAACCACAATGTCCTGATTGATATGAAAATCTGACACAACTTTGATTTAAACACGTGGAACAGTCCTCAACACTATTTTATCTTGGTATATCTGAAAGAATGGCTTGCGGTAGGATAAAGCCTGGAGTTCCCCAACCCTTCATGCTGTCGTAATTGCCATTAGAAAAATTACTTTAATCGTGAGTTAAACTTCATAGGGAGCTCGAGAACTGGACCAAAGGTGGATGAAGCACAAACTAGTAGCAGATTCAAATCCCATGGAGAAACAGAATTGTGGGTCTAATTCTACAAACCACTCTCATAAATTTAGCAATCATAGGATTTACTACGATATGTTTATGGTAGAATGCGGCTAATACAGAAACTTGGACTTGAAGAGATGCTGCCTTCAATTTCTTTTGAAATCCTTGCTGAAAGATGTTCAAAATATTGTGGACCTTCAGCTGTAAGGGTTTCATCTCTCTTCATTTATACCCAAGTATAACCGTTTTCCAGATCCGATAATACATTTTAGAAGTGATGCTTCCTGGAACGCATAAGTACTTATATAACTTAACTAGTGAATTCCTGTGTCTTCAATGACATCCTCTCAAGTTCCACAATGTCAACTTCAAGAATTGAAGATTGGGAAAGCAAACTCTGGGCTCTGCAACAGCAAAGCCAGAGATGTTGGGAGGATCCATGGCTCATGTACAACAACCTTCTTACGTCAGCAAAGCATGTCCATCTTGGCTAATATGGGGCTATCAGGAGTTCCCAAGCTTGGTATTTCTTGATCTTGTGCATTACCTGCCATAACAGGGGGAATTGAGAAAATATGTAACAGAGATGAAAATCCCAAGTAATCAAGAAGTCCTCACAGGCGTTCAGGTCGTTCCATCTTGATGCATAGATCTGTACTTTGCTGTTGACCAATGATGCCATGAAATCTATCTCCGGTTGACCCCATTTGTATACTAACTGCTTGAAAAGCTCCTAGTTTCGTTCCTATTCTGCAGGGTATATGGAATATCTCCTAAGAACGTCAGCTTCATAATTTCTGTCCCCTAAAATGTAAGCTGCAGAGATGCAAGGAACTGCTTTTTCTGCCCAGTGCAGGATTCTGGAGTGTTCCATGAGAATTCTCAGACTCATTGTTGATTTATGTATGTGTCATAATTCCCTCCCGCAGTAATCCTCTTAGGGCGCACAGAGGAGTTATGTTCAGACAGGCCGGTAGGAACTAGAACAGTCCATTTTAGTTTAGGTATAAAAACCCACCCAGTCTGCTAGTTCTTTGCTTGTCAACTTTTTGCTTCCAGAGCTGCCGTCTGGTTATTCTCTGCTCCCTAATGCTGCATCTTTTTCCCTGTTCTCTTTCATCTGGCCTCTAGTTTTGCAGATCTACAGGAAATGTCTTTTTTTTGTTTTGCATTTGCATTTTGCATTTGCACTTTTGTCCCCTGCTTTTTGCTTTTCCGCTGCTACCATTGCATTTGAATGTAGCATTGCAGTCCTTGAAGCTATCTTTAGTTTTTCTAGTTATTCAATTTGCACTTATTGCCATCAGCTTTTTGTTAGTTCCCCTAACTACCATAGCTTTTTGGTGTAGATCTGCATATTTTGAAGACTCCCTTTTGTTTTCCCAGTCTTATTTAATTTAGTGTAATGTTAAACCCCATTAGTTTTGACTTATGTTGGTCTCCACATCACTTCCATCATATCCTGATAGATTGAGAAGCTCAAGTTATCAGTCCCTCCTAGGTACATGGATCCCAATGGAATACTATGGGCTGATTTTGCCAAAATCTTAGAAGACATACAGAACAGGGAGATTTTTCTAAAACTTTGCAAGACATGCAGGAAGAATTGTAGCTATAGCGGGGCTAACTGCTAGAAGTAATAGTTTTCAGGCTTAGGTATCACCCTTATGCGATGTAGGGGTGCCACAAACTACTTCTACTTCCCCTAGGTTTAATCCATGGGGGCCTACTGGCCCTCAAGTGGCCAGTGGGTTACCACCTATTCTGCATTACTTTCCCCATGCAATCCCTTTAGCATTGCCAGAATTTTGGGGATCCCAGAAATATCAGGTATTTTTGACTGACTGTCAACTTCATTTTCTAGGCAGGCCTATGTCTTTTCCTGACCCCAAATCACAGCTAGTGTTTATTACATCCTATTTGGGAGGGGATGTGGCTGCATGGCTACCTCGTTCGTGAATTTAGACAGCCCACTGCAATACAATCTATATCGGTGTAAAACAGAATTTCCGCGAATATTTGATAGACGGCCTATCATCCAATCAGCAGATAAATAACTTCCGAAGCTTCGGCAGGGCAACAAAGACAATTTGGCATACAGTGTCTTACCCAGTTCAATCGTCTAGTGCTAGAATCCACTTGGCCAAAAGATAAAAGGGCTTCCCTGTTTTATAGAGGTCTCAGAGATGAGATTAAAGATATTTTGGCCCAGATTGTTCTGAAACCCGCTACCTACTCAGAGTTAGTGGACTCAGTTCTTCAATTGGAACAATGTTTAACAGAACGTAAGAAAGAAAGACCAGAGTAAGGGCTCCAGAACTATTTCTGAATGCTTAGATTCATGAAAACAATGTTGGACAAATAAGGGAACCTTCACCCGAATCCATGAAAGCAAATAAGGGGAACCCGGGGATCCCTTTCTAAGGAGGAAAGGGAAAGAAGGCAAGCAATATGTATGTTTTTAGTGTAAAAGCTAGTTCATTTTGTGTGGGAATGTCCCATTAAACCCATGAACTTACACCAGAGTGTTAACTCAGAGGTAGAAGGCAGAGGTAGAAGGTGTCGGCCCGCCGAGAATTTAGAAACAAAAAAACTCCACTTTGTTCTGCAAACACACTACAGGTGGCTGTGAAACACTTGAACCGTCAAGCCGTTATACAGTATAAAGACCATGACCAAATTGATGTTTATGTTTTCATCGATTCTGGAATGACTGGGAACTTTTTTTGTCTTACCCTTTGCTAAAAGGTTGGGGATACCAAGGCATCACAAGTAACAAAAAAGAAGAAAGTGCAGGACCCTCATAGTGCAGTAAATAAAATAATCAATTTATAAGTAAGGTAATGTATGCACATACAGAATAAAAGATAAAATGAGCATGTAGGTATAATAACCAGTAAAGGACAGACGCTCCCACAACTGCTGCACGAGATCATCAAGGGTTTCCTCCTCGGATAATAATCTCCTGAGCACTGCTTGTCTCCACACTAGGTCACTCGATACACCGGCTAGACACTGCACCATCAGGGGGAGAAAGGGTAGATCTCACGCTGGTAAGGCTGCTTTCCTCCTCACCCGACTACTCGATGTTCCGTCAGAACGCTGTTTTATCAGGGAAGGGAGAATCCCTCATACCAGCTGGTTCGCGTAACGTGTAACGCGTCACCAGCCCCAGCAGCTCACAGACGTGGTTACGGAGGGGAAGCGGCTTGTTCACAGTTGTTCCACCCGGCATGGCAGCAGACAATGGAAGCGTCTTTTTAGAATATAAAGACCGAAAAGGTCCAGGAAGACTTGGCTGAATTCAAGAGGTCTGATATATATCATATCACCCCTTACATTAAAAAAAACTCCTTTTTAACCGCTAAAGTAATGAAGGGGTTAAGTCCACCCGTAAGTCCCCCACAAGGCCCAAATACCACCTTCAGCCACCCCTGCTATCCACAATAAGCATGGCACTGGTAGTTAACCCCTTCATTGCATTAGCGGTTAGCCGCTAAGGTAATAAAGTTGTCTGTAAATGCATTTTTCATGCATCTGATTCATGCCTGGGTTCTACGGTGGTGATATGAATGGATATTGGCATCAATCCAATCCGCATTTTTTTTTCTAAGTGCCGGCTCGCCGCTCATCGGCAGCTTCTCACCACATTCTTGCCATATTTTTGTGACGGGAAGATTTGGAGAGGAAATCTCCATTCTAGAGCGGTGCTCAGCCTCGATAAGCTGATCGGGGTACTAGAATTGAGCGAGTTTGAGAAGCTGGTAATAAGCGGCAATAAGTGGCTTATCGTCGCGCGTTTGCCGATTTTTTTTTCTCGCCCCCAAAAACCTGCGATTTTTGCTCTTATCGTCATCTTATCTGAGATTATTGAATCGCTGTAGGCTTTTTTGGCGATAAGCTGGAGATAAGCGGCTTATCGCTGCGTATCGCATGAGGCCCTAAGTGTCTATGGGTGGTGAAAATGGAGCCCAAAGAGGAAACCATAGTAACTTCAGACTCTAGTGATTCCATTGAGTGATTAAGAAAATGTTGACGTTTAACATTAGTAAAAGGAAAAAAAGAGCAGGTCTTCTACAGGGGCCACATTACATAGTTAAACTCACATAGGCTTGCTTCTTTAATTGGCCAGCAAACCAAAGATCTCACTGCCATAATAATAAGGGACTCTGTGTATTAAATAAAGTGCATCTAAAGAACATATTTTTAAGCTTTGTAAAGCTCATCATGAAGAATTTCCATAGGGACCTTTTATTCAGTATAATCAACAACACTGTGTTATTTCCTAGATACTCCTAAAATGCTTGATTTACGGCTTTCTGGAACTTGTATTGATCTTCAATGCAACTATAAAGCACATATCTCTTTCCAGCTTATGTTTACAACTCTTACATTTGTAACTTCCCTTGAAGGATAACCATGCTCCGATGAGCTTCCAGCAGATCATTTCTCTCTGGCACTGAGAAGAGAAACCCAGATCTACAGTATAGGTGCTGGCTCCACTGACTCAGAGAGAATGATAGTACAGGTGGTCCTAGCTATCTGTCGGTTCGTTATCCATCTGACTTATTATTCGACACTGGATATTGCATTCCACCGAATGCATTATCCGTTGGCGGAACGGATTATCCGCCTCTCACCGCCACGGATTAACATTGGATCTGCAATCCGACGGCGGTTTGCGGGACGGATTCTTGCGGATAACCGAGGACCGCCTGTACTCCAGAATTGTGTCAAAATATGAACAGTAAGGAACATTTGCTTTAATTTAAAATCAGCAGGGTAAATTATGTTTCTAGGTGTTTTAGTGGACTTATACCATCTTCTATTCCCATGAGTTTTGCAAAGATTACTCCCTTTATAAAGTTATGTTTGCCATAACTAGGGTGCTACTGGATATGACTGAATCTGCAGTGAGATAGCATCCGTGTAACTGAGCAGCAATAATGTATCCCACTTTAAGTGTTACAAATAAGCCTCTGATACATCAAAACATCCAATGATAGTGTTGGATGTCCCGTTGTCTAGCACTACTCAGAGAAGCAGTTATATGCCAACTATTTTTTATACAATCCTCCAAAGGATTCATAGAAGTTGCCACAGTTTGGATTTTACATTTATTGTTAAGGAAAATGTGAGTAGTAGCAACTACTGACCTACACGTTCCTTTCCAATTGTAGAATGTATTACACTATTTTGTATCTTCATTTCTTCTTTATAGTTTGATACCGCGTTCGACTACCTTGAAGAAAATATTATTTTATGCACATTCACTTTTTAATTGATACTATGTACTTATTCACGTGTGTTATCACATTAGTATACAGTATGCACTATCATTTTAATTTAACATCACTATCATTTACTTTAATAGTAATCCTATTTTTTTTACTTTATTAGTCATGTACACTGGGTGTGTTTGCACTTATATAGCATTAAGAGGAGCACCAAATTGTATAGTGTGTCTAAGTACTATCATACACCCAGTATCATAAGAACGCAGCTTTACATGTCACATTTGAATCCTCCCTCACATTCTCCTCTCACATTCACAATGTAGCTAAAACCTGTTCTTTTTCCCTTTGTAACATTGCAAAGATTCTCCCTTTCCTCAGTCACTCTACTACTAAAACTTTAACACAGGCCCTCATTTTCTCCGTGTCAACTACTGTAACCTCCCGCTGTCCGGCCTTCCTACCTCTCACCTGTCTCCCCTACAATCTGTCCTAAACGCTGCTGCCAGAATCATTCTACTCTTTCCTAAATCTGTCTCAGCTTATCTCCTGCTGTAATTCCTCTACTGGCTTCTTATTAAATTCTGTATTACTTCTAAAATTCTCCTCCTCTCTTTTAACGCTATACATTCTTCTGCCCCTCCTTACTGTATATCTTGGCCCTAATATCTCACAATATGCCCCTTTTGTATCTGAAGTTCTCTCCCACATAAAACCTCTCACTCACTGCCCCACACCTCTGGAATGCCCTTACTCTTAATATCCAGCTTACACCCTCTCTCTGCACTTTCATTAAAACCCACCTCTTTAACAAAGCATATGGGTAGCTCTGCTGGATGATACTATCCATCTAATATGTGTAGCGCGGCTTCCCTCCCCCCCTTCCCCTCTGGGAGATCTTACCCTGGCTACAGGTCTGTGTGGTGCTTTGTACCTGTTTGGCTCCAGGAGAGATGAGCTTCCACAATGGTGTGGGGAACAGGACAGGCTTTTTTGTGATCCTCAGACTCTGTTTGGTGTCATCAGCGCCTCCAGTCGCAGGACACTTCAGGGATCCTGAAGACAGTCCCCACCATGACAGATATCTTTCATACTCCTACCTAATTGACTGTTACTCAGGCAGGAGTATATAAAAATGATTTTTATTCAGGCAGCCACTGTGGATGTCATTACCGTGTATGCCTTGTAGTTAGGTATGGATCTCAGATCTCTGGAGGGTACCGGCCTTCTCATACTGGTGAGGCCTGGAGCTCTGTTAGATCTTGGGCTGCAAACACCCCCACGAGGGACAGCAGGCATGTCTCTACCCCAGAAGGGGCAGCGCTGAACTCCTCTCCCTTCCCTGGTTAGGAAGAACTCTATCTATAATTTGGAGTGCTTCCTCCCTATGGAGAAAGGGGAGTGCACAGAATCTGGCACCATGATTGGCTGCAACACAGACCAAGTGTCACCTCCTCTCCTGCCACTCAGGGAGACTGCATGAGGGGGGGTAAAGCCCACAGGGTAGCCTGTCACTGTCTGTATCTATTAGAACTTATGTGACAGGAAGGCAGAAAGATTTTTTGAGCCCTTGCAGAGGCACTTACCATAACACCCTCCTCGGTCTTTATTAGTTCTCCCCACTTACCACTTAGATTGTGAGCTTTTCACGGCAGGGACTCCTTTTAGTATTATCTCTTTTATGTCTGAAGCGCTTATTCCCATTATGTGTTATAATATTATGTCACATGTATTACTGCTATTAAGTGCTACTGTATGTACATAGATGGCGATATATAAATAAAAACATACATACATAGTATATAGAGCACCATGAACTAGATTCAGTGAAAGTCAAAATAGCTGCGTTAAAATGTGGCGCTATTAAAAACGTAGGATTGCCACAATATTTTATTACAATAACCGTCGTACTGTATCCCCCAAGAATTATTTATTCCTAAATGGGGAGCGATATTAATCTCATAGGTAAACACGAAAAATGAGTTAACTCAGCAGTTAATGGTGACAAGCATAAAAACTCTCATAGGGTAATAACATTTCATAAATTATAATAAAGTTCAAACATAAGGTAGCACACTCACAAGATCCACGTCTACAAAAACATAACAGCAAGGTGACTTTATCTGGTTCCATGCAGTAAGTCGGTGTCTCCATACAACTAAGTCCCCTGCATGTTAACATCAAGTACATCCTTACGCCATCACTCTTGCAAGATCCTCCTATATAGTTCAGCAATCCCAACTTGTTTTGCAGCCCTAGTGCTGCTTCATCAGGGTTTTTGCCGCTCCGCTCTCTTAAACTGTATGTCCTGCTGTCGCCATAATTATTCCTCCATACTCACCCCCCTCCTGGGATTTATTACTAGAGGAAGCGTTTAAGGTCTTTCAAAAGACAATGTATACAGTGCTGATAAGAGATAACATGGAGAAAGGCGTTGCTGGTACCCCATGAGGGCTGGCACGTCATATCTGAAGTTATTGGTCTTAATATTTTTGTCATAAATTTACATTGTTTTTAAAAAAGGTTTCCAGACTGAAATCTGTGTGGGGAACGACAGGCTATCCATTCTTGAATTTCTTAGGGGAAGTACTTTCAGAAAATATGTACTGTACTTCTGTTGGGGTATTTTCATGCTAGCGGAGGTAGTTTTCCCTTGCATCTTTTACATTCAACCCTGGATTCTTTATTGGTCAAAAAAGTACAATATATACACTTATAGGTATCTGGTATCCATGCATTCTGGGAACCAGGGGTAATACACAAGTATTTATTTTAATGAAAGACTGAAGTTTGTTACAGAAATATAAGACTACAGTATATGAATAAAACAAGTAGATTTTTTTATTTGCTTTATATTCATGACATTATATATTGGTCACATGATATGCAATCCATTCAACTTCTGCTGAAAAAAGGATATCTAGTCTTCATGGGTACATAGAAAGACCTGCATCATGGTTAAACGGATGTACTGCATTTTTTAAAATTGCTTGGATACGTACAGTAGGTGCTACAGTACCTACCTACTGTTGCAAAAAAGGTCAATACTCACTATAGAGTCTTTGTATTCATAGATAGATAGCAGGATATAGCAACATGGTGAGCAACAGACAGCCGTTGGCCACTTATGGCCCTCTGGGGCTTCACCTGTGGCCCATAACTGCTTACAACCCCAGCAGCCTGCTCACCCTGTCTCCCCTGTACAGAGGGAGTGGAATTGCTGCCGGCGTGAATAGTAGCTTCTTCCCACTCCTTGTGCTGCCTAATGACAGTGCTAATCACCAGTTCCCAGTTTAAGCAGAGGAGTGTGACAGATTTAATCAGTGTGCCGACATTAAGAAGCTGGAGTGCAGAAGCTCATACCCCCGGCTGCAATGTCCCTTCTGCCTGTGTACCATATCTATATGCAGGTAATGTATGACCCTTGAGGTATATCATGTTGCCTACCACTGATTTTTAGAGTGTGCTCTGATACGCCTAAATATTTTACTGAATCAAGGCCTATATACTTATGGATATAGTACCATAAGGAAAACCGAATACAAGCTCAAGGAGGGCAGACAATAGTATCAAATAATGATTTGAGAGTACATATAAAATGGAGCATATATCGGGTTGGGAGTAGGGTAACGTGAACCCCTTTTGAGCTAAATATATATAGGAGAGTAGGAGGAGACACATAAGCAGGGAAATTGAGATAATTCAAATACAATACTCGTATGAGGGCTAGATGTAGTCCTCGGTATATAATTCAACTTGAGTCGTAGTCCTGTGTCCCCGGCATGCCCGATATGGAGTAACAGCTTCTTATGGATATACCAAATTGTTGGAGGATTGTGCTCAATTTTTATTGACTGGTTCCGAGTCTCAATTTCAAATAAAAAAATGCAGAACTTCTGAGAACCAGAATGCAACCAATGACTGGATTAAAACCTCATGGTTCCATAGAGATATATTCACAAAACAACCCTTCACCAAAGTTACTTCCTGGTATACCAAAGAAAATATTACAGGCTTACCCCGCATTAACGTACGCAATGGGTCCAGAGCATGTATGTAAAGCGAAAATGTACTTAAAGTGAAGCACTACCTTTTTTTTCCCACTTATCGATGCTTCAGTACAGATACGGAGCTGTTCAGGACGTGCTGTCAGGTGCATGCGCGAGCTGCCGTTTGCCTATTAGGTGAGGGGAATCAGCGCGTCACTTCTACGGCGGTCTGTAGGGCAGAATAAGTGGCTGTACTCGCAAAGCGAGCGTACGGACACAGGGGTATAGTGCTAATGAAAATATGTCCTTACTCGCGAGTGTATTTAAAGTGAGTGTCCTTAAACCGGGGTATGCCTGTATTCTGTTTACAATTAACAAACCCAAAAATGTAAAGCAGTCAGGTAATCCTCACCCTGACAATCCTTTATGATGATAGAATGTAGGACTCCAAGACCTTTACTCATGTTACTCTATTTCCATTAAATGTTGCGCTGCACAATTGATTTGATGAAATATACACCTTTTGAGGAAAACTATTTTTCATGCAACATAGCTTAAGAGTCAAAGAGCAATTCCTCAAGTGAAATAGCATATAGAATGGGAATATTTTATCCAGTAAATAGTTTTATTGCCTTTCTTGCATTTAACAATGCTACAATTCAGTAAATCATGATTCTCTAGTCAATACCACATACAGTACACAGATATTTTCTTCTCCAAATCTCTACATAGCAATGTTATACATTAAAGGAGCAGTTTCCCCCCCCCTTCCCCTTTTTTTCTACATTGGTGGGAAACAGGGGGTCCCAGTGGTTTCTGAGATATATGCAATCGCATCACCTCCAGGGAAAACAAAATGGCTGTTTAAATCTCCCGCGTTAGGTGAGCCAAAAGAAAGCTGCAATAGATGACTTCCCGGCTTCCTATTGCGATTGAGGGATTTGATTGTCCGGAAGTAACTGGCAGCAACTCTTCCGGTCTGTGTCTCAGAAACCAGGGACTCCCCGGTGCTGAAATTAACGTGGTTACGCTGCAACGATTGCTCCTTTAATCCTTATTTAGATTTCAAAATGACACTTTCCCTTCATGCAAAAAAAAAAAAAAAAAACAACACGAGAAACGTCATGGTCACGTGTCAGAGTTGATGCCTTTCATTTAAAAATGTCTCAATTCCGCATTTAGTGTTTATCATTTAGTGCAGGGGTGCGAAAAATGGGGGGGAGCAAGATTTTTCAGGGGGGGCGTGGTGGTTGCAGAGGCCCCGCGATCTTCCCCAAGGCAGTTAAATGAAATGCCTGGGGATCGCGTGAGGCCTTGTCTTCGGTGATGCGTCACCATGGCAACGCGACGTCAAATAACGCTGTGGTGTCACGTGACCTCCACGCCGGAGACAAGGTAAGGGGGGGGGGAGGATGACAAGGGGGGAGGGGCACGAGCAGGGAGGGAAGAAGGCGGGGGGCACAGCAGGGAAAGATTGCGCTCCCCTTATTTAGTGAACACAATAGTCACTGTTAATGTATATTTTGGTAGGGGTCCTAAGTTTATATGTTTAAGAATATATGCTCCATTTTTGTCAGCTCAGGTACAATGTGTATAGCTGTAGGGAAAAGTATAGGAACTCTGTTTTAACACAGAGAGCAAAAGTCACTTCTAATACAGTTGCTCCTTGCTGAGATCAAGCCCCATATATCCTGTTTGACCAGAATCCTGATATATTCAAACTGTCTTGTCAGCAATGTACAATAGCCACGGCAACTGGGGGTTAGCTGACAGAAAATAGCTTTGTTAAAGATAACTATAGCAACGACAGCTCGGCTGGGGGGTAGCTGAAAGGGATATGGCATTGTTTAGCATAACTATAGCAATAACAGCTGGGCTGGGGGGTAACTGAAAGGAATATGGCATTGTTAAGGACAATTGGCTTCTGTTACGTGTACATGGCAACTTGGCAACCTGAATGAATTGTAACTATGTGACAACAACCCGAAAGGGCTATAAGAACTGATGCATGTGCCCATTAAAGCAGACCAGTGAGTGAGAACGATACCTTGTGTCCGAATTATTCACTTGTCTCCAGGCGCCTGTCCAGCTATCCTGTCCAGCACATTGAACTGGAAAGGGACCTCTCGGGAGGCAGCCTAGTCCACAGGGTAGACCTGCTACCATACGGCGGAAAGCAGACAATATTTTCATCTGGTGTCAGAAGTGGGATAGGGCACCATCTGGGTAAGTACGAGATATTAATTGTTATCCGTATCATGCCCGGGTGTCTCCCTATCAAAAGATACCCAATTTATATAGTCTGGTGGACTAAGGCAAGGGTAGAATAACTACGAGTTAAAGTCTCGTAGGGTAGAATAACTACGAGTTAAAGTCTCGTAGGGTAGAATAACTACGAGTTAAAGTCTCGTAGAATACATCGTGGGTTAGAGTCCCGGATGTGAATAATATTCTTTTTGATATATATGAGTTCAATGTGACTGTGGAAGCTGATTTTTGTTTAAAATTTTAAAGTGCATAAGTATTGGCTTGTATTGTTTTGCTAGCTTATAAGTATTTAAAGTTATAAGGATATATATATATATTTTATAAGTGTGTTGCGGTAATGGGAATGGTAAGAATGGTCAAGGGGATAAGAGGAACTGTATTTTTGCCTGACTGTTGGTTCCCTATATCACGGACATTTAGATAAAGTGTTATATTCTGTTAGAATTATTGCCCGTTGTTAAGATAAGTTTTCTTTATAAGATAATAGTGAAGACAAACAAGTAACATGTCCAGAAGTAATATGGGCAAGATAAAGTATAAGACTAACAATAACAATGTTAGGTTAAAAAAAAAAAAGATTTTAAAATGTCATTATTGGAGCATTTACATTGACAAATTGACTGAATAAAGGTGTAACAGCAAGTGAAGTTGCCGATAGATTATTGTAAATGATCAAGGCATATGGAGGTATTGAGGAAGTAGAGACGAACGCAAGACCACTTATAGTGGCAGTATTTGTGACAGGTTTACATGCAGAAATTGGGAAGCAAGTAGAGACTGTGTGTATTGGTTGGGAGCATAAAAGATTGTCAGAAATTTCTACTGTGGTAGAGAATGCAAATGAGCTGAGAAGCTAAGGAAAAGACTCAGAAAGTGTTTAGGAAATAAATCTATTAACAAAAGTAAAGAATGATAGAACCAAAAAGGGTAGAGATTAAGGAAGGGAAATGAGGGACTGAATTTAAAATCTAAAAGTCAGCTCTGTCCCTCCTTGTAATTGTATGCAGCCCACAGTTGCAGAAACCCACACCTTTTTTTCATTGAATGTTACACAGGAATGTGAGCAGTTCACAGCTAAGCAAGTTAACATAATATGTTTGCTACAATAGAATTCTAACATTGTTTTCAATTAGTTTTAAAGTAATTAATGTACATTATAAAAGTTTTCAGATTAATTACAAGAAAAAGAATAGAAAAGTATATTCTTATTAAATTAGGTTTTTGTAGGAATAAGAATTAAATGGCATTTAGGTTTTTTCCCTCAGCAAAAATGTAGGTTAAACTGCAAAGTTCTAAAAAAAAAAAAAAAAAAAAAAAAGGTAAAAGCATATTGTTAGGGTAATAAAATTAGGCGAAGGAAAGTCTGATCCAAGAATGGTAGGAGAAGTTGTAGGCAAAGAGATGGTTTTGTTTTGTTAAATGTTATTAGTAAATGTTAGAAAGTTAGGCAGAGCTCCTAGGAGCGATAAAAGCAAAAAAAATATATATAATTTTTTCAATCTAAAATTAAGACATGCAACCCAAATTATTTATACCAGATTAATTGAGTATGAGTGCATATTGACTTGAATTAAGAACATAGCTACAGTATAATAGGTATAGGTTTTCTTTGTTTCAAAATGTTGTATTAGATTTTCAGGTATAACTATGGTAAAAACATTGATTGTTTGAGTAATCCCTGTATGCTTGTAGAACCTGAGTGAATCCTACCTGTGTGAAAGTCTTATGTGAGTTGAATAATAGGAATGACGGTTTATTATATATTACTACCCTGGAAATTGCAAATGTTTCTAAAATAAGAATATAATTAATTGCTTGCGTTGAAAGTTTAATTTTTAAAAGTGTACACCCCCACTACAATACATATTAATACTGGGCAGGGAGAGTTTGGTTGTACATGGAAAGAGAGGAGGAGAAAGAAAGGACAAAATTTGAGAAAATCAATTGATTTTTACCATTTTTTTGTAATCAGTCCGGTCACTGGAAAACAAAATAAGGATATTTATCGTACTGGCCAGGCGATTTGTTTCCTTAAACAGAATGACATTCTTTCCCCCTAAATTTCCATGGACAGAATTAGGTGAACACGTGACACAGAAATAACGGGCAGTACACATTCCAGACATGAAAGTTAACTACTGTAGAAGCTCAGTATTTTCAAATTGGTTTTAAAAAGGATAGTTATAATATGGGGAGAGAGAAGGATATTTTTATTAATATAGTTTGCAGGCAGGATCAAACGGTTTTGCATTGCCTTGTTTCAGATGCCCAGAAAGTTCTCAGCTTGCTGTATGCCTGGAGTTGGACAAATATAGTTTTAAATTGGACTAATGTAAAGTTTTCAATGGAATTACTTTTCTGCAAAGTTGATTATATATTTAATATTTTATAAATTTTTAACCATTTTCTCTCCAAATTTAAATCTGTCAATTTCTTATTCTACAGGTTGTTCTCTCAGCAAACCAGACATTATTTTGTGTTTTAAAGGTTTCTGTCAAAAGTCTAAAGCAGATTATATTTATAATCAGTAAAGGTTTTGAGGTTTTGTTGTTTTAATGTAAATTTTATACCCAAAGGAGTCAAGTCTATTGTGTGAAATTCTGTTTGTTTTGTGTCTGTGTTCTGTGTTCTGTGTTCTGTTTGTGTGTAAATAAGTTTTGTTCCAAACATGAGTTTTTAACTTAGATCTCCTGCCTCATTTTAATGTTAAATACAGTTCACATAGCACATGCGTTATATGTGAAAAGGAGGGAAAGATAATTGATTAGTAAGCCCTAGCATTTGTGAAGGCAGTATAGGATTTATGGGAACAGTGTGGTATTTGAAGTAATCTACAGATAGATCCTATTAGATTATTAGATAGGTTTTGGTTAAAGTTCTACTCCTGTCTATATGCGGACGCTAAGACAGTGGTAAGGAAATTGATACAGGAATTTATTCTTAGGTATAAATTATCTCCCTATGAGATACTTATAGGATGATTTATGACTATCAGTAGTTTTAAGGAAATAATTAGGGACTATGTTATTGGTAATAAAACAATTAGTATGCAACTAATATATTTTCTGAGTCTCTAGGCAAAGGTCAAAGTTTAAAGTGCACCTACTCGAGACGGGTTAATGGTCATGCATTCCCTACGCAAAAACGTTTTTCATCCCAGATGAAAAGACCCTACTACTACTACCATTACAGCAATTAAAGTGGCAGAGGTCTCTTCCTGGATCCACGTTACGCACGTGCAACTTATCCCAGCACCACCCACAGTTGCTTCAAGTTAAACTATAGCCAAGGTGGAAAAGCCAAAAGATACAGCTGCTACAGAATACAAAATGTATGTTTTAATCCCCGCCAATAACCAACGGAGGAGAAAGACACAGGCAAAAGTCCGGGCCTCAACATATGAACTTTGAACATTTTTTTTATATAATCCTTTTTTGTTTACAGGTTTTATTATTTTAATTATAATGTATATTCTATTAGGTTTGTGTAAGTAGTGTACACACAAAGATGATAGGGTAGTAACAGGTATATTTTGTTTAGTAATTTTTATTTTGTTTTTATTGTCTGTGTATAGTATATATGCACACTCTTTCGTTATATAATGGAATCCTGGTAAACAAAACTCATATTTTATGTGCAATGTAACCCAATATATTATCCACACCCAATAGGTTGCACCCAAAGAACACGAGTTATATTTAACCCCTTGGAAAAATGACAATATGTTAGGAGACACTTGTAGAACCATACTGTATATGAGAAATTTGTTATGAAGGGTGTAGAAATATGAGTTTGCCCTAGGGAAGTTACTGATTTTGTGTTAGAAGGAGAGATAGAGGACCCTGCACCAGACCAGGTTATGTTATTTAGGAAGAGTGGTTCCAGCGTTTAAAGGTAGAGATGAGGGAGGATATCCATTGGGACTTGGTGGTTGGATTGGTTCTCTGGAAGCGAAGCTGGCGGATGTTTTTGTATGTGTGTCTGTCCTACTCATCGCTCTCTATGTATGTGTTAAGTACAGCAAAACTTTGGTCCAGAAGTACGCTGCAATCCCCCCACCAACGCTATGTCTCTTTTCGGTGATGAAGATGTCGGCAGTCCCCTAGAAGAAGAGACCGAAGAAGAAATCAACTGGGCCGATATGTTGGCCGAAAAGGAATAAAGTCATGCAGAATTGGATAACTGGTCCAGCAGGACAATGAAATTGTTAATTGTTCTTTAATTAGACTGTCTCTTAAGGATATGGGGGAAGCCACCCATTTTGACCATGGCATCCATTTTGTCTGTTTTGCCATTCTGAGTAAATGCAGTATGAAAGATGCATGCAAGGATGTTTGTGCAATCGCTCCCAGTAGAAATTAGCCCCCACCAATTCTCAGAAATCCTTTAGTCGTCATAATGCGCTAGTTGTGATGTACAAATTTATGTGTGCTAGGATTTTTAGAGAAACACCGTTGGCTACACCAACTGTATTAACTATGTGCTCCTCCTATTTTGCAATGTTGTCATGTTATGACAAAAGGAGGGAATTGTTAATGTATATTTTGGTAGGGGTCCTAAGTTTATATGTTTAAGAATATATGCTCCATTTTTGTCAGCTCAGGTACAATGTGTATAGCTGTAGGGAAAAGTATAGGAACTCTGTTTTAACACAGAGAGCAAAAGTCACTTCTAATACAGTTGCTCCTTGCTGAGATCAAGCCCCATATATCCTGTTTGACCAGAATCCTGATATATTCAAACTGTCTTGTCAGCAATGTACAATAGCCACGGCAACTGGGGGTTAGCTGACAGAAAATAGCTTTGTTAAAGATAACTATAGCAACGACAGCTCGGCTGGGGGGTAGCTGAAAGGGATATGGCATTGTTTAGCATAACTATAGCAATAACAGCTGGGCTGGGGGGTAACTGAAAGGAATATGGCATTGTTAAGGACAATTGGCTTCTGTTACGTGTACATGGCAACTTGGCAACCTGAATGAATTGTAACTATGTGACAACAACCCGAAAGGGCTATAAGAACTGATGCATGTGCCCATTAAAGCAGACCAGTGAGTGAGAACGATACCTTGTGTCCGAATTATTCACTTGTCTCCAGGCGCCTGTCCAGCTATCCTGTCCAGCACATTGAACTGGAAAGGGACCTCTCGGGAGGCAGCCTAGTCCACAGGGTAGACCTGCTACCGTACGGCGGAAAGCAGACAATATTTTCAGTCACATTTGTCTTAATTACTTCAAATTAATAAACAATTCTCTGAGAGAAACCTGTGATGCTTACATTTGTCCAAGGAACAATCATGAAATATCCCTCTTCTTATTACAGTAGCTTAAGCTGAAAATTTAAATACATCTCTCTGCGACCCCAGATAAGTTACGTTTGGAGCTGAGAATTTGGGAGGGTACAACCACCATCATTATTACTCTTAAAATACAGCATAAAACAAACCACAGATTGGTAAAGATGTATGCAATAAAATGAGGGCCGGCATGCCAGTGGCCCCTTATGACGTATAATGAATGTCATGGCACTATGCTCGTTTTCTAGGGGTACTGTAGATAACGATTGGCGCTGAACACGATATGCTCGGAGGCAGAAAACAGCCAGAAAGAAATGTTACACAGCTGTATTGTATGTCTTTATTTATATAGTGCCAAAAGTGTACTCAGCGCTTCACAAAGAATACAGTACAGGGAATTATAATAATATAATAAGTGCAGCAAAATCAAACAATAGGAAAGCAAATCCCTGCCCCGAAGAGCTTATAATCTAAGGTACAATCTAAAGCTTTCATCTAAGCTGAGTGCTTTTACTTCACTGCAACATTTAAACGTGAGTCCCTCCTAGAATAAGGACAGTGTGATGTTTAATAGGTAAAATGGAGTGGATTTACACTTTTTTTAATTGGTAAAAATATACTTTGAGGGTTTTCATGATCTTTAATGTTTTTGATGATGGCTGTTTGACTGTAGGATAATGAGTACATCAGTATTAGGTGATACCTTTTTTTATTTGGACTAACAATTGATATTATCAGACAAGCTTTTGAGATTTCTCCTCTCTTCTTCAAGTCAAGCAACTCTGATTCACAAAATATTCAATGGAGGTAAAAAAGACAACTGCTGCACACTTAAAAAATAATATATTAGACTTAAAACAGTATGGCCCGTATTTACGTAGCAGTCTTTGTACATAAGAGACCTTACAGTGCATGGGCTGAATGGTGTTTTATGCAGAAGACTGCTTAGTAAAGTGTGGTTCATTAACTAAATGCCTGGGTTAAACAGGTACAGTAGGTGTTGAGTTTTTTTTTTATAGATTTCAAAAGAACTGCATGAGGCAGGCTGTTTAAAGAGTGGGAACAGCGTGGCTAAAAGCTCGGACTCCAGAGGTAGTCAAGGAGATTCTTGAAACTGTTAGGAGTCCTTCATCTGCAGATCGAAGTGAGTGAATGGGAGTGTAGGGAACTAGAAGCTCTCTCAGATAGCTGTGACCCTGCTCTTGTAGTGCTTTGAATGTCAACAAGCCAATCTTAAAATAAATTTGCAACACAGAGAAGAGAGGATGCAACAACAATACCTGGAATATCATTGAAATAAATTTGCCCTTATACAAGCATAAAGTGCAGAGAACGGAGAACAGGTGTCATGTGGCAAGAACGCGTCTGGTTAATTAACAACCTGGCCGCAGCATTCTGCACCAGCTGTAGGCAGCACAGCTATTTTTCCAGAAGACCCAGGTAAAGTGCATTGCAGTAGTCCAGCATGAGGACACAAAGGCATGGACAAGCACAGTAAGATCCTTTGGGGGATCAAGTGCTTAATCCTGGCTAGGTTGTTTAGGTGGAAGGATGAAGATTTAATCATGGCTGATGTTTAAGAGTCAAGTCACAGTCAACGACAAAACCAAAATTATGTTCATGAAGAGAGTTTGGCAACTGGGAACCGCCCAAGCTTAAGGCCAGTTGGTTGACCTAGCTGCAGTCTTGTTGTCTTCTGACGGTTTGCATCCACCATAAGCACTTCTGTTTTATCAGGATTCAACCTCAACCAACTGGCACTCATCCACTTTAGGAGCTCAGATAAACATCTATAGAAGACAGATAATGGGTCCTAATTACACGGTGCAAAGGAGAAGTAGTTCAGTTTTTCATTACCCAAATGGAAAAAATGAGGAACAAACCTCAAAGAACCGATGCTCCGTCAATAGCCATGATGAAATAAAGAAATGTTGTAAAGCAAATGTCTCTGATTCCTTCGGTTGTGTCAGTGTGTGTGGGGGGATTAAATAGATAAATAAAATGTCCTCGGTGTGTTGAGAGTGAACTCAGCCAGGGTGGGGGGTTAATAAGCTTAGTGAATCCAAATAACAAGAAATTTCAATGCCATGCAGGCAATGGGATACTCACAGTGTCCTCAGATAGCTTCCCTTACCGCACCCTGTGTCCCACACCATATATCAGCTGGCCGGTAATCACGCTCAGCTGCCCGTGTCCGCCTGTTGTCGCTGACGTTTGATGAAGGACCCCCACACGCAATCTGATCACTGTGCGTGCTCCAGCTGGTAGATAATGTAGCAAAAAAGGATAGAAACGGTGGTCACTGCTTGCCCGAATCCTCAGAATCAACCAAGCGCTAAGTAACTAAAAATATTGTTTATTCATGAAATAACGAGAAAGCATACAAGGTGTACAGCTCTAACACGTTTCGTCTCCACAGAGACTTTATCTCTGTGGAGACAAAACGCGTTAGAGCTGTACACCTTGTATGCTTTCTCGTTATTTCATGAATAAATAATATTTTTAGTTACTTAGCGCTTGGTTGATTCCGAGGATTCGGGGTAGCAGTGACCACCATTTCTACCCTTTTTTGCTACATTACCCAAATGGGGCCGTCATCACAGAAAACTTTACAGAATTAAAGACATAATAGAACATACACTTGGAGCAAGGCCTATAGTACTGGTAATAGTGCATAAAGACGGCCAAAATGATTGGTGGTTAATGAAATTTAGGGGAGAGGGACTCAGGTAATAGCGCAGGAAAACACATGGCACGGAAAGTGAACAAAGAAAAAACATTTGAAAATCAATATCAAGTCTCAATATATTATTTTCTGCTTGTGAACAAAAATATTCAATATGAAAATACAATTAAAGCAGTACAAGTACAAGGAATAAAAAGACACATCTTACGTTTGGTACCAAACTGATCAAGTACAGCTGTAGGAGATGTCTTGTCACATGGATATGGGGTATGTCCAGCCTTGTCAAAGTGTAACGCAATTGGCATGGGTCTCATACATTAGGACTATCTTGTTGTGTCATGCAGTGTGAGAACAGTTGTATGCTGCTGGGAGAGCATGAGACACAGTCATTTACCCTGCCCCTTTCATCATTATCCCAAACCCCTTATTTCATTATCCAGCCCCTTTGTCATTATACCTCCAATATACATCTTTAACCCACCCCTGACATAACATACCCCCTCCTGGCAGAAAGTCACGTTCTCCCCCCTGAAGACATGGATCCCATGCTCCAGGGGTGAGAAAGGGTTCTCACACATCTCACATGTGTGTGAGGTCCAGTCTCATAGTCCAGAGTGGGACACCATTAATAGCTCTGTATGCTAACAACGTGAAAAAAAAGTACAAAATATTGGTATACCGAAAAGGAAAAAAAAAATGTATTTGTTGACATACTGTACCATTTTTTTTTTTTTTGCACGCAGTTGGCACACAATGTATGCATGGGACATCTTCTACAACTGAACATAATTCCCTTGGTAAAATTTTGTGTATCCAGCAATTCATTCCTTTGTATCTTTTCTGTGCACTGGGAGTTTTCCGTTCTGTTGATGTGTCCTTATTACAAATGCTTAAGCTATTATTTTCAAATGATTCTTTACTTGTACTTTTTTGTTTTTGACATTGTTTGATATTTCTATTATTTGTGTTTTGACATTGTGTATTTTATAACAGCCCATTGTTCACAGTACACAGTACAGTACCAGGACACACCTTTTCTGTGTGAATGTTCCGGGCTTCCAGAATCCAGTATCTCAGCTGATACAGCAATACCACTACCAGGTCACAGATTCGTCGTTAACATTACAGGCTTCCAAAGCCCTTTACGTTTTGGCTTGTATAACAGTTGTATTGTATTGTATGTCTTTATTTATATAGCGCCATTAATGTACATAGCACTTCACAGTAGTAATACATGTGGTAATCAAATAAATAACAGATAATATAAATAACAGATCATGGGAATAAGTGCTTTAGACATAAAAGTAACATTAAGGAAGAGGAGTCTCTGCCTCGAGGAGCTTAAAGTCTAATTGGTAGGTAGGGAGAACGTACAGAGACAGTAGGAGGGAGTTCTGGTAAGTGCGTCTGCAGGGGGCCAAGCTTTATGTATCATGTGTTCAGAATATCCACAGTGCTACTCATATGCTTCTTTAAGCAAGTGTGTCTTAAGGTGGGTCTTAAAGGTGGATAGATAGGGTGCTAGTCGGGTACTGAGGGGAAGGGCATTCCAGAGGTGTAGGGCAGTCAGTGAAAAAGGTTTAAAGCGGGAGAGGGCTTTAGATACAAATCGGGTAGAAAGAAGACATCCTTGAGAAGAACGCAAGAGTCTGGATGGTGCATAACGAGAAATTAGGGCTGAGATGTAAGGAGGAGCAGAAGAGTGTAAAGCTTTAAAAGTGAGGAGAAGAATGGAGTGTGAGATGCAGGATTTGATCGGAAGCCAGGAGAGGGATTTCATGAGGGGAGATGCTGAGACAGATCTAGGAAAGAGTAGAGTGATTCTGGCAGCAGCATTTAGGATAGATTGTAGGGGAGACAGGTGAGAGGCAGGAAGGCCGGACAGCAGGAGGTTACAGTAATCAAGATGGGAGAGAATGAGGGCCTGAGTCAGAGTTTTAGCAGTCGAGCAACAGAGGAAAGGGCGTATCTTTGTTATATTGCGCAGGGAAAAGCGACAGGTTTTAGATATGTTTTGAATGTGAGGGGCGAATATGAGAGAGGAGTCGAGTGTGACCAGCGTGCTTGGTGGCAGCGTGCTTGGGCTACTGGGTGAATGATCGTAGTTCCAACAGTAATGTGGAAGGAGGTAGTAGGGCCAGATTTGGGAAGAAGTATGAGGAGCTCTGTTTTAGCCATGTTGAGTTTAAGGCGGCGGAGGGGCATCCAGGATGATATAGCAGAGAGACATTCAGAAACTTTGATTTGTACAGCAGGTGTAAGGTCGGGTGTTGAAAAGTACATTTGTATGTCGTCAGCATAGAGGTGATATTTAAACCCAAAAGATATTATTAGGTCACCTAGAGAGAGTGTGTACAGAGAAAAGAGAAGAGGTCCCAGGACAGAGCCCTGGGGTACCCCCACAGAGAGATCAGTAGAGGAGGAGGAGGTGTTAGCAGAAGAGACACTGAAAGTACGATGGGAGAGGTAGGATGAGATCCAGGATAGAGCTTTGTTCCGATTACCAAGAGTATGGAGAATGTGAAGGAGAAGAGGGTGGTCCACGGTGTCAAATGCTGCAGAAAGGTCGAGTAATATGAGCAGAGTGTAATGACCTCTGTCTTTGGCAGCATGGAGGTCGTCAGTTATTTTAGTGAGGGCTGTTTCCGTGGAGTGTGCAGCGCGGAAGCCAGATTGTAGAGGTTCTAGGAGAGAATAGGCGTTGAGAAAATGGAGCAAGCGAGAGAATACAAGACGTTCAAGGAGTTTAGAGGCAAAAGGCAGGAGGGAGACAGGTTGATAGTTAGAAAGACAGGCAGGGTCAAGCTTGCTCTTTTTGAGTAATGGTATAACTGTTGCATGTTTGAAGGAGGATGGAATGGTACCAGGGCACAGGGAGGAGTTAAAAATGTGTGTGAGCGTAGGGATTATAGTAGGACCAAGAGGTTTTAGGAGATGGGAGGGAATGGGGTCAAGAGGGCAAGTGGTAGAGGGAGAAGAGGCGATCAACAGCGACACATCCTCCTCTGAGACAGTGGGAAAAGAGTCAAGGAAGGCAGGAGGAGAGTTAGGAAGAGGTGTAGGATGGGAGGAAGAAACAGAGGGGATGTTCTGACGTATGGATTCCACCTTTTCCTTAAAATAGTCAGCAAAGTCCTGAGCCGAGATGGAGGAAGGAGAGGCAGCTGAGGGTGGTTTGAGTAGATTATCAAAGACAGAGAACAGTTGGCGTGGGTTAGACTTGTGCATGTTGATTAGTGAAGAAAAGTAGGCTTGTTTAGCTTGCGAGAGGGCAGAGTTGAAACAGGATAGCATAAATTTGTAGTGAAGGAAGTCTGCGAGAGTATGTTGACCCTCTTCAGACTCCATAGGTGAAATAATGCTGGTATTGTCATAGTACTAAAACATTTATCTCCGGTGCTTTTTACACCAATTCACAAGCCCCTCCGACTTTACTCCACTAACAATCAATCAATCATTCTGGCCATATTTCTGCACTATTGCACTTAGCACAAGGTGTATTAGGTGCACAGGTCCTATTATGTCTGTAACCCGGATGATGGCCCCATTTGGGGAACAAAACATCTGTTCTGTCTTTCCAATGCATATAGACCCATATTTACAAAAGTGAAGACACCTCTCACTGCCAGGTTACTTCCACAGGATGTAAGGGGTCTTCCAAAGCAGATAGGTGTCTTATGGACAAGAACAGCTTAGTAAATGTGGGCCACTACACACACTAAGCTCCATTCGGCTATTTAACCTAAAACAACGTTAATCCGAGCACCTATGCACTAAAGCAATAACCTAACATTAACCCAGTGCTACTCCTTAAATAACGTATGGTTATTTCCCCCCCCCCCCGACCGTTAGAGCTAATGATATACAACAGAGGTGTTCCCCCGAAACATTGCATAGCCACGTGTTGTATGTCAGCCACGTGTTTATGTCCCTCTCTCTCCCCCATATCCATGGCTCCAGATTGGAGCTAATGCTACCTTTAGGTAAGACATGAATTAATGTCAGGTTATTTGAAGCTAATGCAATGTAGTGCTAAATTAACCTAATGTTAAATCTATGCTAAATGCAATATCCTACTGCTGTTGTTATTTTACAGATAATTAGCTGAGTGGATTTCAAATATACTCGGGGAAAATAACGTCTATCACTATTTTAGGTAACCTAATGTTATTTGCCCTGATTTAATGAAGCTTAGTGCATCTGGCCCTATGTACCACTATGGCGATGTGGATTCCCCTGCTTGCACCTCTTGCTATTTTCAATAACAATACAAAACTAAAAGGTGAATTGTTGTATTTAGTTTTTTCATCATCTGTATAGTAATGTTGAAGCCTTCATTAGTAAAACCGATAAACATAATAAGCAGATATACCTGAATTTTGAACAGGGTGTAAATAAGTAAAACTTCAAGGGTTGTTGAATCTTTCTCTAGAAGCCAATTATATTGATAGAAAAAGGAAAAGTTGTTAAAATATAGATCATTTTTGCTGCTATGGTACTCTGGAAGGAGTGAGGTTTTCTCTGTATTCTACAGTGTAGTTTTATTTATGAAGAACTCTCTTATTGATCCACTAAAAGCCAATATCACAAGATGCAACAAATGTATACTTCTCTAAAACCAATATGACTACTGGAACTTTGATCTACAAAATGTATTTAAAATACTTATAAAATTATCTGATTTTTTTTTTGTCATCAGTCACATATAGTTTAAAGCAGCAATACTACTCCCCCCCTCTTTTTAATTATAAATTTTTATATGTAAAGCATGTTGCAATGTACATTCCTACGTAAGCTGGCAATCTTTTGGTGCTCCTGTTATAAATCTGTCAAAATACTGATTGTGTGACTAACATAATGGCCGCCTTTCAGTTTCAAGCAATCCTTCAGTCAGTGTACAGTAACAGCAGCTACAATGTATCCTTATATTACTAAGGTAAAATGATCTATTGTAAAATTTTACAGCTCAAACTGCTGGGAATATTGGCAACAAATAAGCACAAACAGGAAAGTGTTGCAAAGATCTTGCACTGCATGTGAGGTGGGTTAATCCCCACTATAGAAATCAAAGGATGATTTAAACTCATTAAAAATGGCATTAAGAGTTGAATAATAATACTATTAAAAAATGCAGTGAGTATTATCTAATACTACAGAACCAATTTATTAATCCATATCAGATCTCACGTTTTTCTGCTTTAAACTATGACACAAATTACTACTGAACATCCACAAAAGGTTTGCATGTATTTAATGACAGTGTTAATGTGTATGTCAGTATTAGCAAGTCATAGTCACTAGCCAGCCCTTAAGCAGGTGTAAAACGGACAAAATATAGGTAAGCAAATGATCAAAAAAAATACAAATAAATAACAATTGCAATGTGGAAATATTTCCATGCATCTACCAATCAAACTATTGTAGATCATTTTGTGCAACCCAAATACCAAGTCATTAGCAGGTACACAAATGTAATTTGGGGATAACAGTGTTAGTTGATAGAATTTTAAAAAAGTGTTAAAAACAGCAACATTAGGAATAATATGAAATGTTTGAATGCATAGTCTCTAATAAACTAACACCATAAGATATTAACAGTTGTCCTTTTCGCCTCTATAACCAACAAACACATACATACTGTACCTACACATACTGTGTACAGCAACGTAATAATGTGCAGCACAGTTACACCCGCAGCATGTATTCCAATCACTGGATCCCATTAATACTGATACTGTTGCATGAAGTTAAATGCACACTGTGATATAAATGTAACAAAAAACACGAGTGCCCTGAAATGTAAAAATGACATTCTTTATCAATCCCTGTGTATCCTTCTTTGGATTTCTATTTGAATTTGTCCATCTGCCCTTAGATGGCATATTGTTACAGCACAGCGAGGCTATGCAGGCATGTCTTGTGCACAGAGAGGTTACCAGCAATCTCAGGCATACAATATGTGTATTCTTTATCAGCTAGAAGGGTGGGAAATCAGATTAGCACATTCAGCTACTGTTGCATACACAACGTGGTTGGAAAGCTCTGCGTTTCTGCACTGATATAAGATCAAGATAAACTTTACCGTCAAACTGGGGCTAACCCCATCTGCTGCAACACAAACCGACATGCTGCTGCCTTGTCCAGCGGATTAGGGGTTCATTCAATACACTATGTAAAAGAAAGAGTTGGGTTCTACCTTGGGTGGTCCTTTGGTGGGAGGACATCTCACGTTGTTTGATGCTCCAGCTGTTTGGTTCATTGTGAAACCAACTTAAGTGTTTTTCCAACTTCCTTCTTCAAATTGTAAGGTTTCCTCTTGATCTTCTCCCAAGATGATGTCCACTCTGTGTTTGCTACTCAGATTTCTCCAATAACATCAGCAACTTCAAGCATCGCAGCTATGAGGAGGTACAGCACTAGAAGTGGCTTCTCACAATGTGATGATGATACTTAAACTCACTCCTCAGACTGAAGATATTTGGAAATGTTTCTTACCAATTAACCAGCATTAAAACACTTGCATCCAAAATACAAACTGGGGCTCCAAACAAGTTCAGCACAATTACAGTGGTGACAATTAATGGGAAAGATCAACAGATTAGAATAGGTCTGTGAATGGCAAACAGATCCAGAAAGAAGTTTCCCGTGACTGTGGTTCATGTTACATATCTGGACACTGTAACATATTTTTTTTATAAGCTGCCTCAAGAAATCAGAAGTCCTTTGAATAACTTACATAGCCTTGACTAAGCACAACAAATATGCATGAATCAGTTACAGTGCCCCAGCTGCATGAGCTGCTACTTGTTTATGTGTCTCACTTGTTGACTGCCTCTTGCTCACCTATCAGGATGTCTCAGGCTCACTCTGCCTCAGCAGCCTGCCTGTCTGTAGCCCCAGCTCGCACACGTTGTTCATAGCATGCTATTTCCCAGCCAGCAGCACAGGTTGAGCTGTTACCCAGCCCCTCATTGGTCCCTCAGTGAAGATTGTGATTGGTCGCCGAGCACTGGCCGGTGTCTGGCTGCCTTTATTCCCTATCATTTGTATCTGGAAGTCTCATTCAGTTCATTCTCTTTATGATTTCTTTTTTTTGTCATTAAAAGTTCACAGAAGACAGATTCTGTACAGTATGGCTTTAGTCTCAACTGCAGGATGGGTTTCTAGCTACAGTATGTCTCGCTGGTTGTAAATAGAGTTACATTATTGATACTGTGTTACCCTTTATATACTGGCTCATAACTCCTGAGAGTTATATTAGATCAGTCAGCTTTGTCTTGTGCCTCTTTTTTCAATTACAAAGATATACAGTATTTTCACTACATAAACGGGAGAAGGGATAAATAACATCAATTTTGCACAACATATAAACATGCACGTAGAACCCGTTAAGAATCTAAAAAAATGTTTTACAGTAGTGTTAAAACTTCATACACTTTCCTCTTCTGGATCAATTGTTTTACTAATTATTTGCTTCTTAGAAAATGTATCAAAATACGAATATGTTCAAAGTAGCAGTGCCACAAAGAATCCAAAATAAAGTCATAACAAACTGTTAGCAGGCTATATATTTTGATGTGTATTTTTCTTTTACAGTACAGTGTATAACATGAGCTATTCTATGTGTTGAAAGGAAGCAGCCATTTTAATTTCCCTAAGATTTTTCAGCAGGTGAGATCTCCAGAATGCAACTCTAGAATTGAAAAAAAATTGTGTTTTTTTGGCTAAATATAGCAGCATAAATACTTCACAATGGTAAAAAGAAGACAAAATGCCTTTTATTTGTCTTTATGGCTAGTAGAAAGGATTGTGACTGTAAGATCTGATGGGAACGTTTTTAAGAATAACTCAGTAAAGAAGAAATCCATGTCACACACTTTCTCCCAAGGGAGATGTCTCAAAGTCTCCAAGTTGCAAGAAATATATATATATTCCTATAGGGAACCATGTTAAAAATGGTTTTTGAGGCAAAAAGTGACACTGTGTGCTCATTTGCATGTCATTTCCCAGAATCCCTTGCTGCAGTGGAAGTGCTGTATGCTGGGTGATAATGGGGAAAGGCAGGGTTGCAGACCTGCCTAAGACATGCAAATGAGCATACAGTTGTATTTGCACACATATATATATATATATATATATATATATATATATATGTGCAAATACAACTGTATGCTCATATATATACAACTGTATGCTCATTTGCATGTCTTAGGCAGGTCTGCAACCCTGCCTTTCCCCATTATCACCCAGCATACAGCACTTCCACTGCAGCAAGGGATTCTGGGAAATGACATGCAAATGAGCACACAGTGTCACTTTTTGCCTCAAAAACCATTTTTAACATGGTTCCCTATAGGAATATATATATATATCTTGCAACTTGGAGACTTTGAGACATCTCCCTTGGGAGAAAGTGTATATATATATGATTTTGTCTTTTGAGTATAATAATAATAACTTTATTTATATAGCACTTTTTTCCCAATGGGAATCAAAGCACTTTTCAGTTACATATGGTGTAGATACTGTGCCCTGATATTGCCCCAGGTTAGCAGCAATTGATAACATGACCATATCCCGAATTCCAGTCTTAACAACGTCACAAAGCAGTACATAAAACAGATACAATGACATTCTGGGCTAGAACATGCAATTTAACATTTTTGGGTGGAGGGGGTATTGCTGCTTCAAAGCTGATATGAGAAGTTTGGAGCCAGAGAGGGCTATTTTGGAGTCTTGACCCTCACAAATTGAATATTGTATGACCCACTCTGTCTGTTAGAGAAATTGGTGTGAGAAAGGGACACATTGTAATAATCCGTAACCAGAGAGAAGAAAAAGTCCCTCATAAAGTCTGCACTCAAATTTCCTATGTATATTTTAAAACATAACGTTTTATAAAAATGTTGGGAAAATTGGATAACAAAAATGAGTAAAAACAACAGTGATGTGATTGATATCAGTTGTTTTAGTTAAAAAAACAATAATAAAGCCCAATTTGCCACAGTTACATAGTTACATTGTAGATGAGGATGAAATAAGATGTACGTCCATCAAGTTCAACTTACGCTAAATTTAGACAACAGATACTTTATCCTATATCTATACTTACTTATTGATCCAGAGGAAGGCAAACAAAAAACCCCAGTGTCATATCATCCAATGATATCTCATAAGGGGAAAAATAAATTCCTTCCTGACTCCAATAATTGGCAATCAAATTAATCCTTGGATCAACATCCTTCACCTGTTACTTTATTTGGTATATCCCTGTATACCTTTCCTTTCTAAAAAGATGTCTAACCTTTTTTTGAACAAATCTATTGTATCTGCCCTCACAGTCTCCATGGGTAATGAATTCCACATTGTAACTAATCTTACTGTAAAGAACCCTTTCCTTTGTTGCTGATGAAATCTCCTTTCCCACAGTGATAGTAAATTTTTAGTATCTGTGTTTGATAAACTCTGCAGTGATCTTAATTCACTTAGGTAATAGAGTTGAGATGACCTGCTGCCCTAGCAAAAACTCAGGTCTATACTGTATAAGGGAGGGATGGGCGAATCTGACCAAATTCATTTCCTGGATTTTCGTTGATGTAACCCCCAAAAATCTGTTTTGCGGTGTAAAATCCGCAAACGGATTTTGGCGGTTTCAAGTCATATGGATTGATCAAAAACTGCTATTGGATACAACCCGTGGACGAATTTGTAGAATTCAATCCGCGGATTCAGCCATCCATTGGCGCGTTCTTAACAATCCGCCACCGGATTGCTGAATCGGTAGATTGGAAATACACATTCTGTCATTGAAGTACTTCAAGATATAAAATTTACGCGCAAATGAAATAGTGGCTACTTACAATGTTGCAGATAAAATGTGCAGTGTGGGTGTATGCCAATGCACGGGCAATCAGAAGGGAAAATGCCAGCGTCTCCCACTCTCGTCCAGTGCGTCTGTATGTAAAGCTGCTACTCCAGTCATCAGATCTCGCGATGATTGCTCCTAGTCCCATTCCATTGACGTCAGAAGGTGGTGGGAAAATCTGTCAGCTGTTTAAAGCTGCTATAATAATAAATAATAGTAATTGTTTGTTCTTGTATAGTGCTGCTAGTTTTACATAGCGCTTTACATAGGCATTTATCTGAAACAATACATTTTTAACAAATGATTAGCTGTCATAAAAAAGAAGACTTTCCCTATAATTATTTTAATATAGCTAATAAATGAACACCATTAGTAAATTAAGAGTAGCAGAGATCACAAACATTACAATTATTTTTCCTCAAAATAGAGTCCATTAGTTTGTGTTTTTTCTGCAAAAATACTAGTAAGAGAAAAAAAAAGACAGGAACAGATATCTATTGATATCTATTGATAAATAACTTACTATAATATTTGAACTACTGATCATCGCAAACATTTATTTACATTCTATATAAATGTAACCACGGGAAATAATATTAGATGCACAATCATTTAGTAAAAGATGGTCAATATATGTATTACAACTCTAACTGAATAGGTTTTAACTATGGGCATCACCTGTAGAAGTTGCATGGAATCTAAGAGGTTAACTACTCACTAGGTCACATGACAACTTATGCAATACTCTACAAAAGGAACCCAGCAGCTAAACTTCCAAAGCCCAGGATGAAGTATTATAGTTGCAAATGTGCATCGGGTTTGACAACGTCATCCTACATGTTGTCATCAGTCAGTGACCACAGTGACCAGTGACCGCAGTCAGCTGCATTGAATCTGAACACCCCAGTTTACATCTGCATTGCCCCAAAGGCGGGCAGCCTGATGGGGCTCCCCAAGAGCTGCTCCCCTCTGCACAGGACCAGCATGCTAAGGGTTAACATTTACTTGTACTTTGTGGAATGTTAACCCCATCCACTGGAATATTAGTGAGCCAAGAATACAAAGAACTTAGTGTTCACAGCTGCATTGAATCTGAACACTCCCTGTGTACATTTGTGTTGCCCCAAAGGCACACAGCCAAAGGGCAGCTAAAGGGTGTGAGCCGTTTGCTGCCATTTGCTGATGTTTGGTGATGTTAAAGCTGCTCTATTTAAATCTGAATCTCACCAGCCCTTTATCCCCTGTACTTAATTTTCCAACTCTATCTGTCCATGAAATGACTGTGAATTGACTATCTAACATCTGTTCTTTTAACGTAACCATGTATTTTTTTTATAAATCTATGCCCAGGACATACTTGAAAACGAAAGGTAACTCTAAATGTATTACTTCCTGGTAAAACATTTTTATAAATAAATAATAGAGAACGATGCTGAACAGTATTAATGTGGCTCCATTAGAACACAGATAGGCACTGAAATAAGATTCTCACAGGCAAAAATTGAGAGCTAGCTGAATGCTGAAAAGCTAAGATAATAAAGGGCCTGCAATAATACAAAAAGAGAGTTAATAGAGATGGAAATAATAAATAGACAGCTAACATGTTTTCACCTTCTGTTGATCTATCTGTTGGTGTACCTGAGGGCTCTGTTTTGGGACCTCTCCTTTTCTCTCTCTACACTCTACCACTTGTTGACCTCATCAACTGTTTTGGCCTTTGGTATAATCTCTATGTAGATGATATGCAGCTATATCTATCCCCCACTACCCTCACACCTGTAATCCAGTGTCAAGTCTCTGACTTCCTCCTGTCTATATCCTGGCTATATCCTTGTTCTACACCACCTTATCTCTAATGTCTAAATCAGAGCTCCTCATATTTCCCCTAATTCCTGGCCTAATATTCCCTTTTTCATCACAGTAAATGGTGCTACCATTTATTCGGTCGCCAAAGCACATTGCCTAGGAGTAACATTTGACCCTTTCTTTTCCGTCTCCATTCACATTCACTGCATGGCTAAAACATGCCACTTCTTCCTCTGCAATATTGTCAAGATCCACCTTTTCCTAGGCAATTTACTGCTAAACTGCTAATGCATGACCTGTTGCCTGTTGCAGGGAAAATGCAACAACGTGTGGGTTTGTCAGAATATAGGATTTGTGTTTAGCCTTAAAAAAGATGGAACAAAACAAAGCTTATCTTGAGCATATAAACGGTTAACAAAAACATAAGTCTTCATAAGGATTTTTCCCTTTTCCCAGCAAGGGCAAGTCAAGTCAATGATACACGGGAGCAAGAGATCCAATATAAGCAGACCTTTGGTCCAATCTTCTCTCCCTCCAAGGTTTCAGTATGGGCCTCTCTGGTTCAGACAGGAACCCAGATCACTGAGAGCTACACACTTTTAAGACACTCTAACGTGCCAGGTGAGCAGGCTAATCAAGTCAGTCTGTTCGCAGACTGAGATTTAACCTGGTCAGTGCTGTGCTCAGCCTTTATATATTGGTATCCCATGCATAACAAGCAGCTAGGGAATCCACCCTATTGGGGAAAAGAGACTTCTGTGGTGCCTGGGTGAAAAATTGGAAATGACCTAATAATCAGCCAAACTCATTCCGAAGGTGATTCCTCCAGTTGAATCCTCTATAGTAGGTATCTTTGAAAGACTGCGGCAATGCACACGTGGTATGATCCTCATGCATAGGGGAGATAGGAAAAACAGGACATCCTGCAATGGTGTATTACCCTTGATAATGATCAGTGGTGAATGTCACAGGAGATCAGGCAAAAACACCTTTTATACCGGGATCTTATCATTGAACAAAGCCAATCAGTAAAATAAATTGTTATTTATTCCATAGAAACAGGCAAACACACATTGAATTACAATAGACAGAAAAAGATGCACTTACTGGGGGCTGGGGTTGAAAAACTGACTTTCCTAGTTGAAATAAAGTCTTTAAAACAGTCCAGTGCTGAAGTAGGGACTTAGCAAACATTACGGTTTTAAAAGTCCTGCAGCCTTTCTCCTTGCAATCGCAGAAAGACATCCCTGGGCCCGGTCCGAACCATTCTTGCCCTTATGGCAAATTGGACTTCTGGAATCACTTGGGAATACATCTTCTCTAACTGTGCACGCAATATATTGTATATAATGTATACCCTGTTCATTTATGTAACTGTATTCGTAACCATGTATTATTTGTCATATTAACTATGTCCAGGACATACTTGAAAACGAGAGGTAACTCTCAATGTATTACTTCCTGGTAAATGGCAGAGGCGTTAAATACCATAGATTTAAAGATAAGACAATAAAAAGATTGCCACAGTAATCTAAAAATGCAAAAATAAAACTATCTACATGGATGGCACCATGAATATATGTAGGTTCCTCCACCGCTGGGAAAAATAAAAATCCTACTTACGACAGGTCCGTAGATGGCACTCTTGTGGTTTTTTTTCTTCCCGGTTGTAAGCTCGATACAGTTGTCGGCGTCTCAGGTAGGCTGCGCAGTTCCGACTCATTACTGCACGGCCTTTTCCAATGCAGTCACACAGCTGGTAGTCGCTACGGGATCCCTCTGGTGCACAGTGATGACCCTACGCATTTCAAGACTTAAACATGCGTCTCTTCCTCAGGGGTGATGACAGTCCTTAGATTCTGGATCTTTTTATACCTCAAATCGGATCCAATAAAATGTAACATAGTGCCCTGGGACCTTTCTCAACTGAGTGATAGTCATAGTCCATGGGGCACCTATTCAGGACTGTTAATGAATGGGGTCATAAACACATGGATACAAATGTAACTATAAACATCTATACACATATAAATATAAACATCTATACAAATCAACATCAAAACACATCACTAATAGGATATGTCATTTGTGTCATTTACACAATCATATTAGGTGATGGATAAAAGTCCTAATATAAATGAGGATAACAATAAATGTAATAATAATAATAATACTAATAATAATAAGGTACATAGATGGATCTAAATAGCGCTGATAGAAATCACTAATGATAATACTAATGTGAACTATTAAATGTCACCGATGAAAGTCACTGATGGCAATATTAATGTAAACTATTTAGTGTGAACAATTTCAGTCAAAGATTTCAGCCGGAGGTAAGGAATTCCTCATCAACCCACCTGTAAAGTAGTATATCAAGACTCATGTCTGGTATCAATCACCACTGTCAGAAAATGCAACTAAGTCATAATGTCTCCACTCTCATGGTGTAACTAATGTATCTACTGTATCTATTCTCATAATGTGGCTAAATAGTGAAATTATGTGTATAATAACTAACGTGATACTGAATAAATTGTTCATAACATTAATGTCTTAATGAATCCTAGCTCAAAAATGCAAACAAACTGATGTACCAACGGGAGAGAGACTGGACTAGTAAATCTAATCTTTCAAAAATGCAGCCAATTCGAACTCCCCATTGAGACCATTTGAAGTCAATGTCTTAAGTTCAAAGATCCAAGAGGACTCTCTCCTCGAAATTGGGTTAATTCTATCTCCTCCTCTCCAATAAGCTGTCGGGCATTCTATCACTTGACATTTTAACCTTTCAGGGTCCTGGTTA
The DNA here is from genome assembly GCF_040206685.1 of Ascaphus truei. Lineage (NCBI taxonomy): Eukaryota > Metazoa > Chordata > Amphibia > Anura > Ascaphidae > Ascaphus > Ascaphus truei. Next base: position 444,570,976 of record NC_134484.1, read on the forward strand.
TGTTTTAACTTAAAGTGATTGGACACATTGTGAGTGCTCAATCCCTTCTTGATATTATGAATGCGCTCTCTTAACCGTCTATGTAGATCCTACCGATATATTGTAGGCCACAAAGGCATTCTAATAAGTATATCACGTATTTACTGTGGCCATTAATAAGAGATTTTATTTTATTTTCCTTAGATGTGATATTTGATTTGAATGTTTTCATATTCACACTAAATTTGCAAGCTATGCATTTCACACGTGTAATATCCTTTGATCTTATTTTTATCTACTAGTAGATTCTTACTTAGCGGGCAGCTAGGGGAAAATTTAGTTTTTAACTTCTCAGCCTTCCTGAAATAGATCTGTGGTTTGACCGGTAGAACTTCTTTTAGGTAGCTGTCCTTTCTAATTAACCACCGCTGCTTGTTGAAAATCCGTATAATTTGCGGTGCCATTTTGTAGTATATTTATTCTTTATATTCCAGAAGGGAGGATCTGGTAATTTCACTTACTTTCTGTATGGCATCTTCCAACATTTTCTGATTGTGATCTCTATCTAGCAATTTCTTTTTTAGTGCATTTGCTTTTTCGTGGAACATTTTTTTGTTAGAACAGTTGCATTTTAACCGAATAAACTGTCCACATGGGATGTTTATAACCCAATTTGGATTGTGGTGGCTATTGGTTAGGAGGTAGTAGTTTGCCTGGACTTCCTTGTAAAAAGTTTTTGTTTGTATGTGTTATTCACAATGTAGAGCTCGAGATCTAGAAATTCAACACATTCTTTGCTTTGTTTGAACGTAAAATGTATATTTCTATCATTGTTGTTCAAATGAACTTTGAACAGTTCTAGTTCCTCTGGTGGACCCTTCCAGACGAATATTACAGATTCGCACCCAGTGGGCAATTGGAACAGATGTTGTCATCCACCCATATTCCCATGCCCATAAAAATATTGGCATAGCTGGGTGTGAATCTGGGGCCCATGGCGGACCCACATATCTGCAAAAAGAAGTGTTGGTCAAATGAAAAGAAATTATGGTCCCAAATAAATTTGATGGTCTCCATTAAAAATTGCATCCGAGCTGCTGGCATGTTGAGATCATTGTTAAGTATACGGGCTATTGCTTCACAGCCTAATTTATGTGTAATGATAGTGTAAAGAGATGTTACGTCACTAGTGACAAATATATAGTCTGGGTGCCATTGAATGTCTTGAATAATCTATAAAATATGTGTTGTGTCCCTGAGATGGGACCTTAATGCTAGTACATATCTCTGCAAGTGGTGGTTGATACAATGCGACAGACGGGATGTGAGGGACCCAATACCTGTAATGATGGGATGTCCGGAAGGTCTATTAATATTCTTATGTATTTTCAGTATCGCGAAGAAAGTTGGGATCTGCAGATGACTGATGGTCAGAAAGTTATGTTCTTTTTCAATAATTATCTTATTATCTAAACCCATTTGGAGGATGTTCTTAAGTCTACCTTGAAAAAACTGTAGAGGATTACTGCCCAATAGTTTATATCTGCTTCTATCACCTAGAATGCGATTGGCTTCCTCTTTGTAGTATAAAGCATCCATAACTACAATTCCTCCTCCTTTGTCCGCAACAGTTACTACAATTTGTTTATTATTCTCTAGATCTCTGATAGCCTGTTTCTCATCCATACTGAGACTTTCTTTTTTTGACATGCAATTCAAGCTACTTCTTTCTAAAGTGCTAAGTAATGCACTTACAATTAGATGAGGACATTGGAGCGTCTATCCAATCATATGGATCAGGAACACTGTAGAGATTTGAGCTTTGTTAAAGTAGGATGCAGTTTTGAGTGGATTTTTTAACCAATATGGTTACTTCTGGATCTTTGGCTGCTTTCCCTGTAGATACAGTTGCGGCCCCCTTTATCCTAATGCGCCCGTAGCAGCGTAACTCTGATAATCGCGGGCAGATGCAGTATATTTTCTTTTTTTCCGGAATATGCTCCGGTATTTTAGCACTCGTATTATTAGCATATTATAAGCGCTGTCTGCAATACTGCAATACCGTCTAAAAACTAAGGTGAGCGTTCGCGAGCTATTGTCTTCAAAGTCTAATACTGTAGCAGTTCAACCTACGTCAGTACACAGTCTGTGTATGCGCGCGCAGTAATTGTAATTTTGCATATTTATACATGCATGTACTGTACTGTATGTCTCATTTGAACATTGTTGAAACGCATAGGCGTGTACTGTAACAGTATCACATTTCGGCGTACAGTATACAGTATAGCGCTCTTCCCTCGCTCGCCCCTGCACACACACAGGATAATGTACTGCACTGCAGTATTTCAACTTCTTATCTACAGTACACTTCTCCCACGCCATTCCTTTGAACGGATGGTTTCTGGCTTCAATAACATTCCTGTCATCACATTCCTGCGTGTATAACGTTCAGTGCAGTTCAGAGCCTGGTTTGATTTACTGTATTCTTCTGTGTTGATTATTAATGCTCATTGGGGGAAAAAAGTTCAAGAGTGACCAAAAAAAAATTATTATTATTTTCTCAACAAGTTTCTGCCTAAACCATCTTGATATTATGATATTCAATCGGTGCTGTAGCTTTTGACTGCGACACTGTGCGTTTGACTGCACATGATTTGTGTGATTTTTATGTATTTGGGGGTGTGGGGAGTCAAATCATTATGAAAATATTTCTTTGAACTGTTCAGGGATATCCTTAAAGCAGCTTTAACCCCCTCCCCCCTGCACACACACACAATGCTCACTCAAGGATTTCAACCTCTTATCGACACCTCTCTCAGACCATTCATTAATTTTCCTATTGTTGGCTTTGAGTCACGTCTCTGCGCCTGCATGTAATCCTCTTTGGGAAGGGAGCTGTAGTTGATTATTACTGCGCATGCGTGAATTGTTTGCGAAGTTCAAAAGTGACCAAAAAAACCCATTGTTTTTTCTCGTTATTTTTTATTATTATTTTCTCAACAAGTTTCTGCCTAAACCATCTTGATATTACGATATTCAATCAGGGCTGTAGCTTTTGACTACGACACTGTGCGTTTGACTGCACATGATTTGTGTGATTTTTATGTATTTGCGAGTGTGGGAGGTCAAATAATTATGAAAATATTTCTTTGAACTGTTCAGGGATATCCTTAAAGCAGCTTTACCCCGTCCCCCCCGCACACACACACAAGGCTCGCTCAAGGATTTCAACCTCTTATCGACACCTCTCTCAGACCATTCATTAATTTTCCTATTGTTGGCTTTGAGTCACGTCTCTGCGCCTGCATGTAATCCTCTTTGGGAAGGGAGCTATAGTTGATTATTACTGCGCATGCGTGAATTGTTTGCGAAGTTCAAGAGTGACCAAAAAAAACCCCATTGTTTTTTCTCGTCATTTTTTATTATTATTTTCTCAACAAGTTTCTGCCTTAACCATCTTGATATTACGATATTCAATCGGTGCTGTAGCTTTTGACTGCGACACTGTGCGTTTGACTTCACATGATTTGTGTGATTTTTATGTATTTGGAGGTGTGGGGGGTCAAATCATTATGAAAATATTTCTTTAAACTGTTCAGGGATATCCTTAAAGCAGCTTTACCTCCCTCCCCCCCCCCCCCCCCACACACACACAAGGCTCGCTCAAGGATTTCAACCTCTTATCGACACCTCTCTCGGACCATTCATTAATTTTCCTATTGTTGGCTTTGAGTCACTTCTCTGCGCCTGCGTGTAATCCTCTTTGGAAGGGAGCTATAGTTGATTATTACTGCGCATGCGTGAATAACTTTACCATTTCACTTCGACACCTATTGTTCACCATTCATATGACTCGCCCATCCGCCCCCCCCCCCCAACCCTTTGAGGCTTTGTTTACGGTAACGCTTGTGATAATCCCTTCTTGAATTTGATATGTAAATCTGATTAGCACAGCACTGTGAAATTGATAGTTAAAAAAACCATAATCTGATTGATGCAGTAAGTTACCAATTTTTGTCATTCTTTCTTTTTCTTTGGTGTAGGGGGGGGGGGTCAATGATTATTATTATCATGAATGTAAAGAAATATTTATTTTATTTTATCAGGAACAAAAAATACAAATATACAAATAATCATGAATAATACAAAATGCAGTCTTTATTCAGTTCTTCTGCCAGTTGAAAATTGAGGGCTGGCGGATTATCATGAATAATGCACAGTGACAATAATATTAATAATATATAATAATATATATAATAATATAATTAATATAAAATTTTTCGTCTTTATCTTCTTCCTCATTCTGTGTACAGTAGTTCATTGAGAGAGGGGAGGTTTTGTGTAAATAATGACTGCACTTTAGATACACTTTACTGTACACAGTTCACACAATGTACACATGATACCCCCCTCCCCCTTTCCATCCTTTTTTCTCGGAAAAGACAAGAAAAGAAAAAATTAGTGCAGTTATGTGCATATTATGGCATTGTGTACTGTATACTGTAGCTACTCCATATTGGACTACAGTATGCAGTTAGTACTGTCAAACTAGTCTATACTGGAACTACTGTATATTGTAACTACTGTTAAATACTTTGTAACCAGATGGCTAGTGCTGCTCTCTCAGGAAAGAAAAAAATTGTGCAGTTAGGTGCATGCTGTAAAACAATCTGTGCCATTCTTACCTGTATCATACTGTACTTGGTGTGCCTATACTTACCATACTACTGTACATTACTGTACCATACTATCTTCCTGATGCTTGCACATTACACTCTATCACAATGGGCAACACAGTCGCAATATGGTCAATATATTTATTACATCGTTCCACGGTGAGTACATCGTTCCAAAAACTCATTATGCCTTGCGCAAACTCATCCTTTTTGGAGGGTTTCACGACTTTTCGGATATGATCCTTCAGCTGATGCCAGACCATTTCGATTGGATTGAAGTCTGGCGATCTGTCATTGGAGGGGGAAAAAAAGGAGAATTAGTTAAAGAGATCCACAGTAAACAGTGGAAAAAAATGAGACACAGTTACCACACTTACTCCGCTGGCATCTTCACCCACTTGATACCGCGCTCAAGAAAATGCGCTGTCGACGCGGTGTGCTTCGGATCATTGTCCTGATAGAATCGGTGACCATCTGGGAACTCACGTGTGATGTATTCCACAATCTCAGGCTCAATTTGCTCTTGGAAAAAAGCTTTATTCATGATTCCTACTACAAGAAAAGAAAAGTGCTCAAAATACTGCACACTAGTACAGTACAGTGCATAAGGCAAAAGCGTGTGACTTATTTTACCTTCAAAGATGACAATACATCCTGGTCCACGCTTAGAGATGGCACCCCACACATGCATCTTCGCTGGGTGTTTTTGACGCGGCTTCATAGATATGCAACCTTTTTTGTGGAATGCAAAGGTGGCAAATCTCTCCAGCGATACAGTAGACTCGTCAGTGAAGATGCAATCCTGAAAAGTTTCTCCACTGTCGATCCATGCCTGGGCCTGGACCACTCTCTTGATCTTGTTGACGTCCCTTATCATAGGGTACACTCTGTAATGACAAGGAATAATTTTATAGGTACAGTACAGTTTCTTAAGCAACACTTTAACCTCCTGTACTGTCCAGTACTAACCTCACACGTCCATATTTCCATCCAATTCTGCGTCTCATCTTCTTTATGCTGGTCTCGGATACAGTGACATTGTGATTTTTCAGCAGAGTGTCTTTGACCCTTAAGGCACTCTTCTCATCATTATCTTCACTTATTTTGTCGACCAGAAGAGTTGTCTCCCTACAGTGTAAAGAAAAACAACAATCCTGTAAGTTACAGTGCAGTAGGCCACAAGTACAGCACATCATTTACAGTACACAATAATAGATATACTGTATATACTGTGTTTTATAGTTTTATAAATATACAGCGCTATATACACAATAATAGATAGGTATACTGTGTTTTATAGTTTTATAAATATACAGCGCTACAGTATATACACAATAATAGATAGATATTCTGTGCTTTATAGTTTTATAAATATACAGCACTATATAAACACTATAATAGATAGATATACTGTGTTTTATAGTTTTATAAATATACAGCGCTATATACACAATAATAGATATACTGTGTTTTATAGTTTTATAAATATACAGTGCTATATACACAATAATAGATAGATATACTGTGTTTTATAGTTTTATAAATATACAGCGCTATATACACAATAATAGATAGATATACTGTGTTTTATAGTTTTATAAATATACAGCGCAATATACACAACAATAGATAGATATACTGTGTTTTATAGTTTTATAAATATACAGCGATATAAACAATAATAAATAGATATACTGTGTTTTATAGTTTTATAAATATACAGCGATATAAACAATAATAGATAGATCAATAATATATAGTTATATTAATATGCAGCAATATAAGCAATTATAGATATATAGACAGTATAATATACTTACGCGTTAGTTACCGTTGATGTCCTCGTGCGTTTTTTGGTCTTTCCGTGTGCATGATAGCTCACGGTGGCTGCTGGTACAACGAGGCCAGAAGCACCTAACCAGCATTGGATATCTGCAATTCGTTGTCCGCTCGTGTACATATCCTTAATTCTCATGCTGAGATCCTTTGAAATCTTTTTAACAGGCATAGCTGCGAGTAGAAAGAAATACAAGCACAAGAATGTATATTCGATGTTTAGTCGATGTGTATTCAATGTGCAGTGAATCCACAAAATGGATGGTGTATTTATACGTTAATGACTCACATTAGAGTACGCCCACTTTTAACACCTGCACCTCGTTGCCATGCATAAAAGGTGACACACTTTGCATAGCCCACCACTCGATGATCTGTATGTGAACTTTCCCTTGTCCAGATATTGCATTGTGCCATCTGCTTCCATGGATCAACCCCGATTCTACGGACGCAGGAACCTACTCGCCTCTGCCGTGCCTGTCATGCATAAAAAGCGAAAGGTGGGAGCCATTTCCAAGCCAAGGCTAAAGCGAAAGGCTAAGGCTAATAAAAAAAACCTTCTGCTGACCCCAAAGGCTAAGAAGCCTTATTATGTCAAGAAGAAATTCGGTGATGTACACTCAAAGCAAAACAAAGGGCAGCCAACCCATCGAACCCGCAGGCCACTTCCTCCATTACGCTTATATGACTCTGCCGCTGCTCTCCCGGAAACCCACAGCCCACCTTCTCCACTACTCTTCGACGACGCTGCCGCTGCTCTTCCGGAAATCCACAGGTCACTTTCTCCATTACGCTTAGACGACTCTGCCGCTTCTCTCCTGGAAATCCACCGGTCACCACCTCCATCCCTCTTCGAGGACGCTGCCGCTTCTCTTCAGGGAACCCCATCTCATCCTCCATAGCACCCATCCACCCAGATGTCCACACCACCCGATGCACAAGATCCAGCTCGTTAGACCGCATGCTGAATGGGTTAAGTGTCGATATCCCCGGGAACTCTACTATGCTGGTAAAGATAGATCTTCTTTTAGAGACCATGCTAAATATGGATCAACGGATGGAGAAGATGGATCAATGGATGGAGAAGATAGAGACTGACATAGCAGGGATACATAATTTGCTCGGAGTTCATGCCCCTGTATCTCCGACGCTGGAGCAGGAGGGTGGCATGGATGGGATGAATGGGACCTTCAACCTTCCATCACCAAGCGCACCCCCTCCATCAGAAGAATATGTGTACATGTATGCCGTTGACGAGGATGACATGACAACCCCGTCAAGACCACGCCAGGAGACAACACGGAACCAAGACAGGAGGAAAGCATCCTCCCAGATAACCTACCCTCGCCTGCCGCCACAAGCATACCCGCTCCCAGAAGAACACTAGCTCCCAGAATCCAACCCACATGCGCTTGCATTGAGACGGTGCCCGACATCATCCTGCGCGAGCTGCCCCAGCCACTCAGGGAGAAGTATAGGTTAACAAGTGCTGGTGTACCCCAGAAGTATGCCATGTTAATTTTCAAGCACCATGTGTCCTACTTGGTGTACTGCGGGTGGGCCAACAATGTAAACTACGAAGGAAATCGTGAAAAAAGGGCGCTTACTGAAAATTTAAGAAGGACTATTGTGGAGGAATTGCGGCACTATTTTTCAATTAATGATCCTTTAATGAAAATAGTGAGAGACTCCATTATAGGCATTTTGCGTCATACAAGGCATCGGCCCTGGAAGGACAATCTGGTGGGTATCGAATTCGCGTTACTGTTTAAATGTTGTTTAATTTTTGACTTGTTGCTTGTTTTAAATTGTATTAATAAAGAAATGTTTTTACTTACACAAGACCAGCACAGCTCCAGTCCTCGAGGGCCTGTTTGCGGCCCTCGAGGACTGGAGTTGTGCAGACCTGACTTACTGCATTCATAAATTGTATTCTTAACAACTTTATTGTATTCATAAATACATGTTTTTACTAACACCATATTGTACACCTGTGCTGTAAATGTTTTGACTTTCTGTACTTCAATAAAGGAAATGTTGCATGTTTTAAATTGTATTAATAAAGAAATGTTTTTACTTACACAAGACCTGCACAACTCCAGTCCTCGAGGGCCGCAAACAGGCCCGGTTTTCAGGATATCCTGAAAGCCAGGCCTGTTAGCGGCCCTCCAGGATTGGAGTTGTGCAGGCCTTACTTACTGTATTCATAAATTGTATTCTTAACAACTTTATTGTATTCACAAATAAATGTTTTTACTAACACCATACTGTACACATGTGCTGTAAATGTTTTGACTTTCTGTACTTCAATAAAGGAAATGTTGCATGTTTTAAATTGTATTAATAAAGAAATGTTTTTACTTACACAAGATACTGTACATAAATGTTTTAACTAGCAGTACACCATATACCTGTAAATGTTTTGAATTGCTATACACTTTAAATGTTTTTAAATTGTATTTTTAAATAAATGTTTTTTCTTACTCCATAAATGTTTTTGTACTTACTCCACCAATAAAAGAAAATGTTGATTTGTTTTAAATTGTTTCATTGTCCCCTTTTATAACAAAATACAGTGTTTCTAGAACATACAGTACAGTACTGTCCAGGCATACTTTACTGTATACTGTAGGCAAATGCGTAGTACATTCTCAAGAGTATTAAAACAATACATGCTTTACGGGTATAGAATACACATATGTACTGGAATAAATGTAGAACAAATGCATACTTTTTATTTTTCGGGTTTATTATACAGTATGTATATAAAAAAAGTATTGTATACTGTCTGAAAACAACAGCATACTGTTTCAGGTTTTCTATGAAGCTCTCAGTTATTCTATCCTAATCAATAACAACGGCCACTAAACTGTTGACTCCGGTACGTGGTTTTTTAAATTCGATTCAGCAATGTGCAGGCATCGTTACACAAAGCGATATTATCCATCGAAATCCCTCCATTTGCCATTTTCCGCATCAAATGACAAAGTTTTCTTTTCTGAGGAAAAATAAAAGTACACGTTTTACAGTAATAGTCAATCAGTCCCCCTAAAGAAGTTCCCACAGTCACTCCCACCAATAATTTTCTCGGGGGTCGTCTCCTGTTCATATGTGCATGCGCCTACTGTAGATGTTACATAGTTACATAGTAGTTACATAGTAGATGAGGTTGAAAAAAGACGTACGTCCATCAAGTTCAACCTATGCTAAATTTAGACAACAGATACTTTATTCTATATCTATACTTACTTATTGATCCAGAGGAAGGCAAACAAAAAACCCCATTAAGGGGAAAAATTAATTCCTTCCTGACTCCAAGAATTGGCAATCGGATTAATCCCTGGATCAACATCCTTCCCATGTATACTTATTTGGTATATCCCTCTATACTATAAGAAGAGTTTAGCAGAGGATGGTTTCGATCCATCGACCTCTGGGTTATGTGATGACACGCATATGCGTTTCAAGAAGGTTCCAATGCGCATGCGCCTAGCTTTCCACCAATTGTTCAGTATCTACTGTAGAAGCTACTCAGCCAATGATATTGCTTTCAGGAGAATCGCTTGACTGTGCATTGATATTGATATTTCAAAAAAAGATTAAAATACGGTAACATTACTCACCATAGACTTTGCCAATCAGCTGGCGCCGAGCCACTGCCAGTCCCGTATTCTTGATTATACACGTACGTGACAGGTGACAGCGGGACTACTACACCTGTAGTTTACAGCTGATGAGGCTGGAAATCGCTTTGGTAAATGCAAGCTTGCTGGAATCTGTACGCGAAATCCGGCTCAGGTTGCAGGTATCCGGGCGGGGACAGACAGCAAGGGTTGCCGGTCACCAGGTTTTCACTGACGGTCGGACCGTTATTGGAAGCTGGCGCTGTCGCTGGCGCATTGCTTACCAGCGACTGATGTTTCTTAGTTGGTTTTAACATGACCTTTCGCCTCTTGAAGTCTCCATGATCATAGATACGGGAAAAACCCGGTGATACACACCAATACCCTCCAATAACACCGGGATCAATACGAAAAAAAACACTGATCGATACATAACTTTTTCCTTATTGCACGCTTCCACACATGAGCATCTGGTGAAAATTTGTAAAATTCATAGTTTTCGAAAAAAAACTGACAAATTTGACCGACTGTTGCCATCTTATCATCTGTTGCATTAATCGCGGCCCATATTAAATAAGCATACATTATGTCGGGTTTTTGGAACATGGACAGCAGCGGTGCACTCATTTCGGGACTCTCTGGACAATAAAACAACACCAGACACTGTGCATTTATTTTTTAATATGAAAAGCCTAAATTGATACATTATTGTAACTTCTTCAGTACCAAGGTCAATTTACAATAGACCACTGTGGTATTTTTTTAAACACCTGCAAGTCGACACATTACTGAAGCGCATGCGCATTACAATTCATGAATATTTGCCACCTGGCGAATACGCGAAGAATTGCAAACAATTAAATCCGAACCATTATCAATAAACACATCAATAAACACATCAACCGCGGGTGACGCCGGCATGAATGCAACATGAATGCGGCATGAAGGCGGTGAAGTACGTGGCATTCGGAAACAAACCCTGAAAAAAATCGGAAATGTTGGAGAATAAAAGGGGCCGTGGCTGTATCTCTTTCCTTCACTCTCCCACTACTCCTGGAAACGTCACCCTACGTGTTTCAATGTTGCACCATCTTCAGGGGTTAATGATGACCTACCTGTCCCTATTCATATATATAGTCACCTCTCTCTCCTTATTGGATCATTGATCGCAGCACCCATTATTTAGATAAATGACTGTACTTCATTCTAACGGCTTTGTTAGTGTATCATACACAATCAAACAGCACAATAACCACCTATATCTAATATAGCATACAGGTCATATAAACTTAAAATAGAAATTAATTGGATCATTCAAAGATATATAATGGTAATAACATACCTACTTTACTTAAATCACATTTAATTGTATAAAAATAAATACACCACTCACTATAATATTATTTTTAAACAAGAGACTGTCAATCTGGAAAGAAGTGAATTTATACCACATAATAGTGAGGAATCCTGGAAAATACCAAAACTGGCATATTAAAACCAAAAGTATAGGGTGATTGTATATCCCAATTAATCACTTATGTTTTAAACATATTGTACAGTAATAACAATGTACTCAACCAAGAGAACATAATAAAGTAGAGACCAAACTCAACCATATAACGTCAATATAATTTAAATATAAGCAACCAAGTAGTTTGGAGGGAATACTATATACTCATAACCTGTGATGTATCCTCTCTCTATGCAGTGATAAATCACATTCAGGGCTTTACAGCTATTTAAACAAATCTACTTAATAATAGAGAATTAGAGGGTTAGAGAATAGAAGGGTTGTCGGGAGGATCAGTTTTGTTAGAGCACCAGGAAACCGGAAGTGACGTAGAACGCCGGCTGGATCGGCGGTGGATGTCGTGGAGACCGGAGAAGGTTGCTGAAACTACGAACTGGTCTGTCCTTATATTTTTACACTGTTCTATGTAAATATAATCCTGATTGTACACATAAAGCTGAGCTTTTAAAAAAAGAAGGATTCTGAATCTTTCCCCAATATTGCGGAGGTGAAGACTGCCAAGAAACCTTTACATGCCTGATTGCAGGCACTGAAATGTAAGTGCTTATCTCACCACTTCTATGTGCATGCTGCATGCTGTGAACTTGCTTCACTATTGTGTTTTTTCTTTCTTTTCTCTTGTACTCACTTTCAACGAGGTGTGTTGATCATCTTGGAAATTTATTATTGTTGAGAATTGGGAACAGTTCTACTCTTCAAGCTGCACCACATTACTCATACAAGTTTGGACTGGCTATAGTTAGAGCGCTTCCTTTATTGTTATCACGATACATTTTTCCTGCAAATCAGGGGAACAGCCATGGGTACCAGGTATGCGCCGAACTATGCCAATATATTTATGGGCATGTGGGAGGACCAGTATATTTGGTCTGGCCATGAGTTCGGCGCAAACATTGTACAATGGCACAGATACATAGATGATATATTATTCATCTGGCCAGGTGGTGTAAATCATTTGGAAGTGTTCCTTGCGAACTTAAAGTGATATACCCAAGGTAAATACAGATCATAGTGAATATTAATAACTATATCCCTTGATCCCCCTAAATAATAATGTGAATAACCAAATATGTAAGTGGAACTAGAGAGGTTACACCCTAATTAAAACTTGTATTTTATTATAAATTGATTAAAATAAACTGTTTGGAGAAAACCACATACATAAAACAAACAAACAAAAAATATATATTAAAAGACGGAGAGGTGTGGAAGGGTGTTTAATAGAGGTGTTTATGATATATACCTCCTAATTAAACCTTAATGAACCCTATGATCTTAGTAGTCTCTTATCAAATAACCCCTTTTAAAATAGTGGGGTATAAGCAGTTAGATGCAGACTTGTCTGCTGTGTGCAAAATAAGGCTGCTCTTAATGATGGCTGAAATGAAACAGTCATAGGCACCTTAGGCATAACAGAGCTGCATTTAGCTGTCTAAATGGTTAGTATATACCAAATATAAATAACTGAGAGACTAACTCTAGCATCTGAGTGCTCTTGCTGCCCACGAACGCAGTCTACGAAGCACTCAGACAAAGTGGAGCCCACACCTCACCAATGAGCCGACGTCACGTGACGGTGACTTCAGACGTACCCTGGGTACAAGGTGGTCTTGTATACCCTGGGTACGTCTGACGTCACCATCACGTGATGTGATGCTTGCACACAGCAGACAAGTCTGCATCTAACTGCTTATACCCCACTATTTTAAAAGGGGTTATTTGATAAGAGGCTACTAAGATCATAGGGTTCATTAAGGTTTAATTAGGAGGTATATATATCATAAACACCTCTATTAAACATCCTTCCACACCTCTCCGTCTTTTAATATATATTTTTTGTTTGTTTGTTTTATGTATGTGGTTTTCTGCAAACAGTTTATTTTAATCAATTTATAATAAAATACAAGTTTTAATTAGGGTGTAACCTCTCTAATGCCACCCAAAAGGGATTCTCTCTTTCTTTCCACTTACCAATTATTCTATTCCCTGTGAGCACCACCCCCTTATCCACTGTTTGGTAACCTTTCCCTCCCAGTGTTTGAGCAGAGTTCATCCTGCAGCTCCTCATCTAGCTGCAGATCCCTGTGTGCTAACCAAATATGTATACTACATATAAGTAAAATGTATACTAATAACAGTGATATAGGTGTGTGATAAAATGTATACTAATAACAGTGATATAGGTGTGTGATAAAAGTTGAATGATAAATAATTACATCAAATTAATTAATGAGTGTTAATGGGAATTAATGGGAGAAAGAGTGTCTCAGTGAGTAAAGACACTGACTGGCACCGAGTTTGAAGCAGGGGAACCTGGTTCAATTTCCGGTATCAGCTCCTTGTGACGTTGGGCAAGTCACTTAATCTCTCTGTGCATGAGGCATCAAAAACATAGATTGTTAGCTCCACAGAGCAGGGACCTGTGCCTGCAAAATGTCTCTGTAAAACACTACGTAAAGCTAGCAGCGCTATACAAGAACATGTTATTATTATTATTAAAATTAATGTAGAGTAGGGAGTGTAAACAAACCAAATATAAATACATCCAACATTTATTATTAATTAATAAATAAATCAATAATGAAGTGCCTGTGTTTATACACATATAAAAATATATAAATCTATGCCTCCTCCGTCACCTCAATTGATGGTACATGATGAACTGTAATTTGTAGTGAATATGTAGATGCATATGTCCCATGAAATTAAAGGTAGGATGAATACAAATAGCCTTCATTCAGGCCAAGAGGACTCTGAGTTTGTAACATATAGATCCATATATTCTTTCTGTAATAGACGTCAGTCCCTGACACGTTTCCTAGGACCTTGTGGGTATGTTCGATGTCTGTGAAGTGAAAACACCTGGACCATGTGCCTTGCCACTGGAGTGTCTGTAGAATTCCTTACAGATCCAATATGTTCTAAAATACTGGTCTTCAGGTGTCTAAATGTTTTACCCACATATTTCATTCCGCAGTCGCATGTTATTAAATATATAACTCCAGTTGTCTGGCAATTAATAAAGTCTCTAATCTAGTAGGTGGTCTGATTCTTAGAGAAGAGGGGTCCAATGAGCACTCACATCCATGTAGGAATATGTGGAGGGGAAAAAAAGGGAAGACACAATAGTGTGATACTGTATAAGAACCAAATGCTAATAAAGGTGGTCTTGCACTCACATTTTTTAAGATCAAACAGGCATTTCGGTTATCAGATTTAACCAATCTTGTAGTATGAGCTCTCCAATGGCAGGAAACTTCCGATGGTGTGTGGGCTCTCAGATGACAGGATTCTCCCGATGTTGTGTGGGCTCCCAGATGTCAGGATACTCCCGATATAGGAAGCAGAAAGAGATACACAAATAGTGTAATACTGTATATACTAATACAGATCTTAAAATATATATTGTATACACTCACATTCTATTGTGTGGCAGTGCGCTTTTCGGTTGTTGAAGTAACCAACTTATGAAGACTTGGTTAGCCACAGGATGCTCCCCGCAGGAAAGGAAAAGGATGCAGGAAATGGTGTAGAAACTTAATAATTAATAAAATATATTAAAGCACTTACAAAGCTGCATGCACACAGCCAGAAAGGTAGTCCAAACACAACTGTGTCCCCAATCTCAGTATGCTCCAGTGATGGCCATACACTAGGAGATACCACACAGAGGGGGTGCAGAGCTTCAGACAGCTCTCATGGTCTATCTTGTCCAACAGGTATGTAAGGTATGGCTCAGGTATGTCCCAACGCGTTTCGTCCCACGTTTCGTCCCATAAGACTTCTTCAAGGGTCTTTCTATACAGTTGTGTTTAGACTACCTTTTTGGCTGTCTGTGCATGCAACTTTGAAAGTGCTCTTAATATATTTTATTAATTATAAAGTTTCTACACCATTTCCTGCGTCCTTTTCCTTTCCTGCTGGGAGTATCCTGTGGCTAACCAAGTCTTCATAAGTTGGTTACTTCAACAGCCGAAAAGCGCACTGCCACACAATAGAATGTGAGTGTATACACTATATATTTTAAGATCTGTATTAGTATATATAGTATTACACTATTTGTGTGTCTCTTTCTGCTTCCTATATCGGGAGTATCCTGCCATCTGGGAGCCCACACAACATCGGGAGAATCCTGTCATCTGAGAGCCCACACACCATCGGAAGTATCCTGCCATTAGAGAGCTCATACTACAAGATTGGTTAAATCTGATAGCCAAAATGCCTGTTTGATCATAAAAATGTGAGTGCAATACCACCTTTATTCGCATTTGGTTCTTATACAGTATCACAATATTGTGTTTTCCTTTTTTTCTCCCTCCACATATTCCTACCTGGATGTGAGTCCGCATTGGACCCCTCTTCTCTACAAAACTATTAGTGGTTTCAGAACGAACTCACCAAAATACCTTTGCGGCACCCATCATAGGAAGTATACATCCAATATTGGGACAAATAGTATCCTTTATTCATTTGATATACTCACAGTATCTTTGCGCTCATGTCCTCCTTCTTACTTACACGTGGTCTGATTCTTCGAATCTGAGAATTCTTTAGTATTTTTCATTACACTACAGGCCTTACACCACCCATATGAAAATGATCCCTGAGGTTTAGTACTTAGCCACATTTTCTTAGGTGTCATACTGAAGTGACTGCGCACTAATCCATTTTTGTTCCATCTATAGGTCATACATGGAGCTCGAGTTAAAACTTGTTTCAAGTTATCATCTTCTAACAAAATATGCCAATGTTTTTTGAAAATGTGTTGAATACTGCTCCATTGATTATTAAACATACTAATAAACCTGATTGTGTCTTTCTTGCAGTTGTTTATTCTCTGATTATTGGTCAAAAGTCTAGATCTTGAAATAGTAAGAGCCATATGATAGGCTTTCTTTATTGGGCCTTTACTATGACCCCTTTCCAAAAAGCGATCCTGCATGTCAGTCGCTTGGTCTTTGAATTCCGAAATCGTGGAACAGTTCCGTTTTAGCCTTAGGAATTGTCCTGTAGGAATGTTATTAAGAAGATTGGATGGATGATGACTATCTGCTCATAGTAGGCTGTGTGTTGAGGTTGGTTTTCTAAAGATGGTGGTATCGAATTTGACCTCAGAATTCCTCACTATAGTAAGATCCCAAAAATTGATAGTATTTTTGTTAATCTCATATGTGAGTGTCAGGTTGTGATCATTTTTGTTTAGAATATTGATGAATTCCTTTAGATGTTGTTCAGTATCCCTCCATAGGAGGAGGACATCATCAATATACCTGGCCAGAGCTCAATGAACCCAGTGTATTGGTCATTGGCCTCACTGAAGACCACTGTCTCCTCCCACCAGTCTAGCTAGAGATTGGCATAGGTGGGAGCACAGGTTGGAGCACAGGTGGTCCCCATTGCCGTACCTTGTATTTGGTGGTATACTGTAACTTACTGTATGGTGAAACAAAAAGATGTTTTTAGTGAGGGTGAAATCAAGGAGTTTTAAAATGAAGTCATTATGTATGGCAGAATTAGCATCCCTAGCTCTCAGAAAATGGGAAACAGCATTCATATCGAAGGTGTGGGGTACTGTATACTCGTATACTGATGTAGCGGCCGTTATCGAACACTTCACACGTGATGTACATCGGAATCCCGATTTGAAACCACAGGATGAATTCCAGCCTTCCCGCACTAAGATGCTAGCACGGCGAGAGCAGAAAAACTAATTTTAGTGTTCTGGCTTTTAAAAACATGAAATTTAAACATTAGCACAGTAGCACACTACTGTACACATTACAATTCATCCATTTTATTGCAAACAAAGAAACAGAATCCATGAAATTCAAACAAAACATCCGCGATAAGCGGGGGTGCCTGGGGCGATTAGCCGCGTTTCATGCTGCGTGGGGAACAGCAGAGAACTCAAAATCGGCGTCGAGATGTGTTCGAATAAAGGCCGCTTCATCAGTAGGTACCTTCCCCGCCCAGTCCTACGAGAAAGGTCTCAGAGTCTATTGATACATCCTCTAATTTAAGAAGCACATATTTTGTATCACAAAGGTATGAAGGTAGACTGCGGAAAAAGCGATCTAGATACAGCTTAACTCCGTTATAGCGCAATCCGCTATAACGCGAATCTGCTTATAACGCGGTATTCACGTGGCTCCCGTTTTTAAATGATTTTTTTTGGGGGGGGGGGGGGGGTTTGGGCAAAATTGGGACAAAACATTAATAAAAGCTTAAAATAAAATAAAAACACAAACCCACCAAACAGCACAATAGAACAGAAGAATACTGTATAAGTGAATAGGACATAAGCTGAAGATCTCCTACCTCTCCTCTTTATGGGATTGTGCTGCCTCTGCCACTGCTCTGTGGGTGGCTGTGGGCGCTATTTGCGGGCTGTGGGTTCTGTGCACTGTGCACACTCTGTGTGAACTCTATGTGTTGTGTGAGTTTTGGGCGCTGTGGGCGCTCAAGGCCATGATCACAAAGCACCCTACCACTTCAAAGGCCAGCATATTTCATGTTAACCGAAAGACCACACAGAATTAATTACCAAAAGACCACACAGAATTACCCCCCCTGCTCACACAGTACCCCCCTGCTCACAGTACACCCCTGCTCTCACAGTATCCCCCTCTGCTCACAGTACCCCCTGCTCACACAGTAACCCCACCTGCTCACATAGTATCCCCCCTGCTCACACAGTAACCCCCTCCACTGCTCACACAGTACCCCCCCTGCTCACACAGTAACCACCCCCCCTGCTCACATAGTACCCCCCCTGGTCAAAGTACCCCCCTGCTCACACAGTACCCCCTGCTCAAAATATACACCCTGCTCACAGTACCCCCCTGCTCACAGTACCCCCCTGCTCACAGCCTCCCCTTGCTCAAAGTACCCCCCTGCTCAAAATATCACCCCTGCTCAAACAGTAACCACCCCCATGCTCACACAGTACCCCCTGCTCAAAGTACCCCCCCTGCTCACATTACTCCTCCCTACTCAAAATATCCTCCCCTGCTCAAAATATCCCCCCTACTCAAAATATCCTCCCCTGCTCAAAATATCCCCCCCTGCTCACAGTACCCCCCTTGCTCACAGTCCCCCTTGCTCACAGTACCCTCCTGCTCAAAATATCCCCCCTGCTCAAACAGTAACCCCCCCTACTCACACAGTAACCCCCTCCTCCACACACACACACTGTCCGCCCATACTGTCTGTGTAGTGTTTCGTCCATAGCCATGAATAGCGCATGTGTCTGGATGTGAAGAGAGCATTGCACATGGCTCATGTAAACAAAGCAGGGACGCCACAGTCTCTTCTTTGAAACCCGATCCGATGCACATGCGCAGTGCTTCGTTGTGATCGTAACACAGCAGTGATATGCTGTGGCATTCCTAACACTAGCAGAGACCGGGAGAAGAGCTGCCAGATGCCAGGTAAGTAAGAGCTGTGTGGGGTTGCCGCTGCCCCACCAGGTCTGGGAACGCTGGGAGAGTTCTCAGCTTTCCCCCTCCGGCAGACGCGATAGCACTGATGCGGCAGCCATTTTTTAAAAATATTTTTTTGCGGCGGCCATTTTGTTTTTTCGCAACCCCGTTAATAACGCGGTGGTCTTGGGTGGCCCCCGAGGACCGCGCTATAATGGAGTTAAGCTGTATATGCTTGCATAAGAGGTAAGACTCTCAATGCCCGATACTATCTGTCTGCCTGGGGGAGGGAAATAGCTCTTATGTACTTTAGGTAGGTGGTAAAATGTTGCCAATTTGCCAGAGTGGGTTAACTGACTTTGCATCTCCCAAGTCCTTGCTTAAAAGCTGTGTTTAAAGCAGCATGCATTGACTAAGGGTTGCTCATGTAATGTGAGCATGAGATAAAAAGTGGCACTGTGTGCTCATTTGCATGTCATTTCCCAGAATCCCTTGCTGCAGTGGAAGTGCTGTTTGCTGGGTGATAATGGTGAAAGACAGGGTTGCAGACCTGTCTAAGACATGCAAATGAATATACAGGAATATTTACAGTTGCTTTATATATATATATATATATATATATATATATTTCAACTATCCTTTGCATTGTGTGATTGGTCTGGTGCCGCTTTTCTATTTTTCTTAGGAGACAGGGAACCAGACCATCTTGTGGCTTGAGTCGATGAAGTGTGGGCAAGCTTTCCAAAGTTGCTCTGTCACGAATAGCAGAGCAACCGGCTTCATTTCTGAGGCTAGTAAAGTCTGCCCTGCAGAGACTAAGTCAGACAGCAGTACCAAGTTCTGAAAATAGTACGTAGCGGTCTCGGCTAAGCTTTTTAGCTGAAAAAAGGACCAGGAAGCCGGGAGGGATTTCCCGGTTATGGTAAGCCTTCTGAAGCAGGCGCCCTGCACCTTGTGAGGCTATATTTTGACCCCAGACCCCAGTAAGTGTGTTTTCTCCTGTGTATTGTGTTCCATGTATGTCTGTGGATTTTATCTGAATAAACTCAATTTTATTCCCCATCTATGTTCTGCCTAGTGAATGATCCTGTTAAAAGGTGTTAAAAGTCCAGGTCTCCCGTGACAACGTTGTCCTACAAGAAAATATCATAAAAAAATATCTAAGGTGACTTCACATTCGAAAGGATTATCATTTCCAGTGATGGGTCATATAGACTGTTTGTCTACACATATTGTGTATGTAATAACATGTCCATGTGGTCTGCAGTATGTTAGGCGGACAGTGTGTACATTTAGTATGTGCTTTTTAGAGCACTGCCGCAACATTCTGCATGGCTATTAGATACATAATCTAAACATTATATCCAAAAACATAACAGAGATCCGGGTTCTTTAACCCTGATAAGTATTGAGATTATTCCATCTTCCCTACTAAGTGGGGATAGATTTAAGAAATTTAGCTTTAGGGAAACCTATTGGATCTATGTACTGGGGACACTAAGTCCGAATGGCTTGAATGAAAACATCGATACTAGTACAGTTGTTTAATGTGGAGCTCCCCCAATTCTATCTGCCGTGAGTCACAGAGGTCTGGATTTAATGCTTTTTTGGTGTTCCCTCTGGGGCTGATTCACAGATGGGATTCCTGACTGGCTTTTCATCTACTCACATTTAATAGTACTGTAGTTCACATATAACTAATACACATAGCATCTAAATGTATTATATTAATATATTATAATATTTTATTATTAGAAATAATATATTTAATAATTGAATATCAATTAATACACAAATGTAAAGAAACTGTTGCTCCGTGCTGGTGTTGTCTTTGTACAGTGCTACACTGTGTCGCTTAACCTCTTGCTGCCGTCTGCCAGTAGGAACTCCACAACCCCCTGTGAAAGAGTGAGCTTCCTTAAAGGGGCTCACAAAGACAAAGAAAAAAAGACTGGTAGAATGGCGCAACGAGTAGCTAAAAGATTTATTAGTAAAAACCCACAAGGGTATAACATAAACACAAAAACCAATATATAGGCAATACATCTTAACATCGCTGATAACCAGAGCTCTCCGGCACCGCTCTCTATTTAGGGCAACTGTGAGTTTACTTTATTTCATTTATTTATTGTACATTGTGTGTATTGCCTCTATATTGGTTTTAGTGTTTATGATATACTCTTGTGGGTTTTTGAAGTGAAGCTTCTTTAGCGGCATGAATGCAGTTGATTGAGGTGTAAGTAAGTGGTGACGGAAGTGACATCACTCCTGGAAGAAGAGGCCTTCAGTGTTGCCAGCTTCCACCAGGAGTCACCGCTGGACAGACACGCACACACACATACCCCTAGCTCTCCCCAAGATCTGGGCGCTGTGGCTCCACCGGGGGGAGGAGAGAGGGAGGGAGGGAGGAGGGGGAGGGGGGTTGAGTGCGCCACACCCCCTGCAGCTCTGCATCCCCCGCAGCTCCGCATCACAGCGTCCCTGCAGCCCTCCCCCAGTGAGCCGCCGAGCACCCCACCCCCCCCCCAGTCAGCCGCCGAAAACCCCTGTGTCCCCGTACTTATTTTTAATTAAAAACATCACCATTACAAATACAATTTATGTGACAAAACAGTGAAAAAGACAATGAAGTTTCACTTAAAATGCACGTGCCGGCACACACACTTTTTTTTTTACTAATAAATCTTTAAGCTAATGGGTGCGTCTTTCTGACAATTATTTTCTTTATCAATTAATACACAACTTTATCACATATTTTTTCACGTTATTGAATATTCACATCACATTTGTGGATGTTATTAATTTATTTATTATTTAGTCCAAAGACAATTAAATAACTCTTAGTCTATTGGCATGGTCTCCTGAAGGTCTGTTAATTTGGGATCTATGCTTAGACCCCATTATGATAGTGCTATATATCATTGTACTTCATAGAATTCTGTATTTATCATATAATGTTCAATGTCAGTTTCAAATATATCAATGTGTAGGTATTATTAGTAAGTGCCCATAAAATTAACCATCTAATAATCATGTGCTAACCGATATGGGTGTTTTTTGCCACAAATACTGAATTGGTATCCTTGTTGTCCTTTAAAATATATATTAATTTCCGTTTTGTATATAAAATTGTAGTTATTGTACAGTATGTAATAAATATTGTTGTTGCCATCCATTGTATTGAGAACATGTACTATCTCTCTATAAGCTTGAAGAAACAGCTGAAACCATTCAAGCAATTAAAACTGATAGCCCTCAAACACTTGATTGGACTATGGGACTATAAAAACCTGGTATTAGTCAGTAGTAGCCTTATCCCATGATGAATTCAGCCAAGCGCTGAAGAAACACGTAGGGAGTTTCTTTTCTGCTATTTCCATATTATTATCAGACTGCAACGCTGGATGTGAAGGTTTAGCATCTACCCACACAGGAACCAGAATTACAGTGTGGAACTACAGAGAGCTGCAATTTAAGGATTAAAACACCGGAGCCCCAGAGATAATCTGCAACAGTTTTATTCAACTTCCTCCAACTATACTCTAATGCTTTACGAGACCAAACACTGAAGTCCCAGAATAATTTGCAACCTAAACAGAGAAGCTGCCATGATCAACATGGCCAATTCATATACTGTAATCCCTTTTTATCTGGACAGTAAACTTAATTGTTTTGATATGTCACATATCATTTCCTCCTGCATGTATGTTTACTATCCCAAGGCACCAATGATAGATTTACCTCAATTCAGGTAACACTTTGACCCACTTTAATCCCCTAATCCGAGGCGAACAAATTTTAACATACAATTGTTAAAAACCAAATTGACACCCATACAAATAACTTCCTGCTCTTCTTGCTGCCCAATGCACAAAACAATGACCGCCGATCCATGCTGAGAGCAGATTGATCCCAGGGCAGGAGCTGTAACAGCAGAAAACAAGAAATCCAATTTGCTGTCAATGCTGAATCACCTTGACTTCCAACTACCAATTTTCTTAATCACATCTTGCCGTAGCCCAAGCCTACCGGTGAAGGTCTTATCTTGATTCCTGAATAAATGAGTCCCAAAATGAATTCCATCTTGAACCAATTTTTTTTTAAACATGTGTTACAAACTCTAGTAAATTGAAATTTAGAAACTGGCGCATTATCTTAATGTAAGAATAAAAACTCTGAGCATAATGATCTAATTCTTAAAACATTATTTATCGATGCAACTGGACATAACTTCAAGTAAGGTAAAGCATGTATCTTAACCCCAAGCCCCTTTTACTCAACTGGTCAGTCTTTGGCCATGTTAATCATGGCAGCTTCTCTGTTTTGGTTGCAAATTATTCTGAGACTTCAGTGTTTGGTCTCCTAAAGCATTAGAGTGTAGTTGGAGGAAGTTGAATTAAAACTGTTGCAGATTATCGCAGGGGCTCCGGCGGTTTAATCCTTAGACATGTGGACATGAAAAGAGGTGGTAGAGGTATTTAAAGGTAACACAGCATTCACTTTTTGGATGCTGGGTTAGATAATGTAAATGTAGGCTTGCATGATGTGATTTAAAGAGCTCGGGGCGTTAAGGGGTCATCAGAGTCAAATGGAGGTGTCAGGTGACCTTTGTGGTGGTGGGTGGGACCTTTCTAATGATGTGTTAAGTGGCTATATTGTTGTGGGCTCTCTTCTCTTGGAGGAAGCAGTTTAGGAAGATTGGAATCATAGCCATAAGGTCACGTTGCTTGCTACCTCATGGCGGTGTAACGAGTGGTTGCTGAAAGTAATCTTTTACACCCAACTTCCTGGCCAAATGCCGGTTGATCAGTCTTGTTATACACGCACACACGCATGCGCACACACACACACACCATAAAGAAAAAGAAGTAAAGTAACAATCCACAGAACTCTAGGATAGAAAAAATAGAAAATATTTAGTTAATGTTTCAAAGCAAGTACACAATCAACAGCGATATTTCAGACCCACAGAGGGTCCTTTCTCAAGTTTGAGAAAGGACCCTGTGCGGTCTGAAATGTCTCTGTTGATTTTTGAAGCGACTGTGTGTGCTCGATCGTTGGAGTCTGCCTAATATCTGTTGTGGTCATCTGCTCAAATTTAGAAACTGGCGAATTATCTTAATGTAAGAATAAAAACTCTGAGCATAATGATCTAATTCTTAAAACATCATTTATCGATACAACTGGACATAACTTCAAGTTAGGTAAAGCATGTACTGTATCTTAACCCCAAGCCCCTTTTTCTCAACTGGTCAGTCTTGAATTTGAAAATAAGAAAGTAAACCCCACACTGTTATAGGTTAGATCCCCCCTGTAGGATGTCATCTCTCACCTTTTTATTAATTAAAGTCAAACTTTAAATAATGAAAAAAACTTAAACGCCAACAGAAATCGTAGGGCCGAGACAAACATTTTAAGCAGGGCCCCCCCGTGTCGGTGGTTTGCGAGCCGCTCTCATTTCACACCTCTCAAGCCCGCTTTCTTCCCTCCGCTCTTCCCATAGATAGGGGGGCCTGTTAACATCCAACCACACCCTGTGTATCCATGCCTCTCAGTGTCTGCCTCTCAGCCTCTTCTCTTAGCTTGTACTGCCCCACAGTCTCTGCCATCTATCTCTGACGGGTCCCACGGTCTTTGCCTCCTCTCTTTTGCAGCCCTATAATCTCTGCCCCCTGTGTTTTACTGCTTTTAAATTGCAATTTAACACTTATGGAATTCTTCCCATATTTGCACCAGTTTAGATTTAGGGTAATGAGTTGAGGAACAGTGACAGATAACACAAGTGTCATTAAAGCCATTCACAGGATTCCAGCCATGCCTCTGCCAGTTTTTAGCATGTCATCTAGTACTTTGTTACTTAAATTGTAACATTTTGTTAAGTATGTGCCTGGGATTATTAATAGGATGGCTGATAAACTTTCTAATTTACAGTTCCAAGAGTTCTTCTAGCAGTTGGCCTCAGATATGGTGACGCAAGTCTGTGATTAACCTGTCTTCGGAGCATTTTATACAAGGGGGAGGAGATGTGAAATGTGAATCTGTTGTTCGCACTACCTGTATATCTTATTCAAGAGCATGGTACAGTAGGAATGGCAGAACTATCTATCTATCTATCTATCTATCTATCTATCTATCTATCTATCTATCTATCTATCTATCTATCTATCTATCTATTACAATTAGTTAAATATATAAGATCCTTTGTAGTCTGCATGGTAAACATCTCTGTGCTGCATTGTGGAGTGGAGAAAGTGAGCATACACAACAGGAGTTGGCATGTAAACATGTTGTGGGAGGAAATTAGCCTTTTATAAATAAGTATTTAAATAAAACAAACAAAAAGGAAAGAAAATAAGATTGATGATCTGCTCATAAAGGGTGTTACATGGTGCTCACTTTCACACTACATGTAAGTAACATTGCATACTTAACCTCTGATTGAACACTCAAGGCAAATATGTCATAATCTAAGTCTGCGTCCCCGCTGGCGCTGACGCGCTCATGCTTGAGAGCGATGACGTCACCAGCTCTACGAGCATGAGCCCCGGGTGTCCTAATTATTTTGCAAGCGGGTGGGGGCGTTGCGGGCAAGTTGAGCGCGCTTCAAAGTCTTTGTTTTTTGTTTACTTAAGTGCCAAGCGTGGTTGCGCATGCGTGTCCGCACACGAGCGCGCGTGCACCGTGTGAGCGGGGACGGGACAATTTCAATTGTCGAAACTAAACTCGGCAAGCACCGCGCGGTCAGAACGCTCAGCGCATGCATGGCCGCAGCCTAAAGGTACAATCCGTTAAATGATTGAACTCAATTTGATGCCATATAGGGAAGGAAGCTCGGTGTCATTCACTGAACATGGGTAAAGCACAGAGCTGGGAATTACAAGCACACACTCCCTTGATTGTATTTAAAATGAGAAAATATTGTAATACTGTTTGTAAAACAACTAATGTCAAGCAGTTTAATGTTTCAATGTTTTGAAATAAACTATTATAAAAAGTGATTTTTTTTTCACTTCAATAGGAAAGCTTTAACAATAATTAATGACATAAATGTCAATGTAATTAGTTTTAATACACACAAAATCCAATGGGAGCATGGGGGAGAAACAAAAAAACATTTAAGTGCAGCAGAATGGCAACGTGGAAATAAAAGCCTCCAAATGACTTGGCTCTAATGAATTGACTACTTACAAGATGTAAGAGTCAAATAGGCAGGGTTGACTCAAACAGTCAATGGCAGATGGGTGGTGCAGTTTTCATCAGAGTGGATCAGGTTTCATCAGAGTGGATCAGGTCCTCAGGATGAAGTGCCCCAATATTGAGAGAAAGAAACTGGCATAGCACAGATCACTCAGATACAAGTACACACACACACACACACACACACACACACACACACCCACCCCCACACACACACACACACACACACACACACACACACACACACACACACACACACACACACACACACACACACACACACACACACACACACACACGTCTTGCCCCCTCCTCATAATGAATGCAATGTACAGTATAACATGAAGTCACAGATCATGTAACACTCCAGTCCTGGAATCCCGTAACAGAGGAAATATATACATGCTCAAATGTTACGATTTAAAATTCAAATAATATGTTTAACAAAATATGTTGCGATATGTTATGATGTGTTATACAGTACTTGTGATTTTTAAATGAATTTCTATTTTTTTCACCTTATATTAGAAATAGGGTCATTAATAGTATTACATTTATTTTTTTATGTACACAACATTCTTTTTGCAGAGTAAATAAACTAGAAGTTGTGCAAGGGGATGATTTAATGAGCAAGGGGATAATTTTACCTTAACATATATAGATGAGTTCAGTATCATTATACAGTGTGACATACTAATTTTCAGAAAGAGTCAAATATTTCCGACTCAAACATAAATTGCTGACGTAAGTACAGTATGCAGTTTCACATAGGATCAGAATGAACTAACAATAGCAATATGTTTATGTTCAAACGGTTTGATTGATATCTTTTCTAAAGCCAACAAGAATGTCAAAATCATTTTTTTTTAACATAGATTTTTTTGTTGTAAAATTGGGGTACAGAAGGGGAAAAGGCTAGGGGAAACTGTTACACATTACAGTACATCAGCATTCGTTTATTCACATGGCTAGCACACCTTAGTGCGCATACATATTTGACGTGTTGTATACAAATCGATTACAAAAATAATTTTTTTGTAATTGTCATTGTTTGCATCAAGGGTGGGGACAGTGAATAGTGGATGGATTATTGTAAATCTTGTTCGTGGTACTACACTGATGAGATAAATCATATTTATTTACATGCCCTACATATCCAAAGACCAGCCAAAGAGTTTCACAGATTCTATAAAGTCCATAAAATCTTCAAAATTTAGCGCATCACAGTAATAAATGTTGACCTTTCCACTTCATTCAATAGGAATTATACTGTAAGTGCAATAAATGTATCTGCGTACATCAGAGCGTGGTAAATATTAAGGATGGGCACATTCGTGAATTTGGAACCCGGAAACCATGAAGAGGGGCAGTGTCTGGATTCCTTAAATTTGGGTCCCAGACCCCAAGCAACATTTGCTTTTCGGTTTATTCTAGACCACATGACCGCAGCTACAGTATGTAGGCGAAACAAATAGAAACCTGAAACAAAACTTAATTTCCGGTTCTCTCTCGGATCGGATCTATTCTCTCTGTATTAATATATATATATATATATATATATATATATATAATGTATAAAATTAGACAGCGCCTGTGATAGTAACCAGCCACACAGCAGTCTCCCAGTGCACAAACAAATCACCAAAGAATTTGGTCAACACAGATGACCTGTATTATGTGCTATATACAAGATGTATGTGGTGTATGGGCTCAGATGGTGAATGTATGGTGAGATGTGAAAAATAAAAAATAAAAATATGCAAAAATCAAATTGTTAAAATGTGTAAAAACAATGATTGAATAAAAAATTGCAAAAAAATGTTCTTTCACCCAATGATGGGTAAACCTTGTAGGGATTTATGAAAGTCCGGGCTGCTTTTTCCTTGGGGTCAACAACCTCCCAGCAGTTACCTATTAGAAAAAGAAGAGGAAAAGCGCCCGATCCTTGTGTAAAATCCAATAACAAAGTTTTAATATCATTAACACGACAAATGCGCACTCAAAATTTGTCAATGCACATTAAGCATTGTATGGGTAAACCCATACGCCAACATGTAGCCTGCTAGCCTACCGCTTGCTCCATCACATCAGACCTCACTGCTGCTGTGTCACCCAGTAGATCGTCCCTCCGGCAACCCGAAAATGCAGCCTGTGGTTCCTAGCAAGTTCAATCAGTATTGCGTGACGCATGCGACTCAGGGAATGCCTTTCCCTTCCTGGCAACTGGCGTATGAGCTACTACACCACCGTAGCTCAGTTAAACCACGTGAAACCATTGTATCTGAAGAAAATCGTAGGGTCACGTGGTGTAACTGAGCTACGGTGGTGGAGTAGCTCATACGCCAGTTGCCAGGAAGGGTGAGTCGCACGCATGACGCAATACTGATTGAACTTGCTAGGAACCACAGGCTGCATTTTCAGGTTGCCGGACGGATGATCTACCGGGTGACACCAGCAGCAGTGAGGTCTGATGTGACGGATAAAGCGGTCGGCGATCTGGCTACCCGTTGGCGCATGGGTTTACCCATACAATGCTTAATTTGCATTGACAAATTGTGAGTGTGCATTTGTCGTGTTAATGATATTAAAACTTTGTTATTGGATTTTACACAAGGATCTGGCGCTTTTCCTCTTCTTTTTGTAATATATACAGTGTTCGACAAACCTATACATTTGCACTCCCCGGGCGAGTGAATTTAACATCGTGGCGAGCTCCTTTTGGCCCAAGCAGCACACGTTTGGTACTAGGTGGCGAGTAGATTTTTTTGTTCGGCGAATAGATTTTTTGGTGATTTGTCGACCACTGAATATATATATATATATTATATATATATATGTTATATAATTACAATGAACAGTGGCACTCCTTACATGGAAAAATGCAAAAAAAAAAACATGTGCAGGTATAGGAATAAGAAACAAAGAGAATACATTAACCAAACAAAGCCAAACAAGGCATATTGTACTGTTGTGTTTTTTTTTATCTTTTTTGGGTTATGACACCAGAGCTCCCCCCGATTTGACATGTACTGCTGCGGCCAGCTTCAGTCTCACACTTACCCGTCTTGTCCCGGGGCAGTTTTCGGGCTAGCGCCGAACTTGGCCGCGCGCCAGCCGCATCTTCCCCGCATCCTTCCCCTCGTTCCCCTCCCCTCTGCCTCTGCTCTGCCCTGCTTCTCCGGGTCCCCCGGGTCCCCCTCTGCTTCCCACATCCCCCCTTACCCCGCCACCACCTTTGGGGAACCCTAGGCACGCGCGCACGCAACCTGGCACGCGTGATCGCGCCATCAGTGACGCGCGGCACGCGGGGAAGAAAAAAAAAACCCAGCCGCGTCTGCCCGCACATTGCGGTGGTGGCCGCTGAAGACTCAGCTCGGCCGCCACTGTACACAAACCAAGGCATGGAGAAATAATGATGCAGCGCAGGTAATGAATTGAAAAAAGAGTATACTTATGACTTGTTGGATTTAATTATACTCTTTTTGTTCAATTCATTACAGTGTGCTATATCATCATTTCTCTGTGCCTTGGTTTTGGTAATTATATATATAAATATATATATATATATATATATATATATATATATATATATATATATATATATATATATGTAACCCTTTCCCCCCTCCCCCCCCCAGACACAGATACCATATCTAGGGCGTGTGAGGGCTGGCTACACGTGTATGAGTGGTGCATACCTGTAGGTAACAGGAGGGACTGAGCTTCCCGCGATGTTGTTGGGGAGACAGGACCAGGCTTCTGGGGTAGTTGCCTCATTCTTGTAGTGGTGGTGCAGTGCCTCCATCCTCTATACCTTCCCAGGGTATGGGGTAGGACCGTATAGAAGAATAGACCCCGGTCCCAGGGTGGATGCTCCAGAATCACACAACAGTCTTTTAGGTAAAAGCAGTAGTCTCTCTCTTTATTGCGCACTGCAGCCTTGCAGCATGCAGCCGCAACAACAACAGCAGTAGCAATAGCACACAGCAGTGATTCCAAGGTACACAGTCTTTAACCCCTCCTCTCCTTCCCTCCAGATTGTACTCCACAGGATGGTCTGTGCGGGGCCTCCCTAACCCCAGTGCCCACCTCAGAGGGTCCCCTCTGGGCGGGGGTAGATCCTCCCCATCACCCCCTCATCAGGGTGAGAGACATTGGTCCCACCGGAGCTCTGCTCACTTGCTGACTATCGTAGGCCAGAGTCCTCTTAGTATCTCTCCTGCTCCCAGGAGAGAGCTCGACCTATTCATCTCTCTTCCAACGCCCAGGACAGACTTTTAGCACTAGACTAGACTAACTGTCACTTACAGGAATGGGCTGCTAAATAGTCTCAGTCCCACCCCCCTATGATGTCAGCAGGACCTCCCCTCTGCCTTATGCATTCCACAGAGTCAGGGGCCTGCATCTATCACTCAGGGCAGGGCTTGAATTGGGGAAAATCCATGATTACTACTGGTGCCTGCCCTTAACAGGACTTACCACAGTAGGAGAAAGATATGTATAGCCTGTGCTGTTTACAGGGGGCTACATATATACACACACACATACCGTACGCCCTTCTTATTACTTTCTGTGTGTATACTTCGGCTGGTGATGGTGCGGATGGGAATGGGATAAGACTTTACACTCTGCACTTGAGTTGGGTAAAAAATAAAATACAAAACCAGAGAAATGAAAGCAACCAAGCAAAACAAGCAGATGAAAGGGACAGAGAGACACAGAGATCAGATTATACTGCAGAGGGGCAAAATGAGACACACAACAGTTATACTCTGTAATTTCTTCTCTACAATTGTATTTTATACAATAATAATATATATTATTATATTACTGTATAATAATACAAAATAATTATTTAATTGTAGTATTACATTTACTTTTACTGGTCATATATACAGTGTTTGGCATACAGATATCATGCGCTGCTATCCTCTGCTAGCTAATACACAGGCCAATCATTTCCAAATTGGTTTAATACCGTTACAGAACACCAGTACACTTTACGTTGGAGTGTTTTTCTCACGTCTTTTACCCACTATAAATTTATCGCTAAATCCATGTACCAAACGTCACATTCCGCTGCAGTTGGATATGTTCCTGGGCTTTTGTAAACACATAAAGTAATATGTTTTCAAAAGGTTCTGCTGCTTTTAAGAGGTGGAAAACTACAGATCTCGGCAGCTTCACAGGTCAATTTGCCACAGTAATTTAGGTCAAGAAGATTTCAGATACATATCTCAATTGGCCTAGTGATACTCACAGTTCAGAGTTTATTGAATTGCACATCACCGTATCACACACTCAATTCTCCTTTCACTTCTCGCTTCTCAATTTCACTTTTAAAGCGTTACACTCTTCTGCTCCTCCTTACATCTCAGCCCTAATTTCTCGCTATACACCATCCCGACTCCTGCGTTCTGCTCAAGGATGTCTTCCCTCTACCCCATTTGCATCCAAAGCCCTCTCCCACTTAAACCTTCCTCACCGACTGCCCCACACCTCTGAAATGTCCTTCCCCTCACTATCCGACAAGCACCCTCTCTATCCACCTTTAAGGTCCACCTCAAAACACACTTGCTTAAGGAAGCACATAAGTAGCTCCGTGGCTGATAATTAGCACTTCATACATAAAGCTTGGGCCCTTGCAGACACACATACTAGAACACCCTCCTACTGTCTCTGTACGTTCTTACTAACAAACAATTAGATTGTAAGCTCTTCTGAGCCGTGACTCCTTTTCCTAAATGGTACTTTTATGTCTGAAGGACTTCTTCCCTTTATGTGTTATTTATATTATTTGTTATTTATTTGATTATTATGTGTATTACTGCTGTGAAACGCTATGTACATAAAAGGCGCTATATAAATAAAGACATACATACAGTACATACATAGATGTATGCCTAATTTGGTGAAGAATGCTAATTTGCATATAGATTTGCATATATGAGAACACTTCCTCCCTCCTCACTTCCCTGCTTCGCTGCCTCTTCACTATTTTTGGGGGATAAAATGTGTCTTCTGAATCTTTGGACTTTATTGAATCTGGCTTAAAGTGTCAGAAATAATAGGCTCATAACCCCCATTATTTTTCAGTAGAGATGGGCCAAATTTTTGGAGAAATTGGAATCCGCTGCAGATTCCTTTAATCCGTGACTGTGCAATAGAAAGTACTTGGGATCCAATGAGAGTGTATAATGTTGTTTCAAAGGATATGGTTTCCAATCTTCAGTACTTTAAGTAGTATCTTATCTAAAAATGTAAACAAATCAAAGCATAGTGTAAACCTGTATAATGTTTACTGTACACAAAGTAAAAAGTCATTTACAATCTGGCAGAGAAAACAGGCATTTTCATGATATAACCCAGGAATGATGACTTCAGGTAATCGTGGTGCAGCAACTTGACATCGATTTCAAGGCAGGGGACAGAGCGTGTTATCCGCCGTGTGTCTCGTTCTTTGATTCTCTCCTTCCCTGTTTCCCCGTCTCAATCCGATGATATCAGGGAGCACCGCGGCTACGAAGGTGCAGTAGCTATTCCAACTACCACAATCTGGTGTGCTGATCTCCACTAGCTGCACTAGTTAGGAGGGTCTGGTCATGAGTCCAAGTCCATGGAATATGGACCAAGTCCAAGTCCACCCCTGAAGAAGCTTGTTACAAATGAAACACACAGGGTTGATTCCCTGGACTGGGACTCATGACCAGACCCTCCTAACTAGCATAGCTAGCAGAGATCCAGTAGCCAAGTCAGGTCCAATGGTATCTTGTGAGTGTACTGTCTGACCTAAGAGGATCCCAACCCTCTGCTATAAAAGGCAGCAGTTTTAGCAATGAGCTAAACAAGCCTCTGGGTAGCAGATTTTGGATGTCTACTTCTCACCGTTCACACCTGTAGCCCCTCCCCCTGCTTTCCTTTAGAAGCAGACTACTTCCACTTCCTGGTTGCCAATTAAACCACCCCCACCTCCCCATCCCACCTTCAGATTTCCAGGTGTGAATGGGACCTTGGTAATAATCCGTGGATCCGGTTTCGACAAGTTGCAATCTCTAGTTTTCAGGTTATAATGTTTACACACTTTGCTAGGAAAGCTTCCCAAATGAATGCAAAAACAGGTAAGTCCCTATTCGGTATGCTGTGAAACTGCCTTCCCGATCTGGAGAAGGTTTTAGTCCCATTTAATCTCTTCTACAGTACTTCACAGCATTTTAATTGCAGTCTTATAGTTTTCCATGTTTTAAATCATCAATGACCTAGTTTTAACCTAATAAACATATGTTTGTCACTATTTCAGAAACATAGGGTCCCAGACCTGTCTGAGACTTGCAAATGTACCCATAAGTGTTTTTTTTATGTGCCTTCCTGTACAAATGAACACATTTATATTTATTTCTTCTGGTGGGAAGAGGGAAGAAGGTTAGATGTCGAATTACACACCTACAAAGTGTGTGCAATGTTTATTACTTCTGATTGATTATTTGTTTGTTTATAGTCTTTGATTATAGTGTTTGTCCCTTTGTATTGTATCCAAGATTATATGTGAAAACAAAATGTGTATTGTATCTTTCCTAGAAAGGTGTTTAATTGTATATGGCTGCAAGGAAGATAAGTGGACATCGGTGCATGTTCAATCTTGCTAAGGTAGTTTGTTTTTTCTTATCTTTAACATGATGTATTGTCACTTTCATTGTGGAGGGCATCCATCTACAGTATCTACAGTACAGTAGCAGAAAGTAATATTAGGCACTCTTGACAAAAATCAATGCTGTTTTATTGGAAAGATGTCAACATTTCAGATCCATTGTGGACCTTTTTCAAGACAGATCATAGTGGCAAAATTATTCATATTTCATTACATTTCTATTTTCCTTTCAAAATAGCTTTGAGCTTAAACAGTGTTTCACCATTAAAAAAAAATGTACAAATAATGGTAAAAGGCTCATTTTTCTCTATAAAAGAAAAACACTCCTTGAATTAAAACCACTCCTTCCAATTAAACTGAATGCATATCGCTATCGGGAATACACCTTACAAACTGCTGATTTTTGTGAAAATTCACTCTGCAATTTTTCCCAAGACATGAGTAAATAAACATTGACAATTTGATCCAACACACATTTTGGCACTATTTATGTCTCAAAATAGTGTCTACCCCTCCAATTTCCATCATACAATAAAGAAAAACAAATGAATCCAGGACTTTCATCAAAACTTCTAACTTTTAATAGGAGCGGCCAACTCAATTTGCATAATAAGTGATTTTTTCTTGATTCATGTTAAGTGTACATTTGAATTATGAATGTTTTTATTATTGTTTGAAAATATAACATGTTAAATTCACAGCTACTGTATATTGTATTTGTTAACTTTCATACACATCTGATAAAGGCCCCTCCATGGTAAAAAAAAATAAACGGACATCATCTTTAGTATCACTGAAATATATAACAATTAATAAGGAAACCAATGAATAGATTAAACGATTTGCTGATCTGCATGAAACCATTTAACTCTCCTTTAAATATTTCACTTAATTATTGTTACAAGTAAGGAGTTAATGAGATATGAAAGCGGATATTCCATTAAAGTAGTGTTAATAAAACTCTTGACAGTAGTCTTGATGAAACTCTTGAGGGAAAACATAATAATGTATTAAAAGAAAAATGAAAGGACCTTGGTTTAGGAAATTTGACTTTGAATAACTTTCTTGCACTTTTGTTTAAGCCATTTGCAACATGTTTTTTTTCCCCGAAAAAAATATTTGACATTGGGGAATATTTTTAAGAAGATTGCACTGACAGTACATGTTTTCTTCTTCTTAAAAGGTAAAAGTAACAGTCAATTACCATGACTTCAAATCTCTAATTTGCATATCATTAACAGTAGTATATAACCTTAGCAGGGATGTTTACTCTCTGAAATATGCTGACTAGAGATTGCTGTGTCTATTTTTAAGAGCTACTCGGATTTTGAGGAGCACTGTTTAAATATTTTACTTAAATACAGGCATACCCTGGTTTAAGGATACTCACTTTAAGTAAACTCGCGAGTAAGGACACATCGCCCAATAGGCAAACAACAGCTTGCGCATGCGCCTGTTAGCACGTCCTGAACAGCAATACAGGCTCCCTACCTGTACCGAAGCTGTGCGCAAGCTGGGAGACTATAGAGCCTGTTACAAACACGTTATCTATATCAGTAATACATGTAATATGACGATTGCAGTACAGAACATGCATCTATAAGTGGAAAAAAGATAGTGCTTCACTTTAAGTACATTTTCGCTTTACATACATGCTCCGGTCCCATTGCGTACGTTAATGCGGGGTATGCCTGTATGTGGTTGTATAAAATAGTTTTCATCTTAAAAATCTATTATATAATGTACTATATAATATCTACCATTCCATGCATGCAATCCATCCATCCATCTATCTATCCTATAAACTAAGACAAAAGATGGCTAGATGATACAAAGGTTGCAATTCACCCTTGATTATCACTATAATGTATAGTATACATGATATGATATATAGAATTATATGATAATATGATATAAAAAAAAATGATTAGTTATAATTCAGTATAATATATAGTACTGGCAGGTGGTGGTGTTAGGCATTCTGCTATTAAAATAGCAATACACATATCACACATTTCTCAACTTGATTTAATTTTGTTAATTACTATTTTTTTTTTTGCTTTTTCTCACAATCGGGAAGTCCACGTGACTCATTTCTAATCCACCTTTTGATCAGTACACGTATTTGTATATTCAATATATACTTTTGGCAGGACGTTTATGTATCATGTGTATAGTATTAGCCACGGTGCTACAGTACTTATATGCTTCTTTAAGCAAGTGTGTCTTAAGGTGGGTCTTAAAGGTGAATAGAGAGGGTCCTAGTTGGGTACTGAGGGTAAGGGCATTCCATAGGAGTGGGCAGTCTGTGAGGAAGGTTTAAGGTGGGAGAGGGCTTTAGATACAGTACAAAGGGGGTAGAGAGATGACATCCTTGAGCAGGACGCAAGAGTCGGGATGTTACAGTACATAGCGAGAAATTAGGGCTGAGATGTAATGAGGGGCAGAAGAGTGTAAAGCTTTAAAAGTGAGGAGGAGAATTGAGTGCGAGATGCGTGATTTGATGGGAAGCCAGGAGAGTGATTTCAACAGGGGAGACGCTGAGACAGATTTAGGAAAGAATAGTGTGATTCTGGCAGCAGCGTTAAGGATAGATTGTAGGGGAGATAGGTGAGAGGCAGGAAGGCCGGACAGCAGGTGGTTACAGTAATCGAGACGGGAGAGAATGAGGGCCTGAGTCAAGGTTTTAGCAGTAGAGTTAGGTCTCGGCCAGGTTGGGAGCGCTCTTGCACTGCACTCTGCTCGGCTGGGCTATTCGTGGCTGGCTAGGTGCACGCGTGTCTGGGGGCGCGGCCATGACGTCACAAAGCTGGTTCGCCCTCATCGGGCGAACCGCTCACGTGACGCGCTTGCGAGGAGCAAATTCAAATTTGCTTGCTCGGCAAGCAGCTAAGCGCCGAGCAGGCATGCCCGCCCACTCACGCTGGCCATACACATTGCCGCAATGTGTTTAATTGCGGCCAGCGTGAGCACGCCCGCTCAGCGCCACCCTGGACGAGGCCTAACAGAGGAAAGGGTGTATCTTTATAATATTGCGGAGGAAAAAGCGTCAGGTTTTAGATACATTTTGAATGTGAGAGGAGAATGTGAGAGGGGAGTCGAGTGTGACCCTTATGAAGAATATTACTGAGAATGATATTGAATGATATTCAAATGATATTCAAATTAGCACAGTATATCCTGTAAAATCTGTTAAGTTTAACACAGTGACTTATCATTACGCTAGTTAAGTCATAGCCAAACATGGCATTAGAGACAAACCTTCAATAACATAACGTCACATTAAATCAGTGGTTCTGAAACTTTTTTGAGAAGATCAGCACTGCCAAAAATGTAAAATCTCTGCTCCCTGCTCTTTTGACCTCACTCATCCAGTCCTCGCTTAAACACATACAGTAAACACAGAGTCTTCACCCTCACCCACCCTCTTTATACATACGCCACATTCACCCTCACCCTTCTACTCCCCGTTCTACTCAGAATACAATCCACATTTATCCCCCTTTTTCACACAGCACCCTCTTTCATAATTATAAATACCACATGTATCCCTCTTTATTTTACTTACACCACACACTTTTACCAATCAAGTCTCCGTGACCCTCCCCACACAGAGCCACCACCCTCTTCTCCTACACAAATTCCTCAGATACCCCGCCACACACATAGCCATCACACTCTCCTCCCTACACAAAGCCCTCCCTCCTTCCCTCTTTCCTCTCACATACAGTACCTTAACCATGTCAGCTGCTCAGCGGGTGCACCCTGCACTGTCTGGACAAGAAGAGGTTCCTCTCTCTCCTCTGTGCCAGGCTTAGAGAGGACAAGCAGATCATTGAGCAGTCAGCTGAGTTTTCCCCCTGGGGCCGCGGCACCCTTGTCAGAGAGTCGCAGCACATCAGGGTTCACCCAGCACCCGGGTTGAGTAACACTGCATTAGACATAATGTTAAAAGTTAATTCAAGAGATCTTTATCAAGTAAAAAATACATAAACACATTGATTGCCCATTCCCATCACTTACCTACTTACTTACTAATTCCAGGCTTTAGGGACAACAAATCAAACAAATACACTCCCTCATAGGATAATGTTGCCTTCATAAACCCCTGACCGGGTGAACCCTTGCTGTGTGGCCTTCCCCTTCATATGGGCCACCATGTTCTATGCCCTCTAGTGCAGGGACGCTCAACTCCAGTCCTCAAGCCCCCCCCCCCCTCCCAAAAGGTCAGGTTTTCAGGATATCCCTGCTTCAGCACAGGTGTCTCAATCAGTTCCTGATTAAACTGAGCCTTTGATTGAGTCGCCTGTGCTGAAACTGGGATATGCTGAAAACCTGACCTGTTGGGTGGGCTTGAGGATAGGCGTTGAGCACGTCTGGTCTATTGCTCTCCACCCCGTACTTAGCTTCCCTATTCTCGTCAGCTCTCCCCTATGCAACTCAGCCTCCGACCCAGGGCCTAAGTCTATATTTCTCTCTTGTCCTGCCCCCTATGTACAGGTAAGAAATACATATGAGTTTAATAAAAAATATTTAGCTATGTGAAAATACATTAGAGAGATCTTAGTTCAATATACTGTATGAACTATCTAAATACTAATGTTGAAAAGTAAATAAGCAGATGTTACTTGATACGTTACACATCATTGTGAATTAAGTTAATTGTGTTATGTCAAAGTCCTATCAGCAGATGTATTATTTTAAAGTATAAGTAGAATTATTAATATTAAATGAATAATATATGGCAACTAAAACATTGACTGTTCTTAATTTATAAAATTATTATCACGTTACAGATATATTTAAAATATGTATCTGTAAGAAACCTCCTATAGGAATATTGTTCATAATAAATAAAGACTTCCGCACAGCTCTCTCACTCCACTGAAACAGCCCTCACTGAAAATTACTAATGACCTTCATGCTATCAAAGACAAATATCATTACACTCTGCACATATAGCTCTCTGCAGCCTTTAATACTGTGGACCACCCTCTTCTCCTTCACATTCTCCTTACTCGTTGTATCCATAACAAAACCCTATCCTGGATTTCCTCTTACCTCTCCCATCGTACTTTAGTGTCTCGTTTTCTAACGCCTCCTCTATCGATCTCTCTGTGGGCATACCCCAAGGGTCTCTCAAGGGACTTCTCTTTTCTCTTTACACACTCTCTATACAGTAGGTGATCTTATCACATCTCTTGGGTTCAAACATTACCTCTATGCTGATGACACACAAATTTACTTTTCAACCCCAGACCTTACACCTGCTGTACAGACCACAGTTTCTGAAGGTCTCTCCTGGATGGCCCTTCACTGACTCAAACTTAACATGTCAAAAACGGAGCTTCCCATATTTCCTCACAAACCTGGCCTTATTTCCTCCTTCTACATTACTTTTGGAAGCACTATCATACGCTCAGTATCACAAGCACGCTGCCTTGGGGTCACATTTGATTCCTCCCTCACATTCTCCTCTCACATTCAAAATGTAGTTAAAACCTGTCGGTATTACAAAGATACGGTCATTCCTCTGTTGTTCTTATGCTATAACTCTAACGAGGGCCCTCATTCTCCCCCGTCTCGACTACTGAAACCTCCTGCTGTCCGCCCTTCATGCCTCTCAACTGCCTCCCCTACAATCTATCCTAAACGCTGCTGCCAGAATCACTTTACTCTCTCCTAAATCTGACAGTGTCTTTCTTGCTAAAATCCCACTCCTGGCTTGCTAACAAGTCCCATATCACACACACAATTTTCTTCCTCACTTTTAAGCTTTGAACACTTTTCTGCCCCTCTTTAAAGATGCAACTGCCTGTACTGAGAATTTTGCAGACACTCCGCTAGATAGTCCACAGCTTTAATGGACCATCGTATTAACACAGTGGGGTCCCTACGTTTTAATTGGACTTGCGCGGTGTGAATCCTACCTGGCTGCACCTGTCTGTAATAGACGCTCAGTAAGGGATAGAATGAATCAGTCACTCTACCTGCGCGCTTCTAACAGGCGATCGCAGGGCTTTTATTTTATTTGAATAACATATTCAGTGGTCTCTGGAGCCGAATCGCATTGATTTCAGGTCCGGGAACCCCCTGCTTCCCGAGTTACAGGCCCCCTTATGGGGTGCCGGTATCCCAGAGTGTATAAAAAGA
Organism: Ascaphus truei; assembly: GCF_040206685.1. Classification (NCBI taxonomy): domain Eukaryota; kingdom Metazoa; phylum Chordata; class Amphibia; order Anura; family Ascaphidae; genus Ascaphus; species Ascaphus truei. The sequence continues at coordinate 444,611,037 of NC_134484.1, forward strand.
GTGCTACTGGGCGTGGCAAATGTATACAACAAAAGACAGGGGTGCCCAATGCTACATCCAATTGACAAAACATATCAAGTAATAAGTATAAAGTTTAAATACTTCAATAATAATAATATTTACTTTGTTATTTAGTTAAACCCTTTGGCCAAAGCATCATAAGCCTGCATACCACGTCAAGGTATAACCAAAATTAATGCAGGTCCTACACTACACTGTGAACCCTTCCCTTTACCTCTGTATGAGGGCAAAGAACCATAGTAGATCCTGTTCTTTGCAGCAAAGTGAAAAGACCTCCCAAGTTAAAAAGGTGAGAAGGAGTGAGTTCTGATGGGAGGTGTCACCTACCTCCATTACAACCGTTACCAGTCAGAAATTGATATACATTATTATTGAAGTATTTAAACTTTATACTTATTAATTTATATGTTTTGTCAATTAGATGTAGCATTGTCTTTTGTTGTATACATTTGCCACGCCCAGTAGCACTCTTTTTATACACTCTGGGATACTGGCACCCTAGAAGAGTTTTCTGGGGCAGACTGTGCTAGGTGCCCGGTGGAACAGAGGTTCCCATGCTGCAGAGAGCAGGGCTGTAGTGCATATTTATGTAGGGATCTTGGGCTGAGCCTGCTTTATCCTTAGCCAGGTCAGGGTGGGTTCTTGGAGGAACTTCAGGCAGATGGGGAACTTCTGCAAGAGAGACATGCTGAAAACCTGTCTTGTCTATGCTGTGTTGTATGCTGATCCTGCTGACAATAAAAGCAAGCATCCTGTTTTAAAAGTTCCTGGCATCTTTTTCTACTTATTCTACTCCTCACTACAGCCTAGGTCTGGATCCACTGGAGAAGCCCTGAGACAAAGGTAAGACTGGCTGAGCTACACTACACTGAGACAGGAAGAAATCCTGTTTGCAGTGCAAGAGAGAGAGACTGATTGCGTGTACACCCTATCTTCTGCAGCTGGGTGGGGGTAGGGGTGTTACACTTACATTACTTTAACTTACCAGTTTCAGTGTGAAAAACTGCACCTAACTGCCTTAGCAACTATTATCAAATTAGCTGAGGAGGAAGTACAAGTCCCTTCAAGGGTCATATTTGGCCTGCGGGCTTCCAGTTGAAGAGCCCTGGTGTAGATTAATTGCACTTGAAATAGCACCACACAGGGAGCAAAACTTACATTGGGCCGTAAGAGAGAGGGAGTGGAACTTAGAATTATTGGGCCTGTTTGTGATGTAGCACGTCACAATATTGAGAGGTAGTGCAGAGGGGTCTCATGTGGAGCAGCTCCCTGCCGCTGCCATACACCACAATCCTCTCAGTGAGCTCGTCAGTATAGGAGACAAACAGAGGAGATCTTGTCTCTCCTAGATCTGTTTGTCTCCAAATATTGGCATGCTTATGAGGTTTCTTTGACTCAGAGACTATTTTACAGTTTATACCACTCATATCTGGTTACTTTGTCATCTACTGTAGATTCAATTGATCATCTAGCAGATAATCCTATTGGTTACTGCAATACTGTTACCTAACAGTCCACATACTGTCCACACTGCTATACTTATTGACCACATTTGGCTACATCGTTGCTATCTATTTTACTATTATACATACTATTTACAGGCTGTCAAGACACAGTAGCTGATCTAAGAGCATTAATTACTCAATTGTAGGTAGCAATTGGTGGCTAGCCCACTTCATTCAATCGTATTGATTGTACTGGTTGCAGCTTATTTAGTACTCTATAGTAACCCATACTGTACCTACCCTATCCCCTATGTAGATACACAGAATACTAACTTTGATTGTATCCGTTTTAATCATTCTCATTACAGTATTGTATTATTTGAAAGTTGCAGTTCAAGCAATATCCTACATGTGTGCTTTTTTATTTTTAAATAAATCAGTTTTGTACTATGAGCAATTTAAAAAAAAACACTCCATTTTTAAAGACATTTTCAATGTATTCGAATGTAACAAGCATTTGTTTCTATTGCAACCATTTCCAAAGTCACATCCCCTTCCTCTTCTGAGACAGGCTCTGGCTCTTGAGCCCTGCCCTCTCTCTAGCAGTGCACCAATTGTATCTAGTGTCTGCCTGGTCACATGATCTTCCACACAGAACTTTGCATCTTGGCTAGTCTTCTACATCCCCACAGTGATTTAAAGAAACCCCAAGCCGAATCTTCAGCGATCGATTACAGGAGAACAGATCAATCGGCAGCTTAGCTAATCACTAGTGTGCAGATTGTATTGACACACAGAGTGGACAATTAGAACAAAGTTCTGTAGTATACCGTGCTCGAATGTATAAGGTCACCAATCCAATGTGCAATAAATGAAATAACTTGATTGAAGAGAGTTCATAATACAGGTATCCAAAATCTCAGTGAGTGCTTGTAACACACACAGGTATGCACTTATGTAATGAGAAGCGTATTAAGTCCTGGTAGGTGATATAGAAGTTATGTATGAAACAACTCCCACTATTAACACCTCCTATGAGGACTGCGTCTCAAATGCAGAAATTAATCCTGTGTGTGATATCCCAGCTGTAACCAAACATAGGTAAATGATAAGTGGTTTCTCACAAATGGTATCCTGTAGTCTCTCCATTGGCGTGCATCACACTATGTAAGCAGATGAATGGTCCCGGAAGGGAAAAGAAAGCGGAGCACAGCCGTACAGGTGAGGGGTTAATCCAGGACAAAAGCAGGTCTGTTGAAAAATTCTTTAATGGACATGCGACAACATGGTGTAGACAGGTAAAAAGAGGTTCCTCTTACGTGTTTCACGCCTGAGATGGCGCTTCGTCAGAGAGTATACAGCATATGCATGATGTTCCCCTCTTATGGTTTGTTTCCTCCCAACCGGAAATGACGTATCGGAACATTCTCATATTTTTTTCCCTTCCGTCACATCCGTTCTCCCCAAAACCTCTGTCACATGGTCTACTAGAGCCAATCAGAGTAGGGATGTAGTTCCCACGCTCTGATTGGCTACCGTACCATGTGAGGCCGGCCATCTTTCTTTTCTTGACGTCATCTTAAAGGCAATTGAAGAACAGCCATTCTGATTGGCTTGCGTCATTGCCTTTAAATGACGTCATCAAAATTAATTTTTTCTCCCACAATCACATGGTTTTCACGGCCCAATCAGGGCCGTGGGAACCATATGACGACAATGTGACGTCATAGGCCTATAAAAGCATATGTCGTCTCATTTTGAAGGCAGACGCCGAGGAGGAAGGACCTCCTACAGAAGAAAGAAGGCCAGGGAGTGGCCGAAGAAGAGAAGAAGACCCCGGAAGAGATCGGAAGAAGATACAAGAAAGAAGAATACATATGAAGATGGATTACAAATAGAAGACCCCTGGATTGTTATGGTTTATTATTTTATGGTTTATTATTTTATGGTTTATTATTTTATGGGTTCCTGTGCGTGGATTGGTTCGAGAGTAAGCGGTTCAACGGGAGTCGGTGAGTGGGTCAAGACTTACCATTGTAAGTCAACAAAAGAAATGTTTTTTTTTTTAACTTGTAAATGTTTTTTTGTTATTTTACATGTGATATATTTTTTTTAAGATAATTTCTTGCCACTGTATGTATGTATGTATGTATGTCTAGATCGATATATACATACAGGGTAAGAAATGATTTGATAGGAAATGCTTGTATTGCTGTCTTTAAAATGATTTTGGCTATGCTGTTATGCATAAATGTGTGTGTAATGTATTTTGTAATTAGTTAGATGTAATTATTGGTGTTGTATGCTGTACTTTAGGTCAGGGTGAGGCTTTTGAATATTGTATTCTTTTGGGTACTTATATTTTGTCTGATGGTATCTTGTTCTGTTTAACGATTGAAATAGTTAATTGTGTAATTGTTATGAATGGTATTTTTAATTGTTTTGGGATTTGATTAATGAATGCTAATTGATTTATGGTGACTTGCTTGGTTTAAATAGTATACTTGTTTGGATGTAATGGTATTTTGTTTGGAATATTTTATTGTTAACATTAATTGGCAGAGTGTACATGGTGCATAGATTGTATGCATCATGTATAAAATGTAAATTCAATATTTTGATTGCCATTTGATGCTTTTTATTGGAAGATGAGATTTGATTTTTATAGGAAATATTATTTTATTGTACTGTGGCTGATATGGAGAAGTGGTATTTTTAGTAGAGCATGTTTTTGATAACCCTTAAACATTTCTTTGTATATTCATCATGTGTATATATATATCTATCACCACAATTATTAAGGTTATGGTGGGTAAAAAAAAGTGACAAAAACCCTCCACAGTAAAGCATAAAGCAACTGTAAATATTACTGTATGTTCATTTGCATGTCTTAGACAGGTCTGCAACCCTGTCTTTCCCATTATCGCCAGCTTATAGCGCTTCCACTGCAGCAAGGGATTCTGGGAAATGACATGCAAATGAGCACTCAGTGCCACCTTTTGTCTCAAACTCGTATTACACAAGCAAATCCTCAAGCTAATGCATGCTGTTTTAAACACAGCTTTTAGACAGAGGCTGGGCTGGGATGAGATGCAAAGCCATTAAACCCACTCACAGACATGTTTCAACCTTGATGGGTATCAGCAGTGTGAGGTTGGTTGTAATGGCTAAGCTGGTTTGAGACTATAGACTAGGTAATCACCACAATGCATTGGCTTGAGGATTTGCTTTTGGGGGCACCGCGGACCCGTAGGGACCACCCGTGGGTCCCCAGACCCCCGTGGGAACCACCCGAGGCCCCTCAGACACCTGTGGGTCTGACCCGGGGCCCACCAGACATCCGCGGGCCTACCGTGTAGACCCCATTGTGGCCCACGGTGACTCGCGGAGACCTCCTGGTGGACCATGGCACCTGGCAGGGACCACCAGCAGGCCTCCAGAGCTTGTTTGAAACATGGTGCTGGGCTACTGTAGGTCTGTGAGGTGACCCATCAGGCCCACCGGGGACTCCCGTGGGCCTGGGGTATTAACCGTGTATGTAAAATAATAAATCATGTATTTATGGGGGGGCACAGGGGCTGGGTTATGTATTTAATAAATATAATGATGTTTATTGTGGGGCTGTGTATTGTTTTTATTGTAGGTGTGGGGGAAGGGGGTATTGGCCCCAAGGGTATGTGGGTAGGCCTCCCGGCTGGGTATTGGGTGAGGGTGGTTAGGCCTCATGGGGTGGGGGGGTAGTGGGGGAGGGTATGTAGGCCTCCCGAGTAGCGGGTGAGGGTGCGTTAACCCCTTAATGACTGTAGCGGTTAATAACCGCTATGGTGATTAAGGGGTTAGGGGACATTACATTGGCTGTTTTTATTCTTGTTTATGTTTTGCAGCATCGGAGGGGGCATGGACGGTGATGAAGATGACGATGGCCTTCATCGTGGCAGCCGGACAAGGGTGAGTGCCATATGTATTTATTGTATTTATTGTTCTTTATGTCTTTTAAATGGGCAAATGCACTATTATCTATTTATGGATAATAGTAATTGTGCCCATTACTATACTGTGTTAGGGCGGGAAGGGGGGATATTTTTTTATAAGTATGTATGTGTTTTGACATTAATTTGAGGGGGGGCACAGAATTGGTACTGCAGGCCTGGGGGTAATACCCAAGGGCCCCCGTCAACCTATAGTAACATTGATGTGCATATATGTGTATGTTTGGGGGGTATAGGGTTTGTTGGTGTAATATATATACATATATATATATATATTTATTTATTTAGTGTGGGGCTGTTGTGCGTGTATTTTTTTTAAATTGTGGGTAGCAGGGGTGGCCTAAGTGGGTATTTGCCCCAACGGTGGTTTGTTTAGGGCATGCGGGTGGGTAGCGGGAGGGCTTAAACCCTTCATGACCGTAGCGGTATTAACCGCTAAGGTCGTGAAGGGGTTAAGTGCGCACGCAACCCCCCCGCAAGCCCTAAACAACCACCAAGGGCCAAATACCCCCTTCACCAACCCTGCTACCCATAATAAACCTGGCACGGCTGGTTAACCCCTTCATTGCCTTAGCGGTTAGCCGCTAAGGTAATGAAGTGGGCTTTAAATGCATTTTTCCTGCCTCGGATGCATGCATAATCGGTATCAGCTCCGGAGACCCCTGGCATCAATCCCAGGCAGGAAAAATGCCTGATTTTTTCTAAGTATCGACCTTGCCGATGCTTCTCCACCACCAACTTGCCAACTTTAGTTGGCGGGACGAATTGGCGTACAAATTTCAATTCTAGAGTGCCGATCAGCAGCGAAAAGTTGATCGGGGCTACTAGAATTTAGCCGATAGTGGCTTATCGGCACCCACATGCCGATAAGTTTTTATCGGGAACAAAAATTGACGATTTTGGCCACTTTTTGGCACTTACTGAATCGGGAAGGTATTTTTTGCGGAAAAATGGCGAAAAAAGCCTTTTCGGCGCTTACTGCATGAGGCCCTTAGTGTCATCTAAGATCTTAATGATCTTCTAGCAGAACATGACGATTGTCAGTCTGAATATCCCACACCCTCAGATAATTACATCTATGCTAACACACACAAATTCTTCAAGGCTTAGAAACAAATCTATCTTTTGTCCCACTTATGACAAAGGCCCTTATCTTGAAACCTTTGAGAAACTAGTTGAACGAAATCTCCAATAATTGGCCAAAGGTTTTTCCTTCTCAAATATTAGAACTGATAATTTGACAACTTCGGAACGTAATACACTTTATCAATTGAAAAAGAATGAAACATTGATAATTAAAAATTAAAAAGGGCGGCGCTGTTGTTGTTATGCTCAAAGATTATTATTATAAAGAAGCTATGAGACAACTAAATGATCACAATTTCTATTGTTGATTAGATGGGGACCCTACCACGTTATATTTTACAGAACTTTATACGCTTGTTGATCTTGGCAGAGAATTGCGGGTATTATCCAAGAAGGAGTCACAATATCTTTACAACCGTTTTCCCACTGTACCTATTTTTCACCATCTCCCAAAGATCCATAAGTCTCTGGACTGCCCTCCCGGCAGACCAATAATACCGAGCATTGGATCTTTGGGAGATGGTGTATCTAGGTACGTGGATGTTTATCTACAGCCCTTAGTCAAGACTCTCCCTTCCTATCTCAGAGATTCGGCCCATTTACTGTCTATCATTAAAGACATACCTTGGTCTCGCACTTACATGTGGGTAACATTAGATGTTACATCTTTATATACTAGTATTAGCCAACAATTGGGGATTCAAGCTATTACACATTTTCTTAATTCATCTAATTTACACCTTACACAAATCACTTTTTTGTTAGATTCTATTATATTCTTATTACAACACAATTACTTTTTATTTGATAACCACTATTATCTTCAGAAACAAGGCACCTCTACGGGCACTTCTTTTGCACCTACTTACGCTAATCTTTTTATGGGTTACTGGGAAAACATTCACATTTTCGGTGACACTAATCCTTATCGCAAAAATATAATTTTTTACCGTCGCTATATGGACGACCTTATCTTGATATGGAATGGAGATTCAGATACACTACTGGCATTCATTGACTACCTAAACAAAAATACTTATAATTTGAAATTTACCTCATTATTTCACATCAACCATATTAGTTATTTGGATTTAAATCTATATATCGATGTAAATTGTACTATACAGATGGACATGTTCCGTAAACCTAATGCCCGCAATTCTCTGCTAAGAGCCAACAGTGGTCATCGCAGACCACTGTTACGTGGTATACCTGTGGGACAATACCTCAGACTAAGGCGAATATGCTCTACGGATGAGATGTTGGCCAATAGTCTGAGGTGTTGAACATCAGGTTTAGGGATAGAGGCTACTCTGAGCGAGACATACACTCAGCTTATATGCGAGCCTTAGAGACAAGCCGCTCAGAACTAATAGCAAAGACCAACTCTAAGAAACCAAAGAGATGGAACTCTATTAGTGGTGACAATAATAAAAATAAAGAAGATGTCCCGCTATTTATTACTATCCATATAGTAATCAAGCCAATCAAATAAAAGCTATTATACAAAAACATTGGAAAGTTTTACATCTAGATAAAAACTTGAGAACTATGATGCAGATCTATCCCAAATTTGTACAGTATATAAAAAAGCGAAAACAATTGGCCATCATCTTTCTCCAAGCCCTTATGTCTCATCTCATAATACACAGCAGAAACAGAGTTTACCCAAAGGTTTCCATAAGTGTGGTAATTGTAATTACTGTAAATATGCGGCCCCACTTGCAAAGAATGAATGTAAACATACGGGACAAGTACATAAAATTTTATGACATGTGCCACAAATTATGTCATTTATAAGTTAAACTATCCATGTGGAAGTATCTATATAGGCAGAACTATTCGACCTCTAAAAATTTGTATATCTGAACATCTTAGATCAATAAAGAAAAAAGATGGTAGATTTCCAGTAACTAAACATTTTTCCACATGTACCCAGGGATCAATGAGTACTTTTACATTCAGTGCATTGGAGCATATTGCAAAACATGCTAGGGGTGGCAATAGAGAGGCCGTTCTCAATCAAAAAGAAATGTATTGGATTTATACCCCCGGGTCTTTGACACCCGGGGGTATAAATACTGACTGGGAATTAAAACATTTCTTGGGTTAGCAACTCTTCTCTAGGTTGGACTTCATTAGTATTAATCACCTTTTTGTCAATCCCATTGACTTTCTTGCTCCTTTTGTCACTATAGATTATTTAGTGACATTTCACATTGTTATCGTGATTACACTTTGGACTGTTACATTTTTAGTCCATTAGTAATTTTTCAGTCCATTGTGCTTATTATGTATATTGAATTCTAAAGCATTAATTATTATATCTTTTTGTTAACATTGCTTTTTTTAGTTCATATATATTATGTCTGAGATATTTATAATCAATGATCAAATTGTTGTATGCTGCCATTAACAATTATTGTTATTATTGCCATCATTTTTTCTCCAACACCATAATCCTATGCATTATACATTGATCGTTAGTTTATATATTTATTTTATCATATTTTATGCTTTTGTTATTTAATAATGATTTGCATATCTTGTTCTCAATACCTCCGTTACTACAGTTTACTGTTTTTAACCATTTGTTTTTATATTGTTTGTTTCCGCACTCACTTAGATTGAGGTTTGCAGTTTATTGTGATTTGCTTTTGTCCTCCCTTATGGTGACAGCTGAATTTATCCGTTTCCCCCATCCTTAACACACTGATGACACTACTCTCATGTTTATATTCATTATGTATCAGCCAATCACTATATGAGAATGTTCCGATACGTCATTTCCGGTTGGGAGGAAACAAACCATAAGAGGGGAACATCATGCATATGCTGTATACTCTCTGACGAAGCGCCATATCAGGCGTGAAACGCGTAAGAGGAACCTCTTTTCACCTGTCTACACCATGTTGTCGCATGTCCATTAAAGAATTTTTCAACAGACCTGCTTTTGTCCTGGATTAACCCCTCACCTGTACGGCTGTGCTCCGCTTTCTTTTCCCTTCCGGGACCATTCATATGTATTGACACACACATTGAATGAAATATTATAATTATTATTATTTTAAACGGCACTTGAACTGCAGCTTTAAGTAATTACAAGTTAACTTTTATAGTATCTTTAAAATTCATAGTCATTCCACTTGAGTGCATTTTTTTGCAAGTTTTTCTCTTCTGTTTATGTACCCTGGTGTAAACCTTGAGATAACCAACATTTTAATTAAAGTTTTACAATCCGGCTGTTGATCCCCTCCGGGGATCTATCTGATGTTAGGGAATAATACACGCCGCCCTCTTTTTGAGAGTCAGCCTCAAAGAGAAGTGCAGTTACATGTGTTTATTTTATTGTAGAGTTAGGTAAGGCTTTTTGTACAGTCTGAAAGATAGATATTATTCTGGTTTGTTCTTATTTTTCTTGTACTGTAAGTGACTCAATGACCGAAGTGAAGGTCAGTTGGGAAAATGACAATACTAATCAGGTATACAGAATGTCTATTAACGCTAGTGTCTGAAATGATCTTACAAGATATATTCAGGTACATTCAACTGAATTGCTTCAATGTGATTTAAACTTAATGCAGTGTATGCAAGGTGGAAATTAAAAAACCCACACGTAATAGTAAATTGAAGAGCAAGTTCTGTAATTTCACAGGCTCTCAAGCCAGTCACTGGTGAAAAGGTCAACCGTGTAATAAAGCACCTATTGTTAAGTTAACTAAGTTCCTACTTAATTGCAGCTATTATGTAAAATAGGCACAAAAACAATTATTTTTGTAACATGCTAATTTTAAAAGGTTTGCTTTTTCCTGCTTTCTTTTATCTTCTGAGTACTATTCAGAACAAAATTAAATAATTGCTATGCACACACAGAGGTATTGTTGTATGCCACTTTTTAATTAGTCATAACTTTTCCTTTCCATTTTGTTACCACTTAAACACACATGCTTCAAAGATATGCCTACTGAATTATTTCTAATAACAATTATTATGTTGATTGAGAATCAATAATGACCCATGTGGGTGAGTTCAGTTCACACTTCTCTGAGTTTGATGTTCTGTTTTTTCAAGTAGAGAGGAAAGAACTCAGAATACTGATTACTGTATCTGACACTCAAGCACACTGTTATGCAAACGCTGCCATCAATTAATGAATTCATTTAAAATCAAAATGTCAAAACCTACTGTAGTTTGATTTCACCTTGTATTTTAATATATCATTACCTCTGTTGCTAAAGATGCATATTTAATGTATAGGCTTGTGACCTTGAGTATGAATCAACTTAGACAGAAAACACACAGAATTCCTACGGTGTAGGCAGAAAACAAAAATCTGAATTGTAATGGGCACACTTGGTTAAACTACAGTAGTTTACACATTTGTTTGCACTCTATTAGTTTTTATTGCAATTATTTTACGTTTGTACATTATAATACCCAATAATTGGACGATCCAGTCTGCAAGTTTCTATAATTAAATGCTGAGTTTATGATAGGGAGTGCAAATACACCAGCCCACTTGCTCTTTTGCCAGTACAAGCACCTTCATTACTTCAGCAGAGTTTAGAATGTGACCTCTGCAATGTACTGATATGTTGAATAAATAATATTCTAGAGCTGCAAAACTTTATTCTTGTTTTAAATGTTTAATATCATCAATATGCTCGTGAGCCACATGCTTCGTTACAGTAAAAAAAAAAAAAATGCTGCTGCTAGGCGGTCACAGCCCTTAATGAATGTGGACAAACCAAGCGCAATTAGTTAAAGTAAAAAATCATTTATTTAATCAAAAATAGACATCCACAAAGTGAGAAAAACACAGTTTTTCTCACTTTGTGGATGTCTATTTTTGATTAAATAAATATTTTTTAACTTTAACTAATTGCGCTTGGTTTGTCCACATTCATTGAGGACTGTGACCGCCTAGCAGCAGCATTTTTTCTATATCAACAAACCGTCAGGAGCTTGCCAATTCAGCGTGGCATCGGAGCATTGCGGGACTCATATCCGCATCCCCCGGCAGTCACCCAGACCTAACTGTGAGTACTTGCCAGCTGATCTTGTTGTGTGGGACACCGGGTGTTCGTGAGGGTAGCAGCTGCGGGGTTCAATGATTTACCCTGAGACACGTTTTAATGGCGTGTTTTTTCGTATCTCTACCGCGCATTCTGTACATTAGCCCCCCCCCCCCACCCTGAGTGAGTCCGATCACACATTAAGGATTTAAAGCGGATATCAGGTTATACAGCCCACGTCCACGCTGTCTCAAACCTCATTGAACTGTGAAGTAAAAGATAGTCTTATTTTTACATTGACAGCTCTATTTTCTTTGAGAGTGCCGTACCTTAAAATGCACGGTAACTAGATGTCCCAAAATCATGAATAATAGCAACACAACAATATAAAAAAAAAATGTAAATATTGACTTCATAATTCTTTATTATTGCAAAAGTAGCTGAGAGGAATGAAATCCTCTTAATTGGTGCACGCCTAGATCATTGATTGATTAATCAGTTAATTTATTATTTGGTCGTATGGAGGTCATTTAAAATGTATCTTTTATTGAGTTAATTAAAATATTTCAGCTACTAGAACAAAAAGACCCTTGCGAGGTAATTAAGTGAGAGAAAGTGCAGCTGTGCCGCATCTCCAGTAACCAATTGCTTGGTGTAGTGATATTGGTGTTACCTATATCCCCTGTAATTCTCTCACGACCTAATTGCAAACACTTGGAATGATATGGTGTTGATATTAGTTAAATAGTGTATACGAACACCAGATGAACACATACACACTTGAACTTTATAGTGTACTAAAATAAAAAACTAAACTGCAGTTGCGAGGAACTGTGAATTAAAAAAAAAAAACCTGGAGGGCTGCCTGATCTGTGTATAATCAGTGTTGAGGCAATATAAAACTCAGTGTTTATAAGAAGAGATTTACTGGATATCCAGGATAAGAGATTATATATCATGCTTAGTTCTCACTGTAAAGCTTATTCAGCATGTAGCATATGTGCATATATCTGATAAATTTCCTGAGGGATCTTGGCTTCGATCGTTTCCTGGGAATTCGGAAGCTTTATACCTCCTGGAAGCCTGTCTAGTACAGTGTCTGTGGAAATTGGTTAATTAGTGTTACCCAGGCATGACACTGACAAGGAACCTGTGAGGTAAGGTGACCAGGTAGAGGTAATATAACCTTGGTGCGGTAAGCAGAAATTGATGGATGTCCAGGGTCCTGAATTCCCAGTAAACTATATGTCACGGGAGATCAGGTAATTTACACCTTTTTAACGGGATCATTCAATGAGCAAAACAAGTTAGTGAAACAAATTGTAATTTATTCACTTAAAATAGGCGTACACACAATGGAACACAAAGTACATAAGAAAGACATACTTACTGGAGTCTGGGGCTGAAAACTAGACTTTCTTCTTCTTTGGTTGACCGCGACTTTACCTGAAATGTCCTGGAACTCAAATCGGTATGAAGTTTCTGACGCCACCGCTGGATCTTCTCTGGAGTTGAAATAACCTGACCACGACTTAGCTCCAAACGTCCTGGAACTATTTTCGGCTTGAAATCCTAGCCGTGACCGCTACGTTCACTTCTCAGACCTGAAATTTCTGAAGCCGGCTCGCTGCTATTTCTCCTTGAGCATCTTTTTGTACATTCAAATTTGCCGCTGCTGTTCTGGCGCTTAGAATCTGCTCTCCTTATTGGCTGAGGGTTTCTTATATTATTTCAGAGTTCATTCATGAAATAATACAGTCAATCTGAGTGTGGGAATATTCCTACCAGCCAATCAGAGCGCTGCCAGTCTACTGAAGCCGGGCAAGTGGAAGTCTACTGAAGTGCCAGTCTACTGAAGTCGGTTATCTGACAAGGGCATGCACCAACCTGGCACCTCTGCTACTTGTCATGCAGAAGCCACCCGCTGAGTTAGGCTCCTCAAAGTCTGGGTTGGGGAAAATGGTGGTCCGATGACTTCCATTAACCCCAGGACGTGAGTACTTGAGGCTAACTCCGGTACCCAAATGGCTTTCACACTTGGCAACCTCTGAGGCTTTCATGTCCGGGACCTGAGCAGACTTGATGGCACCAAGCTTGGTAGACAAATGGTCTCTCTGATCCCTGGACCTGGAAGTCCCAGCTCATATACCGTGCACAAGCATATACACACTTTAAACATACTGTTCAATAAAATATATGCTTTATTCTTTTCTAAGTTTTATCGTTATGTGGAATAGAATAAGAATCCTACACTTCATTCCTCCTAGCCATATTCCCCTCATACTGGACTTAGACTTTAAAACTTCTTGCAACATTATGTATGGTTGGAGAATCCCCAGAACCTCTATACCGGTCCCGGATGACCTAGGCATTAACTGGGCATCCCCTCTTAAACTAGGGACCCCTTTACTGTTCCAGGGATACAACACATCCCTATGCCCCATTTACTTTTCTGGTCTGTGCTGAAGCAGGGAATCCTAGCAGTGAGTCGTGCAAGCATTTTCAAGGGGAGATTTTGCCGGAGTAACGAGTCTCAATGTATTCGAGAATCCGACCTGATTTTTAGGTACATTTTTGGGGTATCTAGCAACTCTGGAACCCAGCTTGCTAGACACATTCTGACAAGACTTTCTCTGTTAAACCCCCCTTGAAACTCATAGCCTAGCAATCTCTGCTTGCTGGCGCACTTGGAAAAGTAAAAACACAAAAATTCTTTATTGTCGCACATTTTTACAGAATGCATTAACAATCACTGGGCTCAAGAGCTGACACTCCCGAACCCCAATACGTGGATCAGAGATAACCAAACCGGCTTAACCTTTATTAGTGAGCCTGGTTATCCCCTGACCATCACACTTTAGAAGTCAATATCCATCAGGAAACTATATCAGATATATGCACATATGCTACATGCTGAATAAGCTTTTCAGTGAGAACTATACACAGCATACAATCTCTTATCCTGGACATCCAGTAAATCTCTTCTTACAAACACTGAGGGTTATATTGCCTCAACACTGATTATACACAGATCAGGCAGCCCTCCAGGGGTATTTTTAATTCACAGTTCCTCGCAACTGCAGTTTAGTTTTTTTAATTTTAGTACACTATAAAGTTCAAGAGTGTATGTGTTCATCAAGTGTAGGTACACACTATTTAACTAATATCAACACCATATCATTCCAAGTGTTTGCAATTAGCTTGTGAGAGAATTACAGGGGATATACAGTAGGAAACACCAATATCACTACACCAAGCAATTGGTTACAACAGATGCTGCACAGCTGCACTTTCTCTCACTTAATTACCTCGCAAGGGTTTTTTTTCTTCTAGCAGCTGACATATTTTAATTAACTAAAAGGTACATTTTAACTTACAATTAAATGATTAATCATTCCATTATCTAAGGTGTGCACCAATTAAGAGGATTTGCATTCCTCTGGGATACCTTTACTGTCCAAACAATCCCAATCCTCAGGTAGCACCCCTCACCTGGTAATGACACTATCGTTGCTGTTGCAGCGAAGTTTCCCCTTTTCCCCCAAAGTTGATTTCCTATTATTGCAAAATTACTATCATATTGGTATATTGCCCATCTCTTGTGTGCAGTAATATCAAAGTGTTTCTATAGGCTGCGGCACAGAGGAAGGCTTATCACAGTGGACATAAACAGCAGTGTAAAACTGCATTGAATTAGCATTTTTCAGAGAAACTAGAATACATATCTAAGTCTCCTGGCTACAAAACTGGAGCGAAAAACTGCCCCATTGCCGTTGCTTCAACCAGCTGGCTCTGCACCTCCGCACTTGCTGGGTTTTTCCTTCTGCCCTCTTGGCTTTCTGTATTCTAGACTAAATACAAAAAAAATGGCGATCCAAGAGAGTGACACAGGAGGTGTGGAGCTGAGAGGAAGGAGCCTTGGAAAAAAAAAACTGGCTACTCTTTACCTGAGGTCATTAGGATCTCTTTGATTATGGTAACTTTCATCTCTGAAAAAATGATTTTGTGTGCTTTGTCAATTCTGGAAACAATTTCTCCAAAAACAAATTCTTCTGCATAGTGTTTCCATATAGGATGATGTAAAGTTGTACAATGTGCTAAATTACCTGCTTTTTCATAATTTCTACAAGTTATTTTTTTCCTTGTTGAAATTCCAGCATACCTAAAAAAAAAAAAAGTAAGTTTAGATAGAAGAGAGATTTGTAATTTGATAGAGGCAAATGTAATGCATTGTTTAAAATGTAGTATAAGCAACAGCACTGGAAATATTTAATACAATTCCATTATGGAATTAAAGATAAGATTGTATTGGGGCATTCAATGTAAATATTGCAGTTAGAAATAAACAGGCACTGTTGTATTGTTTTTTTATTTTTGTACTTTAAAAGAAAGGCACCTATAGATATTGTAAACGTCTGATTTTTCCATACAACATTATTAGAACGATCGTGTCTCATTATAGCCTGTGAATAATAATAATGCCAAGACAATGCCTTCTATATATAAAAAGGGAATAAATGCATAAATGAAGGGACTACTTTGAGTAGTTGATCATACACTACAATTAAAACGTTCTTGTAATTTAGCACTCTCCATTGTATCTTTGGAAGTAGAATTCAGTAGTAATGTCCTTGCTGTAGGAACAATAAAATAATCCCTATCTTTTACAGCTTGCATTCTTCTGTAAAGTATTATAGAAAGAGGTCAAACAATTATGGGAATTATGTAGATATAGATATGTAGAGATCTATCGGGTACAAGATCAGACAGCCAAAAGGCTAAACCGAATATTTTTACTCCCTTGATCTTGTTTTCTTACACTAGTTAAGAAAATGCAGAACATTATTTTAAAAATAACATGAAAATACATAAAACATTATCAAGGTGGAGAAATGCAGAGTTCTAGCTATAAACAGACTATCTTCCATCAGAAGAAACTAAAATGACAAATTATATCATTAATTGATGTATTTCACAATATAAGAAACCTGAAATGTATAGGCTTAAACTTAAAATTCTTAATAGGCTTTCTCAGTGAGAGGATTCCACAACAAAGTAGTGATGGGATTTAATGATAGGAGTTACAACTCTTTCAAGAGGGGCAAGAACATTTTATAGCTCTGTTGAAAGGGATATATTTTTAAGATTGCAGGCAAAAGATTATAAAGCATTTTTAATCAATGAAGATGTATTGTACAGACATTGGATAGTTCAGTGGCCCTTAATCTTTTTGAAAAGTTTTAGTTTTGAGAAACCGTTAGTGCTGAACACAAGAGTCTGTCTGTATTTTCCAAAAGCCACTAGACTGAGAATATCTATACACAATTTCTGAGTACATTTGGCAGGAAGTCTACCGAATGATTATATTTGCTATAAACACATTTTCTGTAATGTGATGAAGTCTCTGCCCAAACTTGTTCATTGCTCTTTATATATTTTGAAGGTTACATTCAACTCCTATGCAACAGGAATCGGCGTTCTGTTTCCTGAGTTAATGTCATAGTCGCTAAGGTTTATTATGGGCAAATACAGTATAACAGCCATAATTGTGTAACATGGTTAGTCCACCCTCCCTCTCTTTCCCCTCCTGTCACATAAGTCCTTAGCTGTCTAGGCTGTGACAAGCAGTCTTGTGGGTAATTGACCCCCCTCATGCTCCTCCCTGAGTGACAACAGAGGTGATGGTGACTCATGGTCTGTGTGTAGCCTATCAGGATACAGATCTTGAGCCTCCCCTTCTGGTTCTTCAGGGAGGCAGTGCCAAAGTTAGTGAGTACTCTCCCACCCTTCCAAGAGAGTGGAGGTGTGTGGCCTGCCTCCTCCCTGTGGGAGAGAGAGGCCAGCCAGACCCTTATGGCTGGCTAGCTTACAAACATCTAAGGCTCCACATTAGAAGACACAGCACCACCCAGAGACCTGGGATTCTCTGAGAACCCTGCAACCGCTGTGTGGATAAGAACTGTAGTGACTGCTTAATAAACCCCTTTCTATTCTACATACCCCTGCCTGAGTTTCCAATCTGTTGGGCAGGGTGCATATGATTGCTTTGGTGGGTACTGCCTCCAGACCCACCATTGAGGTTACTATTCCCTTCACCCAATCCCTCTACCCCAAGAAAGAAAAATAAAAACAACCCTAAAAAAATTAATATCTGGATAATAGTTATTTTGCCCATTTGCCCATACTGTATGTGCTGTGGGGAGTTGTTGATGGTAGAGCAGATAGGTAGTAGGGTTGTTCTGTTTATTTTTGTTTATTGTGGGTAGAGGGATTGGGTAAAGGGGGTTGTAGCCCCAAGGATGGATGTTTAGGCCTACCAGGTGATAGCTGGAGGGGTTAATCCCTTCATTACCTTAGCTGTATTAACCGATAAGGTAATGAAGGGGTTAACTCCACTCACAACCCTCTCGCAAGGCCTAAGCACCCACCAAGGGCCAAATACCACCTTCACCCACCCCCGCTACCCACAATAAACATGGCACTGGTAGTTAACCCCTTAATTGCCTTCGTGGTTAGCCGCTAAGGTAATGAAGTTGCACGGGATTCATGCTGGGAGCCTCCGGTGCTGATATTAATGGGTATCAGCGCCGGAGACTCCCGGCATCAATCCGATGCAGACATTTTTTCTCCCAAGTCTCTCTCCGTCTCTCGCCGTCTTCTCTGCAGGTTCTCCCCAGCCTCACGCGTGAGGATTTTGGGAGATACTCGCCATTGTAGAGCCGCGATTAGCCTCAATAAACTAATCAGGGCTACTAGAATTGCATGAGTTTCAGAACCTGCCGATAAGTGGCTTATCGCCGCTCACCCGGCAATTTGTTTTTTTATGGCTGCAAAAATGGGTGATTTATGCCTTTATCGCCAACCTATTGAGGCTTACAGAATAGCAGTAGGCATTTTGGGTGAAAAGGCCTCAATAAGTGGTATATGAAGGCTTATAGAATAGGCCCCAGTATGTCTGTGTTAGTGTAATTAGTAAGTCTAGTTTAAAATGTGGGAATTTTGAATATTAGTTTGTTTAGACTGATTGAATTATATTACTATGGTAGAAGTGTTTGGAGGAAATGTAGAAAGAATATAGTATAGACAGCACTAAATATAGAGCTAAGAAATAATATGATGAAATCCTATAGTGGTGGTGCAATGGGAACAAAAACCCTCACTTCCTAAAAATTAACCACACAAAATATAACAAAAGTTTTCAGCACTCAATATCAAAAAAGAATGAAGACAAAATCTATCCAGCAATCATGTTCTTTATTGATTAGACAAATCCAATCATATGGATTATGTATAGAAATAACTAAATGTATTTCTCTACACAATCCATACAATTGAATTTGTCTAATCAGTAAAGAATGTGATTGTTGGATAGAGTTTGACATTGAGTGCTGGGAACTTTTGTTATATTTTGCTTGGAGGAAATATCTTTCCATTATCTGAGTTTCTCGAGAGTTGTGTAGCTGTCTTGACTGATTAAAATTTGTAGCATTTAATTGGTGTGTAGCTTTTAAGGAAGGGCTTGTGTATATAACACTGCTTAAATTCTATTTTTTTTTTTAGTAAAGTAGCAGGACTGCTAGTACTAAAGGGCGTAACCTTTCCCTGCCCAATAGGAGTGTAAGTAGAGGCTGTAAAAACAAGTTACAAGTTAAGAATAACTTGGGTGTGAATCCAGGATGGGGCAACCAGTTATGTGCCGGAGGTCTAATCCAGTTTATGAAGCAGAGTACTGACGCATTCAGGATAAATACCCCAGGCCGACGGGGGTCCCCGGTTGGCCCGACAGGTGTCCACAGGCCCCACAGTGCACCCCGGGGGGGAGGCCCACGGATGTCTGGGGATCTCCTGGGTGGTCCTTGCTTGGTGCTGTGGGCCTCCAGGTGGCCTCCACCCCCACTACCCACAATAAGCCTGGCATGGATGGTTAACCCCTTCATTACCTTAGCGGTTAGTCGCTAAGGTAATGTAGTGGCCTGTAAATGCATTTTTCTTGCACCTGATTCATGTCGGGGTCTCTGGTGCTGGTATTAATGGGTATCAGCTTCGGAGACCCCCGGCATCAATCCGATGCAGGAAAAAGGCCAGATTTTTTCTAAGTCCTGTCTCTCTGCTTATCGCCGCTCATCGCCAGCTTCTCCTCACCAACTTGCCAACTTTTCCTGGCGTTTGGATTTGAGGAGAAAATTGCCATTCTAGAGCGTCAATAGGCGTCGATAACCTACTCGCTGCTACTAGAATTGCACAAGTTTATGAACATTCCGAAAATCGTCCACAAGTGGCTTATCGCCGCTCCATCGGCGATTGGTTTTTGAACAAATTTTTTTGGGGCGATTCATCCTTTATCGCCCACTTATCACGCTTACTGAATAGCAGTAGCTATTTTGGGTGATAAGTGGTCGATAAGTGGCTTATGAACGTTTACTGCATAGGCCCCTTTGTCCCATATACGGGATATTATAAGTGGCAACAGATAGCATTGAGGGTAATTGACAAGCTTAAAAGGAGTTTATTGTTAACTGTGTAAGCACTGACCAAGATGAAGGATACAGTTTAACAGAGAAGCTAGCAGATGGTGGTAGTAAACATGGAAGGAAGAGGAAATCGAAAGGGGGAGATCATGTTTTAGCTCTTCATTCTAATATATTTTCTTCATACTGCAGGCTGGATCATGATCATACCATTAAAATATCAAGTGTTTTAAAAATCTGGCACACAAACCTTGAGTTACAAGTTACATCTTTAAAATACATGTATTGTTTAATGGCAGATCAAGCCAGTGACCTGGCCTGGTTTTCTGTGCTTGTCTAAAAGTGGAGTTATCTGAGGGCATAACCTAGTTTGGAGAAAGTGGGATGATTGAAACCTAGAGTCACAACTCTTTTTGGCAGCGGAAATAAGCAAAAGCCCTTTTAATATATAGTAACTTAAAAAGGGATCCCTGCAATAAGGGAGAAAGTAAGAGGGTGTGGCCAGGAAGACATTCCATAGAACGGTGTAAATGTACTAAATATAAAATATTGTGGATCTGATATTATTCACAAGAATTACAAATATATCTTTGTAACATTTGCGATCAGACAAATTAAATGATGCTAAACAATCTCAGATTTGAAGGTGCAAAGGTCAGATATCTGTTTGACTCTCAAATGTAACATTAACCACATCACAAAATAGTCTATTTGCCTGCAGGAAACTTACTCGAACATGATGAGGTGAGTTATAATATTCTAGGAATTACCGGGATAATATTATGAGATTGTTTCTATACTGTATGCATTTTGTAATTCAAAAGAAAATCCTTTTTCTCTCGCCAAGTCTTAAAAAAGTTAGTAGAGAGTAATGAGGGGGAGGAGGGGTTAAGGATATTCCCAGAAGGTGGGCATATTCATTTTCAATGCAGGGGCTTTGAGGATAGAAAGCAGGCATTTGAGTTACAGATGCAGCCACCAGTATTAGAACACTTACCTGGGTAATTCTGGGAGATTCTGGGGCAATCTCACAGTAAATGCCTCAACATTTTTGAGATTCTTAATGGCCAATCGGATTAACACAGCGGGGGGTCCCTGCAGTCCCATTCAGTTTGAATTCAAACTGAATGGGACTGCAGGGACCCCCGCTGTGTTAATCCGATGGGCCATTAAGAATCTCACAGACATGTTGAGGCATTTACTGTGAGACTGCCCCAGAATTTCTCAGTCAAGAGTTCTAATACTGGTTGCTGCATCTGTATGAATTTGGAATTCAACCAATGGAGTGTCAATGCTACAGTATGACACATGAATTCATATATTTTCAACACAAAACCCTTTGAGAAACCTAATATGTGCTCAAGTATGTTAGGAATTTCTGTTTGTTTTTACCATTATTTTTTAGGAAACTGTCTGCATATATTGTACTGTATGTTTCTTGCAACCTTATTTCCTGTTACTCAGCACTGTACTGCTGTTGTATATTAAATTTAAAGTATTGTCTTTGGGCCCTAATTGAACTTTGCACGTTTTGAAGAGCATTACTGCATTTTCAGACACATTTTGCTACAATAGGTTTTTGTGTTTGAAATACATATTTTTCTTAGTAAATAGGAACCAAGGATTCCTAGCGATAATAACTTTCTTTATCCTTGCTGGTGGCAGTGATTTAAGGTTCCATTTGTGATGGATTTAGGGGAAATACTGTATTATTCATTTGAGGGACCCTGACAGGGAGAAAAGTGGGTCAGCTAGATAGCTGTGTGTACTGTATGAACCCTTGTCACATACAGTATACAAATCACACGTTCAGAGGTGTGACAGGCGGGGGGAGATTTTCATCCAGAATGGAGGAGCGAGTAACAGACAAGACTGAGTAGAACAGAGAGTGGAACTGGCTATTAAATATTTGGATATAGTTGAAGAAACAGATACTGTATCAAGTAAGTTATCAAGCCAGTTGCTTGACTGGGAAAAAGTCAGAGGAGGTTTAAACCAATTATAGTAAGGGGAAACATAACATCTCAACATAATATTATTGTCAGATTAATGCTAAAGTTGTATTAATTATGCTGCATGATTTATTGTTTTGAATTTCATACCATACCTCATTATACTTATTTGCTATGCTGGTGACTTATAAATACAGAATTATACAGAACAGCATGAATTTGTGTTTAAGAGTGCTAAAAGCATGACAAATAAAATGAAATAATAATCTGATCAGAGCAGCCCGATCTTCTACGCATAACTGAAACATGGAGGTAGGAAACCCATTATGAGATAATAAATGGGCAATCTTTAACTTAATGGAAGTAGAAACATTTATCATTGTTTATTCTTGGGTAACAGGTATAAAATAAACAATCAACAATGCCACTTCGCCAACAGGTACTGGCTGAAACCTAAAGCAAAAGCAGTGAATTTGCACGGTCGTTTATCAATATAAGAAAATGTGCCGGCATCTTCTCAAGGTGGCAAAAACCGTAACAAAACAGCAAAAATAAATCATTTTAAAAAGAATTGATACATAAAGCAACTACATTATGAGATTTTTTTTCAATTACTTTGGTAGCAAAGGTGTAGAAAATAGAGCGCATGTCCCATTTTGGATGAAAAGGGCAATCATCATTTGGATACGGAGAAAATGTAGGGATTTAGCAAACGATTTTCCTCTTTGTAGACATGTTTGAATGAGGGTTTTTTAACAATAGTATTGCATAAACAGGAGCTGCCAATGGCACAGGCATGATAGAGGAAAAAGTGAAAGCACATCTTGAAAATAAAATCTAAATAAATAAAGTACAGTACTTCGTCCTGACTCCTAATGGAATTTACCCTCTGGTCTTTTTTTTAAAATTATTTCAGGATATCTTTTTTTGTAGGACAAACATTACTGGTTCAATATCTCAAGGATTGTGTAATGTACAGTAGGTAACTCAGTGACTGCAACCAGGGAGCTACTGTGTAAGAAAAAATAAGAATATCATCAGTTGTACGGAAGCTATTTGAATCTTAAGAAGAAATTAGATCCAGTTACATCAACTTTTGAAGAATGAAATTATCAATATCGATATGGTGTAATTATTTACAGGTCCTGCGAATATAACATTTCTTGCTTCTATACTGGACGTAGGCAGCATTGGACAGGGAGTTGATAAAACAGCTTATTGTTTTTGATACAGTAGCGCCCTTTCTGTCGCCCTCTACAGTAAATGCAGAGATGTTACATGAAGACATTATTTTCTGTTTGCATTAAGCTACAGCCACGGGTCTACACTCTCAAGCACAATGGGTGGGTGAGAGTTGGGGAGGGTAGGTTTTGCTGACTAATACTGTAATCGCAAAGTTTTTTATGTTTTTTTTTTTTAATTTATTTTTACAGGAAAATGCAAAGACCCCACTATTGTCCTTGAAAGTATCCGGAAGGCTGTACACAAAGATGCAAACATTGAAGATTTTTTAATATTGTGAAGAAATGCTCATGTGGGAACAACAATCAAACCCTCCCCCCAACACTGCACTAGGCTACTCTGCCCACACAAACAATATGGAAAGAAACATAATTTGAATGCACAACTGCGCCATAACTGGACAATGGCACTGACACTAAAACTGGTTATGTTGTTAATTGTTGTTGTTTGATTCTTATATTGTTGTACTTTTGTTTAATAAATCATTTGTAATACTTCTTTGCTTCATTAAACACATTATAGACAAATCTAAACCTGTCAAGTAGAGGAAAGGGGGATCAACTCAGAGGGGCCTATGCAGTAAGCGTTCATAAGCCACATATCAACCACTTATCGCCCAAAATGCCTACTGCTATTCAGTAAGCGGTGATAAGTGGGTGATAAAAGACTGAATCGCTCCAAAAAAATTGGTCATAAAAAAAATCACCGAAGCAAGTGGATAAGTGGCTTATCACCACTTTTTGGCATATTCATAAACTCACGCAATTCTAGTAGCAGTGATTAGGCTATGAACACCTATCACTGCTCTAGAATGGTGATTTTATCACAAAATCCTCATGCCAGAAAAAGTTGGTGTAAAGGTGTTGGAAACCTGCAGAGAAGCGGCGAGATGGGACTTAGAAAAAAAATGCATTTTTCCTGCATAGGATTGATGCCGGGAATCTCTGGAGCTGATATACATTAATATTAGCACCAGAGACCCCTTGCATATGCAATAATAATGCATTTACAGTAAACTTCATTACCATAGCGGATAGCCTCAGGGACCCCCTACTTCCCGAGAAACAGGCCCCATTATGGGGTGCCAGTATCTCCTATGCATTTAAATTTCCACGTCACATGACCATGGGAATAAAATGCATAGGAGATACCGGCACCCCATAACGGGGCCTGTATCTAGGGAAGTAGGGGGTCCCCGAGGCTGAAACCAATGCAGTTCAGCTCAGGAGAGGCCCTGCTCATCTAAACTATTATCAAAATTACAATTTATACACATGCATTTTGGGTGAGATTTGCCCAGGGAGAGACGGCTCTCAGAGCAGCTCTATCTGCAGCAGATAGAACTCTCCGGGTAAGGCCTTTTCAGAGGGTCGTTCATCAGATCACCGGCTAATCGCCTGTTTTGTGAATTTTGCTATGACAGGTAATGAAGGCTTTCTGAATACCGTGATACCAACGCTCATTAAAACAGTGATTTAAATGGCCCGGTGAATTTTTTATGAACTTTTAGTGCATGAGGCCCAGAGAGTCTTATCAGCGCTCTTTGTAGTGATCATGCAAGTGAACATTTCAAACAATGGTACTGTATGTCCCAAATGTTGCTTATTACAATTACAAAAGGTAATACAATTGAAAATATACTAATAAGAAATGTCTGTCATATTAAAAACACATCCCCACACCACAGATACAACACCCTCACCCACCCACAGCTACACTCACCCTAAACCCACAACACACTCACCACCCCCACAACACCCTCATCCAACTGCCAATACAATACCCTCACCCATTCCACCACCCACAACACTCAACCAACCGCAACCCACAATAACACCCTCGCCCCCAACAACCACCAACAACAAAACCAACCCACCTCCCACAACACACCCACTCTCCCACCAAATGTTAATAGAGGCAAAAACCTGTCAACATCACACTAACATCCACCTACTGGTACTACATGGCAAATGAGAATGTTATTACAAACGCACACCTAAATCTTCCACATGGACTTATTTAACTGGTAGTAGCCCACACTCATCCTACAGAAAAGCCAGTCCATATTCACCACATTCAGGGTTGACATTCAGTGGTAATGGTAGTCGATGATGGCCCATGCTTCAAAAGGTACCTTGGGAAAAGTGCACTGTACTTCTCCGAAATCTGCCTACAGAATATGGAAAGAAACACAATTTTAATGCACATCTTCGACACAACAGAACTGGACAGTGGCAACAACACTAAACCTACAGAGGACATTTACTAGCCAGAGGTGGTAAACATGGAAACCCACGCAGGATTAGTAGACAAATTTGTTTGGGTCACCAGGGCATGGATGATGCATTCCCATAATGTGTTGAGCTTGGAAGTGTGTTGCGGGTGCTGCTTCTGCTATGCTGCTGTTCTGTTTTCCTTTGGGTGTGGAATTTATATACACTGCATGTCTGGTTGCTGGTTTCAGTGGACAAAGATGTTCAGTGAGCCATTTGCCGGACTGTGACAAACTGGCCCTGTAGGCGAGGTCAGTTAAGAGTCCACACAATGCATTTTAGGCTGTACCAAAATGTTGAGTGGTTTATATCTCCACAAACAAAACAAAACTTTGGAACACGGTACCTTTAATGCATGAGGAACCTATAAAAAGAAAGCCTACTCCACCCTGGGAGACTTAGTAAACAGTACAGGCCCTAGTTACTTGGCTTGCTAGCTAGCCCAGTTATCAGCCCCAAAAATACAACACAATATCAGGGAGCAATATTAAAAGTCCTTATCTAAGTGAAAACAAAACACAAAACAGCGCACAACGCTCATGGTGAAGTAAGAATGAACAATTTATATTAAAAAGTAATTCAAGGTTCTGCATATATCAGATAAAGGTAAAACAGGCATGTAACTGTAACTATGACAGTTGTTACCACTCAGGTATCAGGACACAGGAGAAGGCTGCAGCGGATCACCCAATGTCAGGAATCTGCAGTCATATCAGGCTGTGCTTTCATCTGCTGGGCTCTTTAGAAGCAGAGGGTTCCCTTTAGGCTTCCACGTAATCCAGGTAGATAAGTCCCAAGCTCTGTTTAGGAGTAGCTGGTAGAGGGACAGTCTCACCGATCAGGGTCAGCTCTGCCTCCCACTCCAGCTTCACTTAACCAGCAAAGTGATAGAATACTAAGGGTACTAGTAGATCAATAAAAGTATAATTCCAACTAGTTTTGTAGCAACTATAAAGGCCACTTCATCAGGGAGATCCGCTGCAGCCTTCTCCTGTGTCCTGATACCTGAGTGGTAACAACTGTCATAGTTACAGTTACATGCCTGTTTTACCTTTATCTGATGTACGCAGAACCTTGAATTACTTTTTAATATAAATTGTTCATTCTTTCTTCACCATGAGCGTTGTGCGCTGTTATGTGTTTTGTTCTGTCTAGATACAGGGTCTTGGACCACCCTATCACAGCAGCAAATGCTCCATATTGGTAACCTAGTTACTTATACTCACTTGGGTATTAAGTGGTTAATGCACTTTATTTCAATTCACTCTGTTTATTGATTATAGTTGCGCACTTGTACTGTGTTTTTATTTTCCTTATCTAAGTGGCTTAGTCCAACGTCTCCGGTTTCTCCAGGTGAACGTCAGATGCAGGTGTTGCAGTCCTACTGCTCCCAGGAAATCTTTGAGGTCCACTCCTTCCCTGTTTCTGTGCAGGCTTCTCTGAGGTGTGGGGCTTTGTGATCCCCATTGTTTCCAAGCAAATCCTTCTGGTGAACAAGAAGCCTGGGTCCCTGCAGGCTGGAACTCAGTTGGTGCTGTGTGTGAATCCCAGCACGGTGACAGATAATTCTCTGTGATCCTCCTCTATTTCAGAGCAGGAACTTTAACAGGGAACCTGACAAGCAGTTACTTCCTACCTTTTAAACCCTGTTCAATCAGGAGTTAATTCAAAAGCAGCTCAGGCAGGAAACCTAAGGCCTGGGACCCGCTGCACCCAGCGGCGCGGGCGGCTGCACGGGCTTTCCCCACCAGCAGGGGAATCCTCCCGAGCCGGTCCCGGTCCCCCCTGGCTGCACAGCTCACTACATGCTGTGACGCGTCAGCCGCTAGGGGATACAAGAGAATTGTAATCCCTAGCTTCGACGCATCACGTGGTGTGGCTGTGAGCCAATGAGGAGGGGAGGCTTCGGGAGGAGGAGAGGCTTCGGTGAGCGGGGAGGAGTGTGGAGTGCATGCCTCTGTCCGTGTGTGTGTGTGAGAGAGTGCCTGCGTGTGTGTATGAGTGCCTGCGTGTGTGTATGAGTGTGTGTGTGTTGCTTGTGATTACTTCAATCAGCAGCTCCAGCCCGAGCCCGTGGAGGGAGGGAAGGGGGGGAGAGTAGCGGGTCCCTCCGCTCAAGCCACGCCCCCCCTCCCGATCAAGCCTCCCACTCCCTCCCACTCCCGCCCACTTCCCGCTCCGGCTCCCTACAGACCGCATATCGCGGTCTGTGTATGTCAGCGCCCCGCCTGTCTGCAGTACGGGAGCGCTGACGGAGGTAGCGGGGCCTTAGCCTTACACCAGTGTATCGTTTCCTGATGCTTGCAGAGGGAATGAGTTAACTACTTCACTCCCTTACACGAACACATACTGAAATTCAATTAAATAAATAAACCCACAAATAATTCTGTTGGCTGTCTGTGGCAGGACCGCGATCAACAAAGTGTTCATGTGGGTGGAATCTTGCATCTTGGCACGGTACTTAAAACAGTATGTCTTGCTACATCCATCATAGCATTTCAAGAATGTACTTTTTCAGTCTATTGTATTCCTTAAAATATGTATTTGTTTCTCTGACCCTGTTTGGAATGATTTAAAAGGCAATTTGGAAAAGCTTGTTTAATGAAACACACGGGTCTTGTTCACGTATCCCAGAATGTTAATTTACAAACTACTCATTGAAAGATAAATCCCACATCTATCACATAACGTTCCCTCCCCTGCTTTATTTTACCTCTAAATTCCTAGCAGAGATCATTACCGCAAGCAGCAATAAGTGTGATATCAATAAAGTGAAGCATACCTTAAGAAAGGAAAATCAAGTAAGTACTGTAAACAAAAAAATAAACATTATTGTATACATCACAAGCTTAAAGCATTGTTTTATAATTTGTATTCTCCTATAACCTATTATGAAAAAGCATTCACAGCATGTATGTCCCAAAAACAACTTACTGGTTGTGATATTTTTGATGGGTCTTTCTGTTTTGTAGCACAATAATAGCTGAGTCTGTTTTTGTATAGAACAATAATGAACCAATTGGAACAAAAATGCCAAACATTACTTTTTTCTTATACAATGCAATTAAGGAAAACTGCATTGTACACCTGTGCAAGCCAAGCAAAATAATAAACTCCTTCCACCGACAGAGTTTTCAATCTGATTTTAAAACAGGTACCTGCCACACCGGGGAATAAATTGATTTGCCAAGTTCAAATGGAGCTCACATATGGAATCAAAATGTGTATTTTAATTATAGTGTCACCCCCTTCTCACAATATTACATGTTTTTGTCACAGCAAAGAGTGATCAGTAAATTAATTTTAACAGTATTGTTCCGCCAAGAAAATACAGACAGTGCCATTTCCCCTGGACCACTCCATTTTTTACATACAGGCTTAATATAACTGCAGATAAATGTAGTAACAAGTAATCACAACAAAACTGCTATTTGGACATCATCCAATAGCATAGAAGTAAGGCCAGTAATAAGAGCTACTGGCTATTCCTATGAAAACAATAATGTACGTTGATGCTACGAGAACAAAAACAGAAAGGAGGGGTCTTTTTAAAATAGACAATGTTCTTCACTCTTATTCCCATTGTGGTTAGAAAGACTGCTTAGTCAAAAACATGGTACAATAAGTAACCTGCAAAGTCACTGCAAAAGCCAAGAGAATGCTCCAAGGACATATAGTTTTATTGCATGGATAAACCAATAATGTATCTCAAAAAAGTTTTCAAGGAAAAACATGGGCTACATAATGATGAACACTCCAATGTCTTAAAGGGGTTGCATCCAGGCACAAGTCCCTTGGAGACATTGTAAATGAACTGTTGGACAGAAGTCAAAACCAATACAAAACACAAACTACAGTAGCAACATTTAACTAATTAGAGCTAGTTAAGAGCAAAGAATATGGGAGTGGGCTATCGTTTTATATTATTTTAAACAGATATTTTGTTCTAAACCATATGTTTCCGAAACATATGCTTGATAAAAAATTATTTTTCCCTGATCAAGCAACCAAAAACAAGATAAATACTATTTGTTATTGCATGAAATAATCAAATTTAAATAGAATAGATCTTTTTTTTAGAAGGGAAAATTATCATAGTTCATAGCATACATAATTCATAGTCTATTATATATTGGTTGAGAACTGATATATTTTTCCAAAAAATATCTCAAGCACAAAGGAGGGACAAACGTCATATACAAAATATATATTCCCATATTTTCCCATATATATATACAGTGC
Organism: Ascaphus truei; assembly: GCF_040206685.1. Lineage (NCBI taxonomy): Eukaryota > Metazoa > Chordata > Amphibia > Anura > Ascaphidae > Ascaphus > Ascaphus truei. The sequence continues at coordinate 444,640,770 of NC_134484.1, forward strand.
TCGACAAATCCGGTCGCCCGCTCGCCAAGAGCGATCGGATTTCGCTCGGTGGCGATCCGTAATGGACGCCCCTGCAACGCATGCAGTTCTCTTTCAATTTTCCCCTGCTCGCGCAGAGAAAAAAAAATAAATGTAAAAAATCCCCTTATTTGATTGGCCTAACGCGAGTTGGTCCGCTGCCAAGACGTTTTTTTGGGGGGGTTGGGGGGGAGGCTTGCTCTATATGAGCAGGAGCAGTGATGTCCGCCTTCCTTTACTGGGCTGATTATTGAGGAAGTAAGTTCTCTCCCTGCCTCATGCATTACCATCCACCACCCCCCACTTGTGTCCGACGGATGCTGTGTGTGTGTGTGTGTTTTTGTGCTATGCTGGGTCTGGGTGTGTGTGTGTGTGACATGCTGGGTGTGTAGGTGGTAGCGGGGGGTGTTCCTTCCCCCCCTCTTGGGAGGTAGCGGCAGGGTGTTCCTTCCTCCCTGGTCCCGAGCGCTCCTGTAGGTGCTCGCCTGGGGCGTGTTCCTTCCCCCCCTGGTCCCCAACACTCCCTTTTCTGCCAACGCGTTCCTTCCCTCCCTGGTCCCCGGCGCTCCCTTAGCTGCCCGCGCGTTCCTTCACAACCTGGTCCCCAGCGCTCCCTTTGCTGTCCGCGCGTTCCTTCCCCTCCTGTCCCATCACTCCATTAGCTGCCCACGCGTTCCTTCCTCCCCTGGTCCTCGGTGCTCCCTTGGTTGCCCGCGCGGGGCTGGAAATTGGCACGGGGGGTGTTTCTTCCCCCACTCTCGGGTGGTAGCGGAAGGGTGTTCCTTCCCCCCCTAATGGCCGGCCGCTCCCACCACACGGCCGCAGACATATGCGGCGTTGATTGCCGCCGGCACCGCTCCTAACGGCCGGCCGCAATTTCCCCCAGTTGGAGATGGGCATGGGCGGCATCCGGGGCAGCGGGGACCGGGCCCGGCTCTCCTGCTACAACCCGCTGACTGGCTCCTGGGACCAGGCCCGCTCTCTGTCCCAGCCGCACGCCAAGCTCAAATTACAGTAGTAGCTCTGTACTCCATGGGGGGCGAGTGCTTCCGCTGCACGGTGATGGGGGCAGCATCTACTGCTTGAACCGAGCGGCACCCTGCAAGTCCCCCCGCCCCCGGAGCAAGCCGGGGGGAAGATGGGCACCCTTCCCCATTTGTGCTCTCCTTGCCCGAGGGGAAGATAATCCATTGACATGGATAAGGCCATTGACATGTCACACACACACACACTGACACAAACACACACACTGACACAAACACACACACATAAATACATACACATACCTCCGCAGGTGGGCTTGCTGCCACAGGATACACGGGCTGGAGACTCCTCTGCCGCGGGGCTGGACACTGCTCTGCCGCGGGGCAGGAGACTCCTCTGCCGCCGGGCGGGAGACTCCTCTGCCGCGGGGCTGGACACTCCTCTGCCGCGGGGCGGGAGACTCCTCTGCCGCCGGGCGGGAGACTCCTCTGCCGCCGGGTGGGACACTCCTTTGCCGCCGGGCGGGACACTCCTCTGCTGCCGGGCGGGACACTCCTCTGCAGCCGGGCGGGACACTCCTCTGCCGCCGGGCGGGACACTCCTCTGCCGCCGGGCGGGAGACTCAGACAGAGCTCCCCCCGCTGGGCTCACTCGCATACAGGCAGCAAGGGGAGCTGTTCAGCTGCCGCCAACCTCTGCGCAGCCCGCGCCGCGCATGCGCAGAAGTCATGCCGACCCTGTCGGATGCCACGCATGCGCAGAAGCGTCTGGCAGCGGCGCCGTTACCCCCACGCACCCATTACATTTTGAATAAAAGGACAAGGAGCGCAGACCACCCACCCACACCCCCTGTGTCACACTGTAACACACACGCACACTCAGTCACACGCACACTCAGTCACACGCACACTCAGTCACACGCACACTCAGTCACACGCACACTCACAGGCACACTCACAGTCACAGGCACACTCACAGTCACATGCACACTCAGTCACACGCACAGTCACACGCACACGCACAGTCACACACACATGCACAGTCAGTCACACGCACAGTCACACGCACACTCACAGTCACAATCACACGCACAGTCACAGTCACACGCACAGTCACAGTCACACGCACAGTCACAGTCACACGCACAGTCAGTCACACGCACAGTCAGTCGCATGCACAGTTAGTCGCACGCACAGTCACACGCACACTCTCAGTCACACGCACACTCTCAGTCACACGCACACTCTCAGTCACATGCACACTCTCAGTCACACGCACACTCTCAGTCACACGCACACACGAGGAATTCACACAGTGCAAATAGCTAATACAGGGGATGCGTACCGAGCACGCGCGTTATAAGTCAAATTTATTTGCGTTTTGTCAATGAAATTGTATTTTGATTTTTAATTAAAACATCACAAACACAAATACAATTTCTGTGACAAAAGTCAAAGAAGTTTCACTTACTATGCGCGTGCACAGCACACACAGCTTTTTAGCATATTATTAGCGCTGTCTGCAATACTGCAATACGTCTTAAAACTCAGGTGGGCGTTCACGAGCTGTTGTCTTCAAAGTCTACTACTGTAGCAGTTCAATCTACGTCAGTACACAGTCTGTGTATGCGCGCGCAGTAATTGTAAATTTGCATATTTATACATGCATGTATGTCTCATTTGAACATTGTTGAAACGCATAGGCGTGTACTGTAACAGTATCAAATTTCGGCGTATATAGCGCTCTTCCCTCGCTTGCCCCCGCACACACACAGGATAATGTACTGCACTGCAGTATTTCAACTTCTTATCTACAGTACACCTCTCCCACGCCATTCCTTTGAACGGATAGTTTCTGGCTTCAATCACATTCCTGTCTGTGAGGACTCTGGGATCGCGGCACCCACGTCCTGGTCCCTCCTCACCTACATTAACCCCCGCTGCCGTGGCGCGCACTCCTCGCTGGCGTCACTTACCTCCGGCGGCTCTGGGGGTTCCCCGTCGTCCTCTGCGGTCTCGCGCTCCTGCGGGATCTTCCCTCTCTCATGCGGCTGCTACCGTTTACGAGCGCGCGCCCGTATCTGTTACAGAGCACAGTAACCTGCAGTGAGGCTCCGCCCCCAACACACACAAGGATCAATCAGGCATAAAGACTGCTCACCTGTATCCTCCTTTGGACAGCCTATCCAGGACAGCTCCATGCTCTCCTCCAGGACTGCCTCCTCTTCCTATTGGTCAGCCACGCTTTATATTGCCTGTCCTGCCATTCAGTCATTGCTCGACATAGTTTCCACTAGGATCACTATTCTGGCATTCTCTCTCTCATTCACTCAGGTTACGACTTGGCTTGGCGGACGTCCTTCTCTGGCTCTCGACCACTGCTTGGACAACGACCTTCCGGAATTCTCCAATCCCTGACCTTGGCTAAAACGGCAACGACGACGGCACTTCTACACCGGTACCGGCAAGTATTGCTAGCTAAACGTCACCTGGCCTGGCAACGCCAAAATTACCACACTCCGGACACGCTCCTTTTGCTGCGGGTGCGTGCCCATATACGTTCCTCACCTCAGTAGAAGGGACGGGTCTGGTCTGCGGGCAGTACCGGCGTAACATTATGTGGAGCCCACATGACGCAGACCAGACTGATGTGGACTCTATGATGACGGCCATGTATCAACAAATCCAGGCCTTAACGGATCAAGTGGTTCTCCTCTCCCAACAGGTACAGGACCTATCTCTACAGGCACCACCTGCGTCTGCGCCGCCGGCGCAGTCCGATTCTACTTCCACTTTGTCTTCAGCTCCGAAGATTCCGGCTCCGAAGCCCTACGCAGGGGATCCCCACGCTTGTAGCGGCTTTCTCAACCAGTGTGAGATCCAGTTCGAGATGGCTCCGCAACTGTATTCTACTGGTCAGAAAAAGGTAGCTTATGTATACAGTCTGCTCACAGGTAACGCACTGGCATGGGCTTCCCCGATCTGGGAACTGCGACCTGAGATTACCCGAGATTACGCAGCCTTCAGACGTGATTTTCGACAGGTCTTCGATACTCCCGCACGACAAGAAACTGCTTCTGATTCCCTGCTGCACCTTACACAGGGACGTCGGCCTGTGGCCCAATATGCCTTGGAATTCAGGACCATAGCAGCTGAGACTCGTTGGGGCCAGGAGGCCTTAGTCTCCGTCTTCTTGAATGGCCTATCGGATTCCCTGAAGGATGAACTCGCCTCTCAACCCAGGCCAGGACTGCTGGAGGACCTCATCACCCTGGCCAATCGTATGGATCAGCGCCTTCAGGTACGCCGCGCTCAGCGTCAGCAATCCCGGTCTACGCCTTTCCGTGCTTCCTTCTCCAGGTTTTCTACTACCCCGAGACCCGTTTTCTCTCCGCTGCCTGCGCTGGAAGCTCCTGAGCCGATGCAACTCGGAGTCCAACAACCTCAGGTGCCCTTGCGACAGCTTCGCTCAGCCGGAGAGTCGTGCCTTCATTGCAGATCTTCTCAACAGCGTACCCGTGACAATCCACCACCTTCGGGAAACGACCAAACCCAGTGAGTACGAAGGGGCGCTTTCTGGGTGCTAAATCTCCTTGCCCCCTACTCAGAAGGGAACTCCCCAAAAGATTGACCATTCCCGTTTCCATTTCTGGTCCTACCTTCCGTACCTCCACAGTAGCGTTTATCGATTCCGGCGCAGGAGGGAACTTCATGGATCAGACATTTTCTGAACAGAATCAGATCCCACTGTCCAAGAAGAACTCCCCCGTTGCCTTGGTCGGGATAGATAATCGTCCTCTCACTCCGGCATATATCTCCTTGGAGACCGGACCTATCACCCTTTCTACTCATTCCCACGAAGAGACCCTAGGCTTTGACGTGATTCATGCCCCGGGTACACCGATTACGCTCGGACTGCCCTGGTTACAGAAGCACAATCCGCTCATCGATTGGGTATCTCCTAATCCCATTGACTGGAGGTCAAGGTCAGAAGAATCTTCAGTGTCTACGGAGCGACCGTCCTTTCTTCTAGCTAACACATCCAATCCTTAGAGGGAGTTACCTTCTCCTTACGTTGAATTTTTGGATGTTTTTAGCAAGACGCAGTCTGAGCTCCTACCTCCTCATCGTCCCTACGATTGTCCGATTGACCTGGTACCCGGATACACCTTGCCAAAGGCCAAATCTTACCCTCTCTCGTTGCCCGAGATGGAAGCCATGGACGAATATATTCGTGAGAACCTTAAGCGGGGCTTTATACGTCATTCCAACTCTCCCACGGGGGCCGGATTCTTCTTCGTCAAGAAGAAGGATGGTACTCTCAGACCATGTATTGATTACCGGGGTCTGAACCATATTACGGTGAAAAATCGTTATCCACTCCCACTCATCTCTGAACTCTTCGACAGACTTCAGGGGGCCAACCTCTTTACCAAACTTGACCTCAGTGGGGCATACAACCTCATCCGCATCCGAGAGGGCGATGAATGGAAAACTGCTTTCAACACCCGTAGTGGACACTACGAATACCTAGTGATGCCCTTCGGTTTGTGCAATGCACCAGCAGTTTTTCAGGACTTTATTAATGACATCTTTCGGAATGTTCTCAATCGTTTTGTCATTGTCTACCTGGATGACATTCTTATTTTTTCCCAAAACTTACAGGATCATATCATTCACACGAAGTTTGTGCTTTCACGCCTCCGAGAGAACCGGTTATATGCTAAAATGGAGAAATGCCTTTTTCACTTCCTTTCTTGGGTATATTATCTCCAACAGAGGCTTAGCCATGGACCCAGAGAAGCTGAAAGCCATCATGGATTGGCCGCAACCCAATTCCCTCAAATCCATTCAACGATTCTTAGGTTTTTCCAACTATTACCGGAAATTTATCCGTAATTTTTCTACTATCATCGCTCCTATCACTACACTGACCAAAAAAGGGGCAGATCCTTCATCTTGGTCACCAGAGGCAGTCTCGGCTTTCAAAACGCTGAAACAAGCCTTTGTCTCCGCTCCCATCCTTCGACATCCGAACACTAATTTCCCATTCACCCTAGAAGTTGATGCTTAGGACTGTGGGGCAGGTGCGGTTCTCTCTCAGAAATTTTCTCCCCAGGATAAACTTCACCCTTGCGGGATTTTCTCCAAAAAGTTTTCTCCTGCAGAAAGAAATTATGACGTGGGCAATAGGGAACTTTTGGCCATCAAGATGGCTCTTCAAGAATGGAGACATCTTCTGGAGGGCTCAAAAGAGCCATTCATTATTCTCACGGACCATAAAAACCTATTGTACATTGAGAATGCCCGTCGTTTAGGTCCTCGCCAAGCCCGATGGTCGATATTTTTCTCCAGATTTAATTTTGTTCTCTCATATATTCCCGGCACAAAGAACGTCAAAGCGGATGCCCTCTTCAGGCAATACTCTTCTGAAGAGAGACCGGAAAAGACCACCGAGTCCATCCTTCCTAAACAAAGGATCATTGCGGCTGTGGCGTTCAAGAATCTTGAGAAGATCATTAAATCACAAAAACATCTTCCGACCGGTCTTGAGGTTCCGAAAGACTCTTTGTACGTAGAGCCCAGATTCGTTCCTGAGGTACTGGAATGGGGACATGCCGTCCGATCGGCAGGGCATCCAGGATTCAAGAAGACGTTGGATCTCATCCGTCGCACTTTTTGGTGGCCCAATATGGTTAAAACCATTCTTGCATTTACGCGGTCCTGTCCGGTATGTGCACGTAACAAAATTCCTCGTCAGAAACGTCAGGGTCTTCTCTTACCCTTACCCATTCCGGAGCGTCTCTGGTCCCACATATCGATGGATTTTATTGTGGAGTTGCCTAGGTCGAATGGCATGAACACCATTCTTGTGGTAGTGGACCGGTTTTCCAAGATGGCACATTTTATTCCTCTCAAAGGATTACCCTCCTCACCCACCCTGGCTGATATTTTCTCCAAAGAGATTTTCCGTATCCATGGGATTCCCACATCCATCGTGTCTGATCGGGGCTCCCAGTTCGTCTCCAAATTCTGGAGGAATTTCACCAAGAGACTGGATATCTCATCTTCCTTTTCTTCTGGATATCACCCCCAATCCAACGGACAGACCGAGAGGGTTAATCAATCCCTCGAGAAATACTTAAGGTGCTTTGTCTCTAATTCTCAGGATGACTGGGCAGAATTACTTATCTGGGCTGAGTACGCTTTTAATTCTTCCAGGAATGAGTCTACCCGTGAGACCCCCTTCTTTATCAACTACGGATTCCATCCGGCTCGCCTACCGATTGCTAAAGACTCCTCTGGAGTACCAGCCGTGGACGAGCATATTGCTCTCCTACAAGACTCTTGGTCCAGAATCCAATCTGCACTACAAAAAGCATCCTTGACAGCTAAAACCCAGGCTGATCGTCACCGTCGTCCGGCACCCAATTACAAACCCGGGGACAAGGTTTGGCTATCATCCAAGAACATCCATCTCAAAACTCATTCCCTCAAAGTGGCTCCTAGGTTTCTGGGTCCCTTTTCCATCATGGAGCAGGTAAATCCAGTTTCCTTCCGACTCCAACTTCCTCAAAGCATGAAGATTCCGAATGTCTTTCACACCTCGCTTCTCAAGCCATTCATCTCCAGTAGCCTCTTTCCGGACCACACTTCTAAACCAGATCCTGTGATGGTACAGGGTAACGAAGAGTACGAGATACAGGCTTTACTGGATTCCCGTCTTTCGAGAGGTAAAGTTCACTTCTTGGTCCACTGGAAAGGTTTTGGACCCAAAGAGAGGTCATGGGTACCCCTGAAAGATATTCATGCTCCAGGACTCCTCAAATGCTTCCGAAAGAAGTTTCCATCAAAACCATGGAAGGATCGTCCTGAGGCCGATCCTGAAGGGGGGGTACTGTGAGGACTCTGGGATCGCGGCACCCGCGTCCTGGTCCCTCCTCACCTACATTAACCCCCGCTGCCGTGGCGCGCACTCCTCGCTGGCGTCACTTACCTCCGGCGGCTCTGGGGGTTCCCCGTCGTCCTCTGCGGTCTCGCGCTCCTGCGGGATCTTCCCTCTCTCATGCGGCTGCTACCGTTTACGAGCGCGTGCCCGTATCTGTTACAGAGCACGCGCAGGACTCTCTTAATTTATTCACTGCTCCTGCAGTGAGGCTCCGCCCCCAACACACACACAAGGATCAATCAGGCATAAAGACTGCTCACCTGTATCCTCCTTTGGACAGCCTATCCAGGACAGCTCCATGCACTCCTCCAGGACTGCCTCCTCTTCCTATTGGTCAGCCACGCTTTATATTGCCTGTCCTGCCATTCAGTCATTGCTCGACATAGTTTCCACTAGGATCACTATTCTGGCATTCTCTCTCTCATTCACTCAGGTTACGACTTGGCTTGGCGGACGTCCTTCTCTGGCTCTCGACCCCTGCTTGGACAACGACCTTCCGGAATTCTCCAATCCCTGACCTTTGCTAAAACGACAACGACGACGGCACTTCTACACCGGTACCGGCAAGTATTGCTAGCTAAACGTCACCTGGCCTGGCAACGCCAAAATCACCACACTCCGGACACGCTCCTTTTGCTGCGGGTGCATGCCCATATACGTTCCTCACCTCAGTAGAAGGGACGGGTCTGGTCTGCGGGCAGTACCGGCGTAACACTGTCATCACATTCCTGCGTGTATAACGTTCAGTGCAGTGCAGAGCCTGGTTTGATTTACTGTATTCTTCTGTGTTGATTATTACTGCTCATTGGGGGAAAAAAAGTTCAAGGGTGACCCAAAAAAAACCATTTTTTTTCTCGTCATTTTTTATTATTATTTTCTCAACATGTGCCTGCCCATCTTGATATTACGATATTCAATCAGTGCTGTAGCTTTTGACTGCACATGATTTGGGTGATTTTTATGTATTTGCGGGTGTGGGGGTCAAATCATTATGATGACCTGTTGAAAATATGTCATGTCTTTGAACTGCAGTACAGCTAATCCTTCATGCAGCTTTACCCCCCTGCCCCCCGCAGACACACACAAAGCTCAAGGATTTCAACTTCTTATCGACACCTCTCAAAAACCATTAATTTTAAAAGCTTGTCTTTGTACTTTTAATCGTCCCGAGCCGAGCATCACCTCTCTGCGCCTGCGCGTAAGTCTCGTTGGGAAGGGAGCTAGTTGATTATTACTGTGCCTGCGTATATATAACTTCACCATTGCTTGCGAAGTTCAAGAGTGACTCCCCACCCAAAAAAAACCATTGCTTTAGCTTTTGACTGCGACACTGTGCGCTTGACTGCACATGATTTGTGTGATTTTTATGTATTTGGGGGTGTGGGGGTCAAATCATTATGATGACCTGTTGAAAATATGTCATGTCTTTGAACTGCAGTAGAGCTAATCCTTCATGCAGCTTTACCCCCCTCCCCGCCGCAGACACACACAAAGCTCAAGGATTTCAACTTTAAATGCTTGGCTAATACCTTATGTTAATCTGATTATGTAACCAATTAATAAAACTGTATGTCTTCTTGAAGAATCCCCCCAACACACATTCACAGTGAATTTAAAGTTCAAAGAAAAACAATCTGAATGTAATTAAATATGTATTTTATTTTATCAGGAATGAAAAATACAAATAATCATTGAGAGAGGGGGGTGTTTGTGTAAATCATGACTGGAGATACACTATTGAAGTATGCAGAAGAGAAATAACAAAATAGTACAGCACAGTTGAAAATTGAGGGCCGGTGGATAATCGTGAATAATGCGCATTGATAATAATAAAAATAGTAATACAAATTTTCCGTCTTTATCTTCTTCCTCATTCTGTGTAGTTCATTGAGAGAGGGGAGGTTTTGTGTAAATCATGACTTCACTTTAAATACACTTTACTGTACACACAGCCCACACAATGTACACATGATACCCCGCCTCCACATTTCCATCCTTTTTTCTCTGAAAAGACAAGAAAAGATAAAATTAGAGCAGTTATGTGCATATTATGGCATTGTGTACTGTATACTGTAGCTACTCCATAATTGACTACAATATGCAGTTAGTACTGTCAAACTAGTCTATACTGGAACTACTGTATACTGTAACTACAGTTAAATACTTTGTAACCAGATAACTAGTGCTGCTCTCTCAGGAAAGAAAAAAATTGTGCAGTTAGGTGCATGCTGTAAAACAATCTGTGCCATACTTACCTGTATCATACTGTACTTGGTGTGCCTGTACTTACGATACTACAGTACAGTACTGTCCCATACTACCTTCCTGATGCTTGCCCATTACGCTCTATCACAATGGGCAACACAGTCGCAATATGGTCAATATATTTATTACATCGTTCCACGGTGAGTACATCGTTCCAAATACTCATTATGCTTTGCGCCAACTCATCCTTTTTGGAGGGTTTCACGACTTTTCGGATATGATCCTTTAGCTGATGCCAGACCATTTCGATTGGATTGAAGTCTGGCGATCTGTCATTGGAGGGGGAAAAAAAGGAGAATTAGTTAAAGAGATACACAGTAAAAAATGGGAAAAATGAGACACGGTTACCGCACTTACTCCGCTGGCGTCTTCACCCAGTTGATACCGCGCTCAAGAATATGCGCTGTTGACGGGGTGTGCTTCGGATCGTTGTCCTGATAGAAACGGTGACCATCAGGGAACTCACGTATGATGTATTCCACAATCTCAGGCACAATTTGCTCTTGGTAAAAAGTTTTATTCATGATTCCTATAACAAGAAAAGAAAAGTGCTCAAAATATTGCACACTGAGGGAGGCGCATGCGCGAAAGACACGGGAATGGTAGCTTAAGTGTCTAGCTCCGTGCCGCGCTTACAGTAAATTATATTAAATACACCCGAAAAATACAAGACCTACAACACAAAGTTAAGACAACCTGCATACTGCTGCGACACACTTTATTCGAGCAAATAACCAGTTTGTACCTGGCAGATACCTGGAATGCGCCGCTCCTCACCTCTGACAAGCCGCGTTGCGTTTGCCTTCCCAGCCACGGTTCATGCCTGGCTGACGGGCGGCTGATCTGTTAAATGATAATGATCAGGATTTAATAGGCTGCAATGCTTCGCGTGTCCACCAGATGGCATAAATTCATGAATTGTAATGCAGTATATATACTGTATATATATATATACTGCATAACAACAACCCCTATAACCCCTAACATACACATACTGTACAGTACTGTATATGCACATAAATCATACTATGGACCGGCGGGGGCGAGATGTGTTTGCAGCAGAGAGAGATCCGCTGCTCTCTCTCTGCGCAAACATCGGCACATTAAAACTTATTTTCAATACATTTTTATTCATAGTGTAGATGTGCAGGGGGTCTCGGGAGCTGAACCGCACTGGTTTCAGGTCGGGGGGACCCCCTGCTCCCCGAGATACAGACCCCTTTATGAGGTGCCGGTATCCCTCTGCGTTTAAAGGTCCCGATCACGTGATCGCGGCCTGTTAAACCAAGCAGAGGGATACCGGCACCCCCAAAAGGGGCCTGTATCTCGGGGAGCAGGGGGACCCCGGACCTGAAAACAAAAGGTTTCTGCTCCGGAGACCCTCTGCACATGTACAGTATAAATAAAACACATATATAAATAAACACTCGTTCTTTACCTTAGCGGCTATGCGCTATGGTAAAGAAGCAGCATTTCTGTATTTTTAATAATATTGTACAGTGAGCAGGGGGTTCCCTGAGCCAGAAATCTAAACTCAGGGGGCCCCCTGCTCCTGCTCAATATTATTAAAAATACAGAAATGCTGCTTCATTACCATAGCGTATAGCCGCTAAGGCAATGAAGGGGTTAACCCACCGTGCCCGCTTTATTGTGGGTAGCGGTGGTGGGTGAAGGGGGTATTTGGCCCTTGGTGTGAGTTTAGGACTTGCGGGGGGGGTTGTGGGTGCACTTAACTCCTTCACGACCGTAGCAGTTAATACCGCTACGGTCATGAAGGGGTTAACCACTCCCGCGACCCCCCCCCCCCCCGCAAGCCCAAAACAACCACCGTTGGGGCTAATACCCCCTTCACCCACCCCCACTACCCACAATAAAAAAGAATCACACACAGCATCCCCGCAATACATAAATAAATAAATAAATACAAATAAATACATTTGAAATACATTTTTATTGCTAGTGTAGATGTGCAGGGGGTCTCGGGATGTATGTATGTATGTAATGTATTTATTGTTTATTCTGCCTTAACCCTTCATTGCCTTAGCGGCTACACGCTATGGTAATGAAGCAGCATTTCTGTATTTTTAATAATATTGTGCAGGAGCAGGGGGTTCCCTGAGCATTAATTTCTGGCTCAGGGAACCCCCTGCTCAATGTACAATATTATTAAAATACACAAATACTGCTGCATTACCATAGCACATAGCCGCTAAGGTAAAGAACGATTCTTTATTGATGTGTGTGTTTTATTCATACTGTAGATGTGCAGAGGGTTTCCGGAGCAGAACCGCTGTGGTTTCAGGTCCGGGGACCCCCTGCTCCCCGAGATACAGGCCCCTTTAGGGGGTGCCGGTATCCCTCTGCTTGGTTTAACAGGCCGCGGTCACGTGATCGGGTGTTTAACGCAGAGGGATACCGGCACCTCATAAAGGGGTCTGTATCTCGTGGGCAGGGGGTCCCCGGTCCTGAAACCAACGCGGTTCAGCTCCCGAGACCCCCTGCACATCTACACTAGCAATAAAAATGTATTTCAAATGTATTTATTTGTATTTATTTATTTATTTATGTATTGCGGGGATGCTGTGTGTGATTCTTTTTTATTGTGGGTAGTGGGGGTGGGTGAAGGGGGTATTAGCCCCAACGGTGGTTGTTTTGGGCTTGCGGGGGGGCGGGGGGTCGCGGGAGTGGATAACCCCTTCATGACTGTAGCGGTATTAACTGCTACGGTCGTGAAGGGGTTAAGTGCACCCGCAACCCCCCCGCAAGTCCTGAACTCACACCAAGGGCCAAATACCCCCTTCACCCACCCCCGCTACCCACAATAAAGCGGGCACGGTGGGTTAACCCCTTCATTGCCTTAGCGACTTTACGCTATGGTAATGAAGCAGCATTTCTGTATTTTTAATAATATTGAGCAGGGGGCCCCCTGAGTTTAGATTTCTGGCTCAGGGAACCCCCTGCTCACTGTACAATATTATTAAAAATACAGAAATGCTGCTTCTTTATCATAGCGCATAGCCGCTAAGGTAAAGAACGAGTGTTTATTTATATATGTGTTTTATTTATACTGTACATGTGCAGAGGGTCTCCGGAGCAGAAACCTTTTGGTTTCAGGTCCGGGGACCCCCTGCTCCCCGAGATACAGGCCCCTTTTGGGGGTGCCGGTATCCCTCTGCTTGGTTTAACAGGCCGCGATCACGTGATCGGGACCTTTAAACGCAGAGGGATACCGGCACCTCATAAAGGGGTCTGTATCTCGGGGAGCAGGGGGTCCCCCGACCTGAAACCAGTGCGGTTCAGCTCCCGAGACCCCCTGTACATCTACACTATAAATAAAAATGTATTGAAAATAAGTTTTAATGTGCCGATGTTTGCGCAGAGAGAGAGCAGCGGATCTCTCTCTGCTGCAAACACATCTCGCCCCCGCCGGCCCATAGTATCATTTATGTATGTGCATATACAGTACTGTATGTGTACAGTACTGTATGTTAGGGGTTATAGGGACTGTTGTTATACAGTATATATATATATATATACAGTATATATACTGCATTACAATTAATTATAGGGGACGGCTTCAAAGAGAACAGCTCGCAAGCGCCCACATGTGTTTTTACACGGCATTGCAGTATTGCAGCCAGCCGGAATAAAATGCTTCAATCCCTGCCGGGAAAATAATGCTATACACTCCGGCAGAAAACGATCACAAACCTCAATACACCGGAGTATACCCAAATTCGCGGGACTAGCCGAGCGAGAATAAAGTGTGTCGCCACTGTAAATACCTCAGGATGGCCCCGAAGAAACCTGGCACCCAAAAGAAACAGAAATCGGCTGATGTCAGGGCATACTTTGGAGGAGCTGGCGCGAGTGGGGGCACAGATGAAATGGCGCTGACTTCAAACCCTGATACGGACACGGAGTTAGAAGGAGAGGAGGAAGGCCTCAGCAGTCAGGCATTATTGCCAGTCAGGAGATGTGATTTTGAAAGGCTCTATAACGATTTAAAGTCGCTTCTACAGGCCGAGATCAGGGAAGTGAAAAGGGAGGTCGTGAAGCTGGGATCAAGAACTGACGACCTAGAAAAGAAGGTCGATCAAACCATTAAAGTGATCAATAAAACGGATAAAAAAACAGGGGATCTGCAGCGTCAAATTGATGAGCTGTGGGAAAGGCAGGAGGACGCAGAGAACCGGGATAGACGGAACAATATCCGAATCCGGGGGGTCTCTGAGGAGGTCGGGGATTGTGAAGAGTTTGTTAAGAGATGGCTGGAGTCCCTGCTCCCTGACGTCGGGAAGGAAGCTCTGGCCATGGATCGTTGCCACAGAGCACTCCGTTCGCGCCCGGTGCAAAATGAGCAGCCACGGTACATCATATTAAAGCTGCACTATTATACCACCAAAGAGGCCATCCTGCGTCAAACGCGGCCCTTGCCTGCGGTAGAATTTGAGGGCAGCAGAATGCTCATCTTCCAGGATCTATCCCCTGCCACGTTACTCAGACGCCGCAATTTGTTACCCATAACAAAGGTCTTACGAGACCAAAATGTGAGATACAGATGGACCTTCCCATTCGGGCTGTTGGTAGCGAGGAACGGGAGGGCCATCACAATGAAAGATCCCACTGAGGGGCCCGATTTCCTGGCTAATCTGGGCCTGAAGGGGGCTCCCACGCAGGCGGTGGAGGAGGCTGAGCCACTGGAGCCGGAATGGAGTGGTGGGGATGGTTCACCCAAGGCCAAAGGGAACAGGCACTGACAATTGGAAATAGCAGCCACAGAGGCTTGCAGTTGTTATTAAAAGAAGTTTTGTTTTGTTAGTTCGCAGTTTCAAAATGCCAGCCTGTTGGGCCGGGGAGCCCGCCGGGAAAAGTTATTGAGCCACCTACATGGTCTTTACGTGGACATTTGCTTGCTAAGAACACCCTCAGGCAAGCTGCGGAGGTCCCCCTTCTATCCAGCGGATCGACGAGAGCACCTGCGGAAAGATGCGAGCGGGACTTACCTTTGTCTCCAGGCCAGGACATCTGAAGAAGATGGCGGATGAGAAGGTGCTCTGCAGAATCCAGCTTGAGGCGCAGAACCCGGAAGAGCCACGAAGGCAGGAAGAAAGCGCGCGCTCCATCCTCCTCGAGGCAGAGACAAATCCAAAATGGCGGCCGCCGGAAACCGGATGTCGTCATCATGCAGAGCCGCCGATAGAGACGCCATCTTGGAGGGGGCAGACGGGACAGTCTGGAATGGAAGACTCATAAGGCTGCGCCGCAAAGCACCGGAAGGCCACAGGAGGACAGTGCCGAAACCGAAGGGCACATAAGCAGCGGGCAGCAATTGGAAGGAGCGGTATAAAGGGGAGACGGGGAATAGGAAGCGAAGGGTCTGAGCAGGGTTAGGAAAGGCGGGGGGAGGTGATTAAAGGGGATGAGACACGGAAGAAGGGGGGGAGAAGGTACGGCGAAGGGAGAAATGGACGTGGGTGAGGGGGGGGGACGTAGTTGAGGGAAGGGGGATGTAACTGAGAGAAGGGAAGGTGGACGAGGGGTAAGAGAGGCAGTGTGGGGGGGGATGCGACGGTGGTGGGGAAGGGTAAGCAGAAGGGGGAGGTAAGTTAGAGGCGGGTCAGGATGCTTAGAAGGAGGAGGAGACAGAGATCAGACAGAGGGAGGCGGGTGAAGGGAGAGGATAGGGAAGAGGATAGGGAAGAGGAGAGAGAGAGGATGAACGGCTGCCACGGTGATACCATAGGGGGAAAGACAGAAAAACAAGCGGGCCAAAATATTAGTCCAAGTGGGTAGTAACAGGCAACGACGGACCAGTGGGCATGTTGGGTCATGGTCAGTCTCAAGTTCAAGTTGTGGGGTTGGAATAGTTAAAACAGAGGGGTGTTTTGAGAGCGCGGACACGGGGTTGGAAGGGAGTGGAGCGGACTACCCCAGGGTCGGCATGAGAGTCTCAGTTGGGCCTGGTATGGGATGGACTCCCCAGAACCTGATGAAGTCCTTTGGGGGATATATAGGGGCCATGGACGGAGTTCTGCGATAACCATCACCCCAAAGGCGCTGGACTTGGCTACAGGACAGGGCAGTCCTGGAGCCGATGACAAACTGTTATATGTATACATGTATTCATGTTGTGTTTTCTTTTGTATCTCCCCTCATGTTTGCCCCTTATGTGTCATTCCCCCCCACCCCAAACCCATCCCCCCTTCGGTGCAAAAGTGGAGGACAGAAACAAAGCAGGAGAAGATGAAGGTGGGATCCCCACGCCGTCCGACGGAGACAGCTTGGCCCAGGAGTACATCGACGGAATCAGGTCTCGATTAAAGCAAAATGAGTAACGAGGTCCAGTGTATTTCTCATAATGTCAAGGGCTTTAATAGTCCGGCGAAGCGTAAATTGGCCCTCAAAGATTACAAAAGATATAAGGCTGACATTCTCTTTCTTCAAGAGACCCACTTCTCCAGAGATAGCTTCCCAAAATTTATAGATAAGGACTTTAAAACCATATACCTAGCATCCGCGCAGGTTAAAAAAAAGGGGTATAGCCATAGCTATCCATAACAGGATATCTTTCACGGTAGAGAAGAAGGTAGCAGATAGAGAAGGTAGATTTCTTATTTTGGTGGGCTCTATTCAGGGACAGCCTCTCACATTGGCATCAATATATGCACCTTGCGAACCAGATGCAGACTTCTTTTCCCTTTTCTTCTGGAAATTGCACAAGGAAGCCAAGGGAAACATGATTGTAGTGGGGGACCTTAACAGGACACTGAACCCCAAGATGGACCGATGCACAACATCTAGTCTCCCCCCCAAACTGGACGTTCAACAAATCACTTGTGGTTTGAGGGATTGCCAGTTGGTAGATATCTGGAGGGAGCAGCACCCTCAGAGCAGGGACTACACCTTTTTCTCCCACCCGCACAACCGCTACAGTCGGTTGGACTACTTCCTGGTAACTAATAGACTGGTTCCAGTGGTCTCCCATTCGGGGATACACGACATTTCGTGGTCAGACCATGCACCCATTGAGCTGCGGTGCACACTAAATTTGCTAGACAGGCCGGGAGCAAACTGGAGATTAAACAAGTTGTTATTAAAAATTCCAGACATCAAGAGGGAAATTGGAGAGAAGATCACGGAGTATTTCGCTGAGAATGAAGGCAGTGTGTCATCACACGCCACGTTGTGGGAGGCCCATAAGGCCACCCTCAGGGGATCTCTTATGTTCCTAGCAGCTAGACGCAGGAGGGAACAGGAGCGTCAGACAAAATTACTGCAAAAGAAATTGGCGGCCCTTACGGCAGCCCACAAAAATTCCAAAAATGATGTCACCCTGAGGGAACTCTTAGACACTAAACAGCATTTAAACATTCGATTGGCCTCCCAGGCTGAAAAGGAAATAAGTTGGTCTAAGCGCAGGTTCTTTGAGAAGGCGAACAAGCCGGATACCCTACTAGCTAATCGACTACGAAACAAAATTCCAAACTATCACATACAAGCCATCCACACGCAGGGGGGAGAACTTACTTCGAATCCTAAGCGGATCGTGGCAGAATTCAAAAGCTACTACAAGACGCTCTACGATGGAGGCAAGGTCATACACAATCAAAAAACGAGGGACAATCTCCGGGAATTTTTAAAAGGGGCGAAACTGCCGACGTCGAGCCGGACGGAGGGGGAGGCGTTACAGAAAGGCTTCTCTTTAGAAGAGTTAACGGAAGTTGTAAAGTCGCTGAAGCCTGCCAAGGCGCCCGGCCCAGATGGCTTCTCCAGTCTATACTACAAAAAATATTTGAACATTTTAGCCCCACACTTGTTAAAATTATTTAATTCGGTCATGCAAGGGGCCTCGTTTCCAGCACAGATGCTTCAGGCGTCCATCTCCCTGATCCATAAATCTGGTAAGGACCCGGCAGACTGTAAGAGCTACCGGCCCATCTCGTTGATAAACACGGATATTAAAATTTTCTCCAAACTTTTAGCCAATAGAGTGGGTACTGTTCTCCCCAGATTGGTTCATCCGGATCAGGTGGGGTTCATTGGAGGAAGGCAAGCGGCAGACAATACTAGACGAATAGTCGATTTGGCACAAAAGCAAAATATTCCGTCTATGATATTGCGTCTGGACGCTGCAAAAGCCTTTGATTGGATCGATTGGCCCTATCTGAGAGGGACGCTGGAAGCATTTGGGTTCGAGGGATGTCTCTTGGGGGCCATCATGGCTTTGTACGAGGGGCCAGCGGCAAGGGTACGACATCAAGGGTTCCCATCAGATCAGTTTCAAATTGGAAGTGGCACACGTCAAGGTTGCCCGCTGTCTCCCTTGCCGTTCGCCCTGTGTATAGAACCCTTGGCGGCACATTTGAGAAACAACCCGGATATTACGGGAATATCTGTGAAAGAGCAGTCACACAAAGTGGCGCTATACGCTGTGATCCTGACATTATCAAATCCTCTTACCTCCCTGCCCAACGTCTTCTCAATTCTGGGGACCTTTAAACAAATTTCAGGGTTCAAAATTAATCAGGCCAAATCAGAAGCCCTCAACATAAATTTACCGAAACCTGTGGAAAAACTAATTGGACTAAATTTCAACTTTAAATGGCAACCCTCCATGATTAAATATCTAGGGGTTTATATCACGAAAGAATACAAAGCTTTATACAAAGCAAATTATCCCAGGTTGTTTAAGACTCTGCGAGAGGATCTCAGGAGATGGGCGGAGTGTGGCATCTCGTGGATAGGTCGCATTCATAGTGTGAAAATGAATCTCCTCCCACGGGTGCTATACCTTTTCCAGGCCCTCCCGATCCCCCTGATAAAAGATGACATCCTCGCGTTACAGTCTTTGATAACGAAGTTTATCTGGAATAAAAAAGGCCCACGAATCAAAAAAGAAATCTTGAGGAGGCCGACCTCGAGAGGAGGGTTGGGGGTGCCATGCTTGTTCGCCTATTACGAAGCAGCCCAGCTGAGCCAGATTCTACAGTGGCACGCAGATCTGAACCTTTGAAGGTGGGTAGCATTAGAAAAGGAATGCTGCGCACCTATCGAAATACAAAACCTAATTTGGCTGCCCAAAAAGAGCAGGTCCACAATGCGGACGCCGCTACAGGCCATGGTCAGTTCATTGAAAATTTGGGAGGCGGTCAAATTCAAATGTCTTCTCACAACTCCGAACTCTTTGATGACCCCCATTTGGGGGAACCCAGACTTTGCTCCCGGCATGGATAGTTCTAATTTCTCAAATTGGATCCGCGCAGGGTATCTCCGTCTAAACGATCTGGAGGGTAGATTATATATTAAAACCTTTGATCATATCAAAGAGGAGAAGGACATCCCTAACGCAGAATTCTTTAGATACCTCCAGATCAGGGCTTTTTATAACGAAGCCCCTATTCGGCCTCGGAGAACAAATTTTGAGCAGCTCTGATCAAGAGGAGCGGACACTAGGGGACTAACCTCTAGGATGTACAGGGAAGTAGTCTGCCCAGAGACGGATGACAATCCCAGACTTAGTTACATGAGACAGTGGGAAGCCGACTTAGGGGAGACATTAGAGGACGAAGACTGGGACAGGATCCTGCAGGCAGCAGCTAAAAGCTCTATCTGTACCACGTTAAAGGAGAACGCATACAAAGTCCTGATGCGGTGGTACTATACACTCACTAAATTATCCAAATTTGTCAAAGGCTACTCTCCACTCTGCCCCAAACAGTGTTGAGACAGAGCGGACCTATGCCACATGCTGTGGTCTTGCAAGAGGGTGGCTCCGATTTGGGTGGAAATTAGAAATTGGCTGCAACGATTGCTGGATGTGGAGATCCCCCTGGACCCGTGGCTGTTCCTGTTGGGCAGACGGGTCGGGGGGTTCCCGAACGCTTCACACAAGTTGATCACACATTTTGCAACTGCCACCAGGTGCGAGATTGCAGCATTATGGAAGCAACCAGATATTCCAATTATTCCCAAGATCAGGAACAGAATTTGGTTTGTTTGCCGGATGGAACAGTTGACAAGTCTGGTTAACGACACCGGCTCCAATTTTCTAAAAGTCTGGGACCCTTGGCTGGCGCAGACTGACATCCCGGGAGTAGATAGTACCACAATATTGCAATGATAGTTAAAAAATGCGTTCTCCGGTGACCGAATGGATCCATGACCACATAGAGAAAGCAAGACGAGAGAGTGGGTGGGAACCCTAAAAGCACGAGACGTCCAAAGAGGGACAGCTCAAGGTGATAGACACCTGGAGACAAATTTAGGCATACATCAGCAACTTGATCTTCTGAGGAGCCATGGCTACCGATACCTCCGCGCACCCCCCCCCCTCTCCTTTCCCCCCGTCCCTTTCCCTTTCTTACCCTATGGTCACGTCTCCCTGTTTGTCTCGTGTGTCTGGTGTGTCAGCTGTATGGAATAAGGTTAAAAAAGAGGTGATGATATTGATGCCATTGGGTTGTGTTACCATGTATGTAAAATTTCACCTAATAAAACCAAAGTTATAAAAAAAAAAAAATACTGCACACTAGTACAGTACAGTGCATAAGGCAAAAGCGTGTGACTTATTTTACCTTCAAAGATGACAATGCATCCTGGTCCACGCCTAGAGATGGCACCCCACACATGCATCTTCACTGGGTGTTTTGGACGCGGCTTCATAGACATGCGACCTTTTTTGTGGAATGCAAAGGTGGCAAATCTCTCCAGCGATACAGTAGACTCATCAGTGAAGATGCAATCCTGAAACGTTTCTCCACTGTCAATCCATGCCTGGGCCTGGACCACTCTCTTGATGTTGTTGACATCCCTTATCATAGGGTATGCTCTGTAATGACAGGGAATAATTTTATAGGTACAGTACAGTTTCTTAAACACTTTAACCTCCTGTACTGTCCAGTACTAACCTCACATTTCCATCCAATTCTGCGTCTCATCTTCTTTATGCTGATCTCAGATACAGTGAGATTGTGGTTTTTCAGCAGAGTGTCTTTGACCCTTAAGGCAGGGTGGCGCAAACTTTTTTCTCTGCGCCCCCCTGCCGGCGGTCCCCTCACTCCCGTGCCCCCCTAACCCCCACTTACCTGCGCTCCGGCGTCATGATGTCACGTTGCCATAGCAACGTGACGTCACATGACCTAGCTGCGTCATTTTGACGCCGCGTTCCCATGGCGACGCAGAAAGGAAGCCGCCAGAGCCTAGGTAAGTAAAGGTTTACAGAGGCCCGACACTTAATTTAAGTGCCTGCGGGAACCGCGCAGGGCCTCTTTAAACCCGCGCCCCCCCGCCGGCAGTCTCGTGCCCCCCCTGGGGGTCACGCCCCCCAGTTTGCACACCGCTGCCTTAAGGCACTCTTCTCATCGTTCTCTTCACTTATTTTGTCGACCAAAAGAGTTGTCTCCCTACAGTGTAAAGAAAAACAACAAACCTGTAAGTTACAGTGCAGTAGGCCACAAGTACAGCACATCATTTACAGTACACAATATTAGATAGATTTACTGTATTTTATAGTTTTCTAAAAATACTGCGATATAAACAATAATAGATACATTTACAGTATTTTATTTTTATAAATATACTGCGATATAAACAACAATAGATAGATTTACTGTATTTTATAGTTTTCTAAAAATACTGCGATATAAACAATAATAGATAGATTTACTGTATTTTATAGTTTTCTAAAAATACTGCGATATAAACAATAATACATAGATTTACTTTATTTTATAGTTTTATAAAAAATACTGCGATATAAACAATAATAGATAGATTTACTGTATTTTATAGTTTTCTAAAAATACTGCGATATAAACAATAATACATAGATTTACTTTATTTTATAGTTTTATAAGTATACTGCGATATAAACAATAATAGATAGATTTACTTTATTTTATAGTTTTATAAATATACTGCGATATAAACAATAATAGATAGACTGTATTTTATAGTTTTATAAAAATACTGCGATATAAACAATAATAGATAGATTTACTGTATTTTATAGTTTTCTAAAAATACTGCGATATAAACAATAATAGATAGATCTACTGTATTTTATAGTTTTCTAAAAATACTGCGATATAAACAATAATAGATAGATTTACTGTATTTTATAGTTTTCTAAAAATACTGCGATATAAACAACAATAGATAGATTTACTGTATTTTATAGATTTCTAAAAATACTGCGATATACAGCAGCGGCAGCTCTTATTCGAGCAAAAGCCGCTGGCTGTATGTGGCTGGGAAGCGGGTAGCCGCGGCGCGTGGCGGCGCACTGTGACGTCACAGTCACATGCGCGCCCGGCTTCCCCGTCTTCCCCGGCTTCCCCAGGCTTCCCCGACACCCCTGGAGATGACATTAAGGTAAGCGGGGGTTCGGGGAAGCAGAGTGGCAGAGCAGAAGGGGTACAGGGGTCCGGAAGCGTGTGTAAATTGCGCGCGATGGAGGAGGGGGGGTGAGTGGGGGAACGCGGCGGCGCGCGTGCATTACTGGCGGCAGCTGGGGCAGATCCCGGCATGCCGCCGGTATTTAGTTCAATAAGATATGTCGCTACTGTAAACAATAATAGATAGATTTACTGTATTTTATAGTTTTATAAATATACTGCGATATAAACAACAATAGATAGATTTACTGTATTTTATAGTTTTCTAAAAATACTGCGATATAAACAACAATAGATAGATTTACTGTATTTTATAGTTTTCTAAAAATACTGCGATATAAACAATAATAGATAATATACTTACGCGTTAGTTACCGTTGGTGTCCTTGTTTTTTGGTCATTCCGTGTGCATGATAGCTCACGGTGGCTGCTGGTACAACGAGGCCAGAAGCACCTAACCAGCATTGGATATCTGCAATTCGTTGTCCGCTCGTGTACATATCCTTAATTCTCATGCTGAGATCCTTTGAAATCTTTTTAACAGGCATACTGTAGCTGCGAGTAGAAAGAAATACAAGCACAAGAATGTATATTCGATGTTTAGTCGATGTGTATTCAATGTGCAGTGAATCCACAAAATGGATGGTGTATTTATACGTTAATGACTCACATTAGAGTACGCCCACTTTTAACACCTGCACCTCGTTGCCATGCATAAAAGGAGACACTTTGCATAGCCCACCACCCATGATCTGTATATGAACTTTCCCTTGTCCAGATACTGCATTGTGCCATCTGCTTCCATGGATCAAACCCGATTCTACGGACACAGGAACCCACTCGCCTCTGCCGTGCCTGTCATGCAGAAAAAGCAAAAGGCGGGAGCCATTTCCAAGTCAAGGCTAAAGCGAAAGGCTAAGGCTAATAAAGAAAACCTTCTGCTGACCCCAAAGGCTAAGGGTTTTAAGAAGCCTTATTATGTCAAGAAGAAATTCGGTGACGTACACTCAAAGCAAAACAAATGGCAGTCAACCCATCGAACCCGCAGGCCACTTCCCCCATTACGCTTAGACGACTCTGCCGCTGCTCTCCCGGAAATCCACAGGTCATTTTCTCCATCCCTCTTCGACGATGCTGCCGCTTCTCTCCAGGGAACCCCCATCTCATCCTTCATAGCACCAATCCACCCAGATGTCCACACCACCCCATGCACAAGATCCAGCTCGTTAGACCGCATGATGAATCATTTAAGTGTCGATATCCTCGGGAACTTTACTAGGCTGGTAAAGATAAATCTTCTTTTAGAGACCATGTTAAATATGGATCAACGGATGGAGAAGATGGATCAACGGATGGAGAAGATGGATCAATGGATAGAGAAGATCATATCTGACATAGCGGGGATACATAATTTGCTCGGAGTTCATGCCCCTGTATCTCCAACGCCAGAGCAGGAGGTTGGCATGGATGGGATGAATGGGACCTTCAACCTTCCATCACCAAGCGCACCCCCTCCATCAGAAGAATATGTGTACAAGTATGCCGTAGACGAGGATGACATGACAACCCCATCAAGACCACGCCAGGAGACAACACGGTGACCAAGACAGGAGGAAAGCATCTTCCCAGACAACCTACCCTCGCCCGCCGCCACAAGCATACCCGGTTCCAGACGAACACCCGCTCCCAGAATCCAACCCACATTCGCTTGCATTGAGACGGTGTCCGACATCATCCTGCGTGAACTGCCCCAGACACTCAGGGATAAGTACAGGGTAATAAGTGCTGGTTTACCCCAGAAGTATGGCATGTTAATTTTCAAGCACCACATGTACTGCGGGTGGGCCAACAGTGTAAACTTGAAGGAAATTGCGAAAAAATGGCGCTTCCTGAAAATTTAAGAAGGACTATTCTGGAGGAATTGCGTCGCTATTTTTCAATTACTGATCCTGTAATGAAAATCGTGAGAGACTCCATTAATGGCATTTTGCGTCATACAAAGCATCGGCCCTGGAAGGACAATCTGGTGGGTATCGAATTCGCGTGACTGTTCAAATGTTGTTTAATTTTTGACTTGTTGCTTGCATTAAATTGTATTAATAAAGAAATGTTTTTACTAACACCATACTGTACACCTGTGCTGTAAATGTTTTGACTTTCTGTATTTCAATAAAGGAGATGTTGCTTGTTTTAAATTGTATTATTAAAGAAATGTTTTTACTTACACAAGACCTGCACAACTCAAGTCTTCGAGGGCCGCAAACAGGCCTGGTCCTGAAAACCGGGCCTGTTTGCGGCCCTCAAGGACTGGAGTTGTGCAAGCCTGACTTACTGTTCAGTACACCATCCTACTGTAAATGTTTTGACTTTCTGCACTTCAATAAAGGAAATGTTGCTAGTTTGAAATTTTATTCATACAAGCCGGGCCTGTTTGCGGCCCTCCAGGATTGGAGTTGTGCAGGCCTTACTTACTGTATTCATAAATTGTATTCTTAACAACTTTATTGTATTCATAAATAAATGTTTTTACTAACACCATACTGTACACATGTGCTGTAAATATTTTGACTTTCTGTACTTCAATAAAGGAAATGTTGCATGTTTTAAATTGTATTAATAAAGAAATGTTTTTACTTACACAAGATACTGTACATAAATGTTTTTGCTAGCAGTACATCATACACCTGTAAATGTTTTGAATTGCTGTACACTTTAAATGTTTTTAAATTGTATTTTTAAATAAATGTTTTTACTTACTCCACCAATAAAAGAAAATGTTGATTTGTTTTAAATTGTTTCATTGTCTCCTTTTATAACAAAATACAGTGTTTCTAGAACATACAGTACAGTACTGTCCAGGCATACTATACAGTACTGTATACTCTAGGCATGCTCAGTACATCACAAGAGTATTAAAACAATACATGCAGTATGGGTATAGAATACACATATGTACTGGAATACATATAGAATAAATGCATACTTTTTATTTTTCGTGTTTATTATACAGTATGTATATAAAAAAGTATTGTACTGCACCGACACACTTTATTCGAGCAAATACCCAGTATGTACCTGGCAGATACCTGGAATGCGCCGCTCCTCACCTCTGACAAGCCCCGTTGCGTTTGCCTTCCCAGCCTGGGTTCATGCCTGGCTGACGGGCGGCTGATCTGTTAAATGATAATGATTAGGATTTAATAGGCTGCAATGCTTCGCGTGTCTACCAGATGGCATAAATTCATGAATTGTAATGCAGTATATATATATATACTGTGCAGTATTGCAGCCAGCGGGAATAAAATGCTTCAATCCCTGCTTGGAAAATACCTCAATGCACTCGGGCAGAAAACAGTCACAAACCTCAATACACCCGGGTATACCCGAATTCGTGGGACTAGCCGAGCTCGAATAAAGTGTGTCGCCAGTGTATACTGTCTGAAAACAACAGCATACTGTTTCAGGTTTTCTGTGAAGCTCTCAGTTATTCTATCCTAATCAATAACAACGGCCACTAACCTGTTGACTCCTGTACGTGGTTTCTTAAATGCGATTCAGCAATGTGCAGGCATCATTACACAAAGCGATATTATCCATCGAAATCCCTCCATTTGCCGTTTTCCGCATGAGATGACAAAGTTTTCATTTCTGAGGAAAAATAAAAGTACAAGTTTTACTGTAATGGTCAGTCAGTCCCCTAAAGAAGTTCCCACAGTCAGTCCCACGAATAATTTTCACGGGGGCATCTCCTGTTCACATGCGCATGCGCCTATTGTAGATGTGATGACACGCATATGCGTTTCAAGAAGGTTCCAATGCGCATGCGCCTAGCTTTCCACCAATTGTTCAGTATCTACTGGAGAAGCTGCTTAGCCAATGATATTGCTTACAGGAGAATCACTTGACTGTGCATATATATTGATATTTCAAAAAAAGAATAAAATACGGCAACATTACTCACCATAGACTTTGCCAGCTGGCGCCGAGCCACTGCCAGTCCCGTATTCTTGTTTATACACGTCATTGACAGGTGACAGCGGGACTACTACACCTGTAGTACGCTGATGAGTCTGGAAATCGCTTAGGTACATGCAAGCTTGCTGGAATCTGTACGCGAAATCCGGCTCAGGTTGCAGGTATCCGGGCGGGGACAGACAGCAAGGGTTGCCAATCACCAGGTTTTCACTGATGGTTGAGCCGCTACTGGAAGCTGGCACTGTCGCTGGCGCATTGCTTGCCAGCGACTGACATTTCTTAGTTGGTTTTAACATGACCTTTCGCCTTTTGAAGTCTCCATGATCAAAGATACGGGAAAAATCTGGTGCTACACACCAATACCCTCCAATAACACTGGGATCAATAAGAAAAAAACAGATTGATACATAACGTTTTCCTTATTGCACACTTCCACACATGAGCATCTGGTGAAAATTTGTAAAAGTCATCGTTTTCAATAAAATACTGATAAATTTGGCCAACTGTTGTCATCTTATCATCTGTTGCATTAATCGCGGCCCATATTAAATAAGCGTACGTTATGTCGGGTTTTTTGAACACGGACTGCAGTGGTGCACTCATCTCTGAACTCTCAGGACAATAGAACACCAGACACTGCGCATTTAGTTTTAATATGAAAAGCCTAAATTGATACATTATTGTAACTTCTTCAGTACCAAGATCAATTTACAATGGACCACTGTGGTATTTTTTTAAACACCTGCAAGTCGACACATTGCTGAAGCGCATGTGCATTACAATTCATGAATATCTGCCACCTGGCGGATACGCGAAGAATTGCAACCAATTAAATCCGAACCATTATCAATAAACACATCAATAAACACATCAACCGCGGGTGAAGCCGGCATGAATGCGGCATGAAGGCGGTGAAGTGCGTGGCATTCGGAAAAAAACCGGAGATGTCGGAGAATAAAAGGGGCCGCGGCTGTATATATATATAAATATATATATATAACCATATAATGATGAATACTTATATGTGTACATTATTTTTATATACTATTTTTAGTTGTAAAACCAATGTACATAGTAAATGCAACCTTTTGGTGTAAAAACCATGATTTCCTTCATTTTGATAATTGTATTACATTAGTAAGGGTATTTTAAGCTCTTCATTGCCAGAGGATAGGCTAATGAGGGCTGCCCACTTTGGTTATGAAGTGGTTTACATGGATTTTGTTAGGGAACTGGTTAGATGTCCATTTTTTTTCCCTTTGGAAATAAAATATAAGCCATGTCTATTAGTTTGGATAAACTTTATTTTATTCTGGATTTATTGCATATACTACAGTAGTCTAGTATAGAAGTTAGCAGTTTAAACAAGATTTTATAATTTTCTGCTCTGTAAAGTTCAGACCTAAGGCTTTCTGTGTTTGAAACTTTTATGGTATATTTGATGTCTAATCTTGTTATGTGTGAAATTAAATCTTCTAACTCTCATGCAGTTCATCTGTTTTTATGCTTTCTTCTTGTGATGATTTTGTACAAATCATAACTTTACTTTGCATACAGCTATATTTGCTAGGGCGCAGTGCAAGATTTTTCACTATGATCAACATGCACCAGCATCAAATCGAAGATATAAGAGTAATTGGGTTTCTTATAATTGCTGCTGATCTCTGCACAGATTAGGTGCCAGTTTGTCCCTTGAGGGTTCAATAACACAAAGACAAGGAAAATCAAGAATTGATACAAAGCTACTGTAATTATAATGCTCTGGTGCATTAAGGAACTCCCTGTGTCCCCACCCCCTTCCCAAAAACATGTTTTACTGGTGGTAAATGTACTATCCTAAAGTAGTTCCACCTGGTCGCTTATTTATTATCATTTTCAGCTTGCCTTTTTTTTTTTTTTAAACTTAGCTGAACTGGTGGTTCCCAGAAATTCAGAGACCCTCTGATTCCTCTGAGATATTTGTAGCTTTTCTTGCACTGACATTGACAGCATAAAAAAAACTACAAATATGGCCACTGGACAACAAACATGACCTTGGGTCCAGCAATGGAAAACCGGGACATTGTTTTGGCTTTGTTATTTGCCACCAGAGGTAACCCTGACCCAAGGGCCATTTTGAATGTTGCAGTCTGGCTGGTGGACAACTAGCAACGCCGCGTTTGAATTGTGGAGTCCCTGGAATTCAGGGGACCATGGACGAGGTTTACTGTAAAGCACCTCCAAACACCAAAGCTAAAAGAAGCAACTCAATATTAAAACTACAATGTGAGATACTTGATTCGTAGCTTTCTTGTTTTTCAAGTGTTTGAGTCTACATTTTACAGATAACCATTTCACCAAATAGAATACAAAATTACAATTAGATGGATGTCTACATTAGTTACATACAGTACACATTTGCAGAAGTGATAGTCCAGTATTAAAAGAACAACTAGCTTCTATATTAAAGAAGTGGAGAGTGAGCAGACTTGTGGAATATGATCTTACAGTAGCTTGATCTCATGGTATTCTTATATAGTGATGGACATGTTGTCCCACTGAATGCCTGATGTTATCAGGTTGAAATTCAAGCTACTTAATCTTTAAAAAAATTAAAATCTAACATTAATATTTTGCTACAACGTGTAAGATGTGTTAGTGATTTGCTTAAAAATACAAATAAAGTCATGTATCAGTGTTATTAGTCCAACAAGTTATACAGAAGGAAATATATCAATACATTCGTTATTTGTGGTACGTTTAATGGATTGTCAAAAGTTTGCAAAGAGCAATTTTCGGGAGCTTTCCTTCTCCCTTCATCATGTCAAACATGACACAACTTTGTTAAAGAACTCACTAAAGAAAAAAAAGATTTGTTATTTAATATTTTGCTCTCCTAGTAATTTACTTTGCGTTATTTGACACAGGAACTGAACAATTAAAAAGATGCAGTGTATGGTACCTACCACTCATTTTTCTAAACTATTTTGACCAATGTATAGAAATGAAAAAAATACCCAAATAGTAAAGCCAATACTGAGATCTTTTCAATGATGCTGACCAAATTTTTTTATTTGTCTATCATCAAATGACAAATATACTTAGTATTTAATTAATAACGTCTTTAAACAATATTCATTAACATTTTCCATTTGTGCTGTATACAAAAAAATCTCTCAGACACTCCTACAGCATTGAAAAAAAAGCTAATAACAGCGCTCTAAAGGAGAATATAAATGATGATAATAAGGTGGTGAAATGAAATAATATGACAAAATGTGACCGTGAAAGTGAATTATATAATAATAATAAAGTGCAACACAAGTGCAATAAAATAATAAATGCTGCTCAAAAAACACTTTGAGGGATCGTCCACAGGAATCCCCCTTGCTGGAACGTGTGGAAGTTGAAGGGAAGCGCAACTCAATCGATGGTGAATATGCAAATAAGAAAAACACAATATAGTGCAACAACGTCTCTTTAGAATATTCTCCAATTTCTGTAGACTTCTTTAAAATCAGAACTCACATTTTCTCTGATAAAATCAAGCATGTGTCCCAAACTCAGGTAAGTAGTTGTGGTAGGGTGTGATTACAGGTCCAACCTCTCTCTATGCTCTGTGGTCTTGGGGATCAAATCACTTTCACTCAAATCACTCTGTCACAGAAAGTGATTTGATCCCCAAGACCACAGATAAATAAATAATTTATATAATAAATAAATAAATGCAATTGGACTTTATGGGGCTCATTCACTAAACTTCGATAAGTGGCTTATAGTACTATAAATGCCCTTATAGCGCGATATTGCCTATTTTGCTATTCATTAAGCTTCAATAACAGGAAAATATTGCGCTATAGCTGCTTTTTGTAGTACTATAACACCCTGGCAAAAAAAAGCTGTACAAAAAGCAACAAAATACTCCAAATCGCCTTTTTTTTTGGCAAGAAACTGCTGTGATAAGCAGTGATAAGCAAATAGTACTATAAAAACTTGCAATATTTTGGCGCCAGCTAAAGGCTTGTGCTAAAGACATTGCAAGATGCATAAAATCATTTTCTTAAAGGTTTACTGCACAGGATTGATACCAGAGGCCGGCGGGGAGCCCTGGACACCCACGGTGACCTCCGAAGATCTGGGAGTACCAGCGGTTCTCCAGGGGTCCCCGCTGGCCTCCGGTATCAATCCTGTGCAATAAAAAAAAATTGAAGGCAGTTTCATTACCTTAGCAGCTAACCTCTAAGGTAATCAAAGTTTTAACCCTTTGTGCTACACTCCCATAAGGCCTAAACACCACCTTGGGGTAACTACCACCTTCACCCACCCTCTGAACCAACAAAAGGAATGGGTAAAATTGCTATTACCCAAAGATGGCTAATAGCACTTTTCCCCATTCAAAATAAAAATTACAGTGCAATACATAAATACAACCCCCATCCCCCCCAACCCCAACACATACAGTCTTTAAGGGTAAAGCTATGCACAGTGACAAGCAATCTATTTTTTTCAAATGCTTGTTTTTATTTAATTGTTATGTTTTGGCTTCAAGGTTGTTTTTATTGAAATCTTTTGGATTTGTAGTTGCTTTTATTTAATTGTTTTGGATTTTTATTTTTAGGCTGCTCCTTGACTGCCATAGTGGCAAAGCATGCCCATATTATATGGGCATGGTTTAACACTGTGCCAATCAATGGGTAGCTAAGGTGGAGGGTGGGGGTAGTTATCCCGGGGAGGGTGGTTAGGTCTCCCAGGTGGGTAGTGGGGAAGTGGGTTAACCCCTTAATTACTATAGAGGTTACAAACCACTAAGGTGATTAAGGCGTTAGTGGCCCTTAGTTTATTTTTTGTAATGTTCCTGCTCAAGGAGGACAAAGAGGACAGGGAGGAAGACGAGGACGGCATTTATCTTGGCAGGTGTATGTAGAACTTTTATTGACTTTATGCTGTCTGGTTTATTTTTTAATGGCAAATGCACTATTATCCATATCTGGATAATAGTAATTTTGTCCATTACTGTACTGTATTTGTTGGGGGGAGGAAGGGTACAGGGGGTGGATGGGTTGTGCATTTGTAGGTAGTATGTATTTTAATGTTTATTGGGGGTAGAGGGATTGGGTGAAAGGGGTACTTGACCCAGGGTGGGTGATTAAGCCTACCGGGTTAATAGCAGGACCAGTTACCACCGCTATGGTAATGAAGGTGTTATCTCCTCTGGCAACCTTCCTGTTAGGCCTAACCACCCCCTTCACTCACCCCCTCTGCCCCCAATAAACCAGCTACTAGCTGCTAAGGTAATGAAGCTGCTTTAATGTGATTTTTACTAATAGTGTATGGGAGCATGGGATCTCCTAAGCTGAATCATATTAATTTCAGCCTCAGTGACCCCCTGCCTTCCGATTTATAGGCCGAGTTATGGGGGGCCAGTATCCCCGCAATGAATGTTTTAATCTCCCGGTCACGTGAAGCTGGAGATTTAAAAGCACAGGAGATACTGGCACCCCATACCTGGGCCTGTAACTCGGGAAGCAGGGGGTCCCCAACACTGAAATTAATGAGGTTCAGCTCAGGAGACCCCCTGCTCCCGTACACTATTAGTAAAAATCACATTAAAGCCGCTTCATTACCTTAGCAGCTAGCCGCTACGGTAATTATTATTATTATAATTTTTAATTTTCTAGTTTGCGGGAGCAGGGGGTGTCCTGAGCTGAACCGCATTTCAGCCTTGGGGGACCGTCTGCTTCCCCAGTTACATGGCCCCGGTATGGGGTGCCAGTATCTCCTGCAGTATTTAAATCCCCCAGTCACGTGATGCGGAGGATTTAAAAATGGCAGGGAGGATACCGGCACCACATACCGGGGAAGCCCTGTAACTCGGGAAGCAGGGGGCCCCTGAGGCCGAAATCAATGTGGTTCAGCTCAGGAGACCCCCTGCCCCGTACACTAGTATTAAAATGAATATTTAAACTGCACGATCGCCTGTAAGAGCTGTGCATGGAGAAGCAGCGTCCACGCTGCAGTTTAAACAAACACTTATAGCGCGGTAACACTTAGAAAGAAAACAAAAAAAACAAGCAGTGCAATCTTACTTTTTTTTACCCAATTTTTTAAAAAATTGCGTTTTTTCTTAGTGAATACCTTTTTGACATGTTTTATAGCGTGATAAAACAAAACGTCGCTCGGCAATGCACTGAACTTATGGAAGTTTAGTGAATAGGCCCCTATGAATCTGGCACTGGTTTGCTTAATGGTTGTTACTGGGAGACTGATAAAAACTGTACATCCGACTGCTTGTACAGTTATTTTGCACTTAGCAGAGATGCAAGAACACCGAGCATGTAGTGGCCTTTGATAATGTACTCTTTTTCCTTTCTCAGACTTTTATCCTACAGTTTGCTTTCAGCTATCTTAATTTTCTTATACTTCACTGTTGCTACCAACTAAGACGATTTCCTTAAACTAACAGATGAAACACAGGATTGGCACTCATGTGGAAACTGAGATATCCTATGTTCTTTTATCTTCCATATCACTTTTAGCTATTGTTTTTCTCTTAGACCTCACTGGAAAACCCCACGGGGGGGGGGGGGGGAGTAACTTTATGAACAAACATTGGAAACAGTTGGGCCATATAAATGTAGCACAGATATTTCAGACTTTTATCTTCCACTTTCATTTCATATACAGTATGTACTTACCTTACAATGGCAAGATGGCTCCACATTAGCTGGGATTGCCAGTGGGTTTTCGTTTTGAAACTACCTTCTAAGGAAATATCAATGACCTTATACTCAATTGAAGCTGCAGTAGGACTGGCAGAGCCTGTCTTTGACAGCCTACAGTGATTTAGTCACCGTAACTTAGTTTAGTGCTGACTTTCTGAGGCTATCACAAAAAAATAATAATAATACTTTTAATAAGGTAGTTAGCTGCCGGTTCATATGTGAAATCAATTCACTGTTATATGAGGGTCTCCCATTATTTTTCTAATGTGTCACTACTAACCAAAAATAAAATGACAAATTACCTTATCCTTTACTGCTAGCCACGGAATAAATTACTCGATTTGATACATTACACATGCAGAAAATGAGTTATACAGTATATCTTCCTTTTTCATCTTCTCAAAAAAAAAAAAAACAAGAAAAAAAAACATGCCTGTTAAACAGTATTCCTTTGTTGTAACACTGATTAAAAAAAACTTATCAGCGTTTCATTACTTTTGAGGCATATCTTTTCAGTTTACAATTTTGCTGACTTGCACAGAAGTATTATGCAAGGTCTAGAGATGCTCATTTACAAGAGAAATATATTCATTATTAGCTTGGTGGCAGACATTAGTTTAACTAGAGCTCACTTCCACCTTCCCAGAAAATTACCTTCATTCTCGCAGGCATCAATGGATGTTTCCCACCTAACATTGACCTCAATTCTCCCAGGCCTCACTGCTAGACACCATGAAATTACCTCAGCAAACAAGCAGCTTGAAAAGTCAGTCATTACCAATACAAATATAGACCCAGATATATCCCCCAGTTCTTCATGTAACCTCTGACTTCACCTACTGACTTCGCTTTCTGCTGACTACCTACGTCTCATAGTCCCATGTCCAATACACTGAGCCATAAAGAGCAATACAACGCATTCAAGGCATTGAATTGAAGGCAAACGGATGCAATATCTACCCAATTTTCTGTCTATTCATAAGGGAGTTCATGCGATTGTATCTTACTGTAAAACAAATATAATCACTGCGCTTCTCCATGTGAGGAGCATGCAGCTAGTGAAGGAGTTGGCCAAATCCTTCACTAGCTGCATGCTCCTCACATGGAGAAGCGCAGTGATTATATTTGTTTTACATTATTTGTTGGGCCGATTTTAATCCTTAGCAGCATGCTCCTAGAGGGCAACACTACTATGATGTAATTTAATATATTTAGCCAATCACCTGCAACTGCTTATTGAGCAGTTTGTGGCAGGCCAGCCCCTCCTCTTCCAGGTATATAATCTCCCAGCAAGGTCCCATTATTTCACTTCACTTGCAGATGTGAGTATCTGTACTGGTATATACCAGTTTTTTTTTTATCTCAATTTTTTTATTGGGCACAATCATGTCAAACAGTACATACAGAGGTGTCATGATCCCATGACAGTGGTGCTTTTAACAATCTGAAAGTGACCCTTTAACATTTTCCAATTTCTTGGGTGTGGGGATATGGAGGGGAGGGGGAAGAGGGGGGGGGAGGGGGGAAGACATATAGGGGTGCGGGGGGGAAGGGGAGGGGAGGGAACCTAGGAGAGAGGGGGGAGGGGTGGCGCGCTCCTACCTCCGCGACTGCATATGGGTATGTTTATTTTGTTAGCCACGGGTCCCAGGTATTTAGAAATTGGGTATTTTCTTTTGGAGCAGGGCGGTCAGTTTCTCCATCGTCATAACTTCGTTGATTCTTCTAGTGACAGTGGTTCTAGAGGGGGCTTTTGTCTGCTTCCAAGCGGCAGCGATGGAACACCTGGCCGCCGTCAATATGGCCGTTATAAGTCTGGACATCGGTGGAGGGAGGTCATTAACAGGTTTGTTCAGCACCAGGGTCATCGGGTCCAAGGGTAGGGTTAGTCCCGTGACCTCGCGTATGAGCCTCTGGATCATGGCCCAGAATTTCTGAATCTCCGGACATGACCACCAAATGTGGGCCATGTCCCCCTTTTGACCACATCCCCTCCAGCACAGATCAACTGCGCCTGGGTAGATCTGGCTCAGCCTAGCGGGGGTCAGGTACCATTGGAATAGGATTTTGTATATGTTTTCTTTTATTGTTGTGCAAATTGAGGTTTTAGAAGCTTGCTCCCAGATCTCCTCCCAATCCTCCGGATCTATTGAGAGGCCCAATTCCTCGGACCATCGTTGCATATATCGATGGTTGGGTGGGTTAGAGGGGGGCTCTAATCCTTTATATATTTGAGAGATCAGGCCTTTTTGGTAGGTTGTTTTGGCACAGAGGGTTTCAAATCTGGTTAGTTTAGGAAATTTGGAAGTTGGTGAGAGGGATAAAAGAAAGTGTCTCACTTGCAGATATTTAAATAGGTGGAGGCCCTGTATCTCGTATTTATCCCTTATCACCTGATAAGTAGCGATCTTATCTTTCTGCAGCAGATCGGCCACCATCCTAATGTTGTGACCCTGAAATTGGTCAAATTGACTTGGGGAACACCCTGGAGGGAATTTGGGGTTCCCGAAGATGGGAGGGGGATGATACCAGACCGTACTTCCCTCTACATTTAAGCCATACCTCCCACGTGCATCTCATTGCTCCCAGGGCAAACCTTGGTGGTTTAGCCCCTCTGCTGCCAGTGGGCCACATTGCCATTTGGAAGGAGAGGGGGTAGGCGTAGTGAGACTCTATCTCTAACCATGAAGCTAGGGCCGGGTCGCAATTCCAAACTACAGCCTGCATCAGCTGTGCAGCGATGTAATATTTTGCAAGGTCGGGGACCCCCACACCTCCTCTTTCTCTAGACGAGAGCATCACTGACCGAGGGACTCTGGGCCTTTTGTCGTTCCAAATAAATTGGAGAATTAGAGACTGCATGTTTTTAAGCGCTGTTTGTGGGACCGGTATTGGAAGGGTTTGGAAATTATATAACAGTCTTGGGAGAACGTTCATTTTTACTGCCGTCATTCTCCCAAACCACGAGATTTGGTGTTTTTTCCAGATCTCTAGGTCTTTTTTGATCTGGTTAAATAGAGGGGGGTAGTTATATTGATATAGGGAGCTGTAGGAATTAGAGATCTTGACACCTAAGTATTTAATGTGAGTGGAGCTCCAGCGATATTTATAGTTGGCTTGTATAAGGCTCCAGTCCTGGGGGGGAGGGATAAATTTAGGGCCTCAGATTTGTCCATGTTTACTTTGTAGTCAGATACTTGGCCAAATTGAGTCAGGTGTCGTTGAAGGTTAGGGAGGGAGGTATGGGGGGTCGCGAGGGTCAAGATTACATCGTCTGCAAACAGCGAAATTTTGTGTTCTCTATCTCCAATTTGAATACCTTTTATGTTGGGTTCGTCCCTAATCTTAGCTGCTAGGGGCTCTATAGTTAAGGCGAATAATAGAGGGGGGAGTGGGCAGCCCTGTCTGGTCCCATTTCTGATCTTTATTGGATCCGAGAACCCACCTGCCAATTTGACATATGCTGTTGGGTTATGGTAAAGAGCTCTCACTCCTTCCAGGAAAGGTCCTGAGAATCCAAACCTCAGCATGGTCTGGTCTAGGAAGGACCACTTGATCCTGTCGAATGCTTTTTCAGCGTCGAGGCTTAGAATCATTGCCCTGGTCCCAGAGAGATGCACATGGTCTATTATATCCACTATTTTACGTGTGTTGTCGGAGGCCTGTCTTCCGGACACAAAACCTACTTGATCTACATGTATGAGTCTAGGGAGAATTGGGTTTAGCCTGTTTGCCAGGATCTTACTGTAGATTTTGAGATCGGTATTCAGCAGGGATATAGGCCTATAATTCCCGCAGAGGAGAGGGTCTCTTCCCTCTTTGTGAATAATCGCTAAGTTTGTTGCTGTGATAGTAGAGGGTATCGGCTCTCCCTGTAGGAACGAGTTATACATTTGAAGGAGGTAGGGGGATAAAATAGGTAGGAACAATTTATAGTAGCTATTAGAAAAGCCATCTGGGCCCGGGGTTTTTGCTATCTTGAGAGATTGGATGGCTTGGGACAGTTCCTCTTGAGTTATTGCTTTGTTCAAACTCTCTGTCTCTTTGGGGGTGAGTGTGGGGAGGCTACACTGCTCCAGGTATTGGGTTATTTTAGTGATATTAACTGGGTCCTGGTCTGGGGGATGAAGATTATACAGGTCTGAATAAAATTTCGCGAACTCTCGTGTTATCTCCTTCTCTAGATATGTGACCTGTCCTTTATCTGTCTGGATTTTTGCGATCTGGGCTTTTGCTCTGGCACCCCTTAACTTCGAGGCCAGGAGCTTGTCGGCTTTGTTGCCTTTGTCAAAGTATTTTTGTTTAGACCATCTGAGGGCTTTTTCAACTTCCTCTAGCTGTGTGTGTTTGAGGGCAGCTCTGGCTAGAGTTAGTTGCTTTAGTGTCTTCGTGGAGGTTGAGATTTTGTGTTGGGCTTCTAACTGAGAGATTTTTCCTGTGAGCTCTTTTTGGAGTTTAAGTTTTTGCTTTTTTTTGTGTGAGGCCACGGAAATTAAGTCTCCTCTGATAGTAGCTTTATGCGCCTCCCATAGCATAGCTGGGGTTGAGGCAGTGCCTTTGTTATACTTAAAGAAGGATACCAGTTTTTGGCGAATTGAAGTCTCGGTGTCGGGGCAGTTAAGCAGGGAGTCATTGAGCTTCCATTTATATTGGGCATGTTTGACAAATGGGAGGGATAATAAGAGATCAATAGGTGCGTGGTCGGACCATGTGATCGGTCCGATGTTGGACTGGGAGGAGGCCTGGAAGACGTTGCTGGTGCACAGAAAATAATCGTATATACCAGTTTTTAACCGCACTAGGTTATATAAGCATATGCTTTGATATTTTAACCCCTTCTGGGCTTATTTCACATAACACTAGTATGCATTTAGCGTAGGGACCTGCTATAATGAGACTTACCTTGACGTGGTTAGCAGGCTTGGCATTATTTGATCAAAGGATGTACAGTATACGAAAAGTCTCCTTTTTTCTTATAGGTATTTACACTATATATATATATATATATGTAGAGGTATCAGTACCGTGTTAGCCGAGCTTCAATAATCAAAAAAATAAATAGATGATACCGTTCTGTGGCTAACGAAATGCTTTTATTTGTGCGAGCTTTCGAGATACACTGATCTCTTCTTCCGGCGATGTTACAATGAATGAAGCAAAAGGTAAACTTAAAAACAGTGTCTCTTGGAATGTTATCTGTGCTGTTCCTTCCCCTGGTGTGGATGTGTTTTATGGCTAGAGGTGTCAAAAGGTTACTGTGAAAGCAAGTTAAGAAAGAGTGTGTATGTGTATCAGTGTGAATAAAAATGAATGGAGAGACCACAGTATATACAGTGCTTTACACAAGGTGTGTGTGGAGTGGGACTGGATATAAATGGTGTGGGTGGGTGTGGAAATGTGAGAGTTAGTAGCACAACTAAAAGTGTGTGTGGATACTTAGTGGTCCCTATTGGTGTATAGGGATGGAAAAACAAGGAGTATTAGTATGTGTGAGAGACAGCTGTGTGTGCAAACATATAGCACAGTATGTACAGACATGGCCTTTAGCGCTTATGGGACGAGCGTTCACTACTGTCAGTAATGACTCATAAAATTTCGATCTCTGTTTAGGCCACTGCTAAGTGTCCCGAACAGTTGCATAAATTTGTATTCATGCAACCGTCTCTCTTTCGGGGTTTTAAGATTACCTTTGAGTATGGCAACCCTCAGATCGTTCATCTGATGGCCAGAGGCAGAGAAATGTTCGCCAACAGGACTGTCTCTTGTACCGCGTGTGATGCTGTGGCAATGCAGGTTCATTCTCTTGTTTAGCCCCTGCCCTGTCTCACCTATGTAGTAGCAGCCCCCTGGGCATTTCATGCACATGATGAGGTACACGACATTGCTGGAAGAACAGGTGAACCTTCCTCTGATTTTGTATTCCCGATTCCTGTGTGGTATTTGTATTGTGTCCGCTGTGTAGAGCATTGCGCAGGTTTTGCATCTTGGGTCCTGGCATGGTTTTGTCCCGCATTCAGTTGTACTGCTGAATACTTTACTCCTCACCATAATATTCTTGAGATTATGGGCTTGTCTGTATGATAATAAGGGTGCTTCAGGGAAGACCTGTTGCAGTCTTGTATCTTCCTGGAGGATGGGTTGTAGTTTCCTGGCGATCTTGCGTAGGGCTCCTAGGTGTGGGTTATATGTGACCACCAAAGGTACCTTGTCGCTTGTCTCCTTCTGTTTGTATTCAAGGAGATCACTTCTTGGTATTCTGGTGGCTTTGTGAATTTGCTGGTCTACAATTCTGTGATTATATCCACGGTTTATAAAGTCTGATCGCAAGGCTTTAATCCGCTGGTCTCTGTCTGCTGTGTCGGAGCATATCCGGTTGTATCGTATGGCTTGACTGTAGATGGTTGCATGTTTGGTGTGTGTCGGGTGGAAGCTGTTGTCCCTCAAATAGCTGGCTCTGTCTGTAGGTTTGCGGTATACAGAGGTCTGTAGTTGGTTGTTCTTTATAGTAATGGTGGTGTCTAGGAAATGTACTTCATCCGGGGAATGGGTGAGTTTGAGGTTGATGGTCGGGTGGAAAGTATTGAAGTTGTCATAGAACTGTAGGAGGTCCTGTTCGCCAGAGGTCCAAATCAGGAGGATGTCATCGATGTAGCGAAGGTATGTAAGGGGTTTCAAGTGACAGGTGGACAGAAAGTCACTTTCCAGTTTTGCGCAGAACAGATTGGCATACTGTGGCGCCATCCGAGTACCCATAGCGGTCCCGGTTGTCTGAAGGTATGTGTCATTTCCAAATGTGAAGTAGTTATGGGTCAGAATAAATTCGATGCATTTAGTCACTGTCTCTGTGAGTGGCTCCTGCGGTCCCAGAAAGTATCTGCAGGCTGAAATCCCATCCTCGTGGGGGATGTTGGTATAAAGTGACTCTACATCCATGGTTGCTAGTAGTGTTCCTGTTGGGAGGGGGCCAATAGCATTCAGTTTGTTTAGTAGGTCGGTGGTATCCTGGATATAGCTGGGTGTGTTCCTGACAAGTGGTTTTAGAATGCCCTCCACCCAGCCAGAAATATTCTCGGTAAGTGTGCCAGATCCAGAGATAATAGGGCGCCCAGGGTTGCCCTCTTTGTGAATTTTAGGGAGCATGTAGAATGTGCCAGGTTTTGGGTTAGCTGGTATCAGGTCCAGAATTTGTTCTCTTGTGCGGATCGGGAGTGTTTTAATGATCCTGTTGAGTTCTCGCATGTATTTTTTAGTTGGATCCTCCTGCAGTTGGGTGTAGTACTTTGAATCAGAGAGTTGCCTGTGTGCTTCCCGCAGGTAGTCTGTGGTGTTCATTATGACCACTGCTCCTCCCTTGTCTGCAGGTTTGATTGTTATGTTGCGGTTGGCCTTTAGCGATTCTATGGCTCTCCTCTCCATCAGTGTCAGATTATATGTTTGTTTCCTTACTTTGTCCAGGATGGTGGTTTTGGCGCTGTGTCTGAAGCTTTCAATGTACCGGTCCAATGTGGGGTTGCGCCCAGTTTGTGGGATCCAGTTGGATTTTTGCTTCTCCCTGCTCATGTGCAATATATATATTCCCCATTGACTGCTATCCCAAAGGGAGAAGCGCAGGGATTCACTTTTTGATTTGCACGATTGTATCTTACAAATGAACATAAAGCAACATCCATGAACCATCCAGATTCCAAATAAGGTGAGTAGTTGGAAACAAGTTCCAGATAACAGTGCTCAGTACAAAAGGAAACATATATTTCAAATAAAGTCCTGATGAAAACACATAATAGTGTATTGATGAGCTCTAATTAAGCCTGGTGAGATTATTAGATATAGTGCATAAACATATGTAATGAGGGGTTAATTGCAATGACTGTCCAAGTAGTGGACACAGATACCTGTATAGATGTATGGTGATCCGTTATAGTACTCCACAAGACGGAATTCCTCAATAGTCGCACTGATAATGGTCAGCTTCTCCCCAATTGTATAATGGAGGAAAAATAATACTGACATAGAAGGCAGCTTATCCTGTTTGCGTGCATCACGCCAGTCAGTCATAGAAGAGAAAACAATCCAAAGATTGGAGCGGAGCACAGCTGCAAAAAATGGGGCCAACACCAATGAAAAGCAGTTAAAAAGTTATATTTTAATGGACATTTTAATGGCCCTAAAAGGGCATTTGCCTGAAATGCGTCAGAGTGTGTACCTGATGTTCCCCGTTCACCATGTCCATTAAAATATAACTTTTTATAAGTTTTCTCTTCCGATTCCAAATAAAATCATAATATTTAACATGTGAGAAAAATCCAATGGTCCTTTTAAAAATGATAAAACTGTTCATTCTTGCTAGTGTGTTTGTATGAATTCTCAAGGATCAACATTTTTTCCCTCTGCCATTTTCCTGTTTTCCCAGCACTATGGCATTGTATCACCTTTTTTTTGGACATGTGGGCTATATGTAAATTATTTATTTGGAGAGAATTTTTTTTTGAAAGATTTGATTGCATCAAAAAAAAAAATCAATTTCTTACCTAAAATCATTCACTGCATATGTTGGTATGTCATTATTTATGGGAAGGAGAAGAACACTCACATAAAGCAGCAAGAACATATCACACACTGTAGGAGTGGATAGATATAGAAAGGAGCAGATATTGTAGCTGCAAGAATGACCTAGGATATTGTAGGCAAATGTAGTAGGGGGCCTAGAGCAGGCAAAATTACGTTAACTATTGGATTGACTGGATCAGTGGAAGGGATGCAAGGGACATGATATATCATATTAATATTAGTGAGCTTTTCAGACTTGCAAACAAGGTACTGTATAAAAGTACAAAATAGCATCAATCTTGCGACTTTCTTGATAACTGCAAATACAAGTAAACACATACGTTCAAGGAAAATGTTACAGCATTTGACAGTGACAGAAAATAAAGAATATCATGTATACAAATGACTTCTGTGCACTCAAGACCCAGCTCCTAAATGCTTTAATAAAAGAAGCAACACTTCAAAGTTCTTCAGTACTAGCGCTTTCAATACAACCTCAGACAATGACACTGAATTTAGTGACCCGATATTGCTTTCCTTTGCACAAACACCCTTACCTTTCCCTTTATTAGGTGTAACCTCCTGCAGCTCTCACACAAAATCTCAGACCAAAGCTTGGATTAAAAGCTACAAGGGAGCAGTATGATATCATAGGCATAACTGAAATATGGCGTGAGGAAACTCATGACTGGGCAGTTAATTTAGAAGGGTTATTCCCTTTTTCAGAAGGATTAAGCAAATAGAAGAGGAAGTGGAGTATGTTTATATGTTAACCCGGATTTAAAATATATCATAAGGGAAGATGTTTATGAAGGGAATTATGAAAATGTAGATATGAGGTTTGGCAAAATCCTTTTCGGGTTTCATATTCCGGTTCAGGATTTTGCTCTTGATCGCCATCTGTGACTGGATCGTCCATTTATGCTTCTGGCAAATTCCTTTAAAAGGACAGCCCTGTTAGCAGTAAGTTGCCAAGCAAAGTTTCAGTTCAGGTTGAGTACATGCAACATGCTTTCCTATTGTCTTCACGTTACCAGACCCGGCTCAAGTACTTCGGATAACCTTTGATTTTAGCCCACCTCGACCTCTGCATCCACACCGACTATGCAACTCTGCTGCCCTGACCGGCTTACGACTCACTACTCTATCAGGACTCTGTCCCTCGGCTCAGGTCGGTTCTTTCACCTTCCTACCGCAGCCCTATGGGTCCGTTTCCTGCTTGAGACGAGCATCGTTACATTTTGCTCGGCCCAAACATGGACCCCGCTGAGGTAGGACGAGCCATTACACTGCAAGGACAGTACATGGGGGATCATGATCAACAACTGGCACGGATGTGTGAAGTGGTGCAGGACTTAGTTACCCACATTGGCATCCATCAGCCGGACTTGAAGGCTGCAGATCCGGTTCCAATGCCGCTTTCGTTATCTCCAGTGATCAGAGAACCTCGGATCCCGACTCCTCTACGGTATGATGTTGATCCTATGGCATGCAGGGTATTCCTTAATCAATGCTCTATCCCAGGGGTCTCCAAACCTGTCCTCAAGAGCCGCACAAAGGCTGGCTTTAATGGATATCCCTGTTTCAGCACAGGTGGCTCAATCAGTGGCCAGTCAAGCACTGAGTCACTGATTGAGCCACCTGTGCTGAAACAGGGATATCCATAAAAGCTGGCCAGTGTGCGGCACTTGAGGTCAGATTTGGAGACCCCTGCTCTATCCAATTTGAATTACAACCATCCATGTTCACCACGCACGGAGCCCGGGTGGCCATCATTGTTTCTCTTCTCACTGACGAGGCACTGGCCTGTGCCACTCCACTGTGGGAGAAGTATTCGCCCCTGATCAGTGATTTCCCTGTCTTCATCCGTGCCTTTAAGTTGGTGTTTGACGCTCCAGGACAAGTATCTTCAGCATCAGCTTCACTCCTGTGGATTCGCCAGGGAACTCGCATGGTAGGGCAATACTTTGTTTTTTTTTCCCTCTATCTACACTGTATTAGCCATTGAATCCTTTGTATATCAGTATTGCATGACCTGAAGAAGAGAGGAGAACTCTCGAAAGCTTGTCCTATGACATAAATTGTTAGTCCAATAAAAAGGTATCACCTAATACTGAAGAACTCATTTATTCTGCACTATCGCAACTGGACAAACACGGCTATTTTCTGCTTTATATATATATATATATACATAATACAGTATATATATATATTTATATATATATATATTCAAATATGATCAGCGCACCTCATTATAGTGAAGACAAGAGGGGAGAGAAAGAAAAACACAATACAGTAGTGAAGCAAGTTCACAACGTATTGTGTACACAACAGGTGGTGAGGTAGTATATGCACATACATGCCAGTGCCTGCATTCAGGCACGTAAAGGTTTCTTTGGCTCCTTCACCTCCACGATGTTAAGCAAAGATTCTAAAGCCTTTTGTGTTGAAAGTCCAACTTTTATGTATAAAAACTCAGGGTACACTCACACAGACAGTGTAAAAGCGTATAGACAGACCAGTTCGAGACAGTTCGAGTTTGTC
Source organism: Ascaphus truei (assembly GCF_040206685.1). NCBI lineage: Eukaryota > Metazoa > Chordata > Amphibia > Anura > Ascaphidae > Ascaphus > Ascaphus truei. The sequence continues at coordinate 444,685,150 of NC_134484.1, forward strand.
AGGGGTAAGTATCACTGGACTGGCATGTAAGTGCATACCTCACCACCTGTTGTGTACACAATACGTTGTGAACTTGCTTCACTATTGTGTATTTCTTTCTCTCCCCTCTTGTCTTCCCTATAATGAGGCGCACTGATCATCTTTGAAATCGACTACTACTGAGAATTGGAAAAAGTTCTAATTTTCAATCTGCACCATAACATATGTACTAAGTTTAGACTACTTATAGTTAGAGCGCTTCCTATCATATATATATATATATATATATATATATATATATATATATATATATATATATATATATATATGTATATATACTGTATACACACACACATCATATAAATGACCGCTAAGGTAATGAAGCTGCTTTAATGTAATTTTTATTCATAGTGTGCGGGAGCAGGGATCTCCTGAGCTGAACCGCATTGATTTCAGCCTCGGGGACCCCCTGCTTCCTGATTTACAGACCCAGATATGGGGTGCCGGTATCTTCTTCATTCTTTAAATCCTCCAGTCACGTGATGCGGACGATTTAAAAATGGTGGCGATACTGGCACCCAATGCCCCATTCCAGGGCCTGTAACTTGGGAAGCAGGGGGTCACTGAGGCTGAAATCAAAGCGGTTCAGCTCAGGAGCCCCCCTGCTCACGTACACTAGTAATAAAATGTAAATTAAAAAAAAAAACATTTTGGGCGAGATTTGCGCAGAGGGGCGGCTCTCTCTCTCTGCAGCAGAAAGAACTCGCCGGGTGAGCCCTTTTCAGAGAGGCGATCTTCACGCCGCCGGCTACTGGCCATTTTTGCAAATGTTGCTATCACTGGTATTCAGGGCTTTCTGCATACCGTGATAGCTACGCTGTAAAAATGGCGATTTGAAAACCCTGGCAATTTTTTTCTATCGGAGATTAGTGCATAGGCCCCATATTTTCTGTATCTTTGTCATTGCACCCTGTTTGTATTGTGAATTTCTTCCTTTGGCTAGATTGCAAGAAGAAATACAGATAATAAAAATGCTTGTTTTGTAACACGACGTATGCGAAGTGAGAGCTATAGCAATCACAAGGCCATGAGTTCTAACCTAGCTTCTGTTTCTAACACAGTTGAGACAAAGGACAATTAGCCAATACAAAAGGCAGTACCCAAGTGCTTATCCATGGAACATTAAGATTCAATTTTCACTTGCTGGGGGATTAGTCTCTCCTTTGTACTGTAAATGGACTTGGCAAACAAAACAGTAGTTGCTGCTTTACTTGGTATGCTTTCTGTTATGTCAGTTTTACAGTGTAAGAATGCAAACAATGAGCATTAGAAAGGAATTCTGATACATCACAGTGATTAGAACACCAGATATGAATGCAAACATTATTATGTTCATAATTATTATTATGATAAGGAAATTCCCCACTCTAGTTCAAGATTTATCATTCTAATTCCATTTGTGTTATCTAAAGGGCACACTTTAGTCATTGCTAGCAGTTGCTTTCCTATATTTTTTAATTGTGACGCTTTATTACAGTATGTGTTCAGGATTTGGATTCCTTGCGTGCACCAGATGTATCCTCACAGAGTATTCACAGTGTTAATATACTGTGGCATATGTACATTGTTTTTCATTACAGCTCATCTTTTCCTTTTTGAGAATTGTGACATTGGTGGCTTCCATGTGCCCTTTTTAGTAAGTATACTTACTATATGGGGATTGCAAGATTTATGATCTAGAGCAGGGCTGCGCAAACTTTTTTGTTTACGCCCCCCCCCTGCCCACGCCCCTCCTCCCCCGCCCCTTACTTTTTTTCCGGCATGGATGGCATCGTTTGACGTCATAACACAATTTGACTCAGCGTTGTCATGGTGACGTGTTGCCAGAAGCCATCGGAGTGAAGGTAAGAGACAGTACAAAGGCCTTGCACGCTCCCCCAGGATTTTGTATTGTATGTCTTTATTTAAATAGCACCAGAAGTGTTCTCAGCACTTCACAAAGAAAACAGTATAGGGAATTATAATAATACATTAAGCGCAGCAAGATCAGACAATAGGAAACCAAATCCCTGCTCTGAAGAGCTTACAATCTAAGAGGTATGATGGGAAATTTACAGAGACAGCAGGTGAGAGAATAAGTGCTGTAGATGGCAGTGCTGGGTCACAATAGGTGTTAGGAGTGACTGTGGGTGTGGGACAATAGCCAGACGCTATTGGGATGTTTGATTTGTGAGGCAAATTTTAAGTTTGGTCAGGATTAAATCAGAAGGTTACCATCATTTACAGGGGAGGAGATGGCAGGGAGGCATGGGTGAGAGAATGTGTGTATGTCTGGGTTCTTGATTAGGAGAGATATACACAGCAGAACGAAGCAGTAGAAAGAGGATATGAATAGAGGATTTGTGGTGGTGCTTTTTAATGAGGGGTAAGGAAGTTGTTGGGAAAGAGGTGTATAAATAATGGTGGTGTATGGGCACAGACATAGGTGGAGGGGAGGAGAGATGAAGAAATGTGGATAGATGGGAGTGGGGAAGTTGGAGAGAACAGAAACGTTTACAAAGAAGTGAGGAGACATTAAACAGAAAAAGCAACAGGGGGGCATAGTAGGATGCAGGAGGAGAGAATAAACCACGTATTGGAGGATAGGAAGAATACAAATGATCACAGCATTTAGAAAGTCAAGTTCTCATAGTTAGAAGGCTGTAGTTGTTTTTGAAGTGCAGAGTCCAGATCTTCTTGTAGTATTCAACTCTGATTCTAACTCCAGTATTCTAACATTTAATTTAAATGTTGTGGGAAGAGCGAAGGGCCTCTGTAAGCAGTGCACTCCTACCCGCTCCCCCCACCCCCAGAAAATTTCACGCCCCCCAGTTTGTGCACCCCTGATCTAGAGTATACGTAAAATCCGATTTGATGCAATACTTTGCAAAAGGAATATACAAGTGGGACCTTAGGATATTTGCTCCAGCAAAATCAACTTATAGTACTAAATGTTTGATAAATGTACTGTAATGTTAAAATATGTGTGCCATTTCAGTTCTAAAAAGTCAGCCTGATGGGAGATTGCAATTATATTTTTTGCCGCATTTTGTTACTTTGTGGCAAATCTCATTATTTGGAAAAATAGCTATTATCATAGCACTTTTTATGATATCTGAACTTACAATTACAATTTTAGAATTCAATGATTTCAAAGCATCGCAAGATAGATCATGTCCTGAGATTCTATGGAAGACTATAGAAAGAGCAATTTTAGCCAAGACTGGCAGAGCTCCTGAGAGGGAGATATAACTGCTCATGATGACTAAACAATGCTGTTCCATTAGACACCTTCTGGCCCCAGAATATATCTTATGGTCCATTCACTTGAGTGACCGGAAGGTATCTCACCAGACAATGCTATTCCATAAAACACTTACTGGCACTGGATGCCAATTTATGGTCTATTGAAGTGAATGGGTTCTAAGGTATCTTCCAGCTTTGTAAGGTATCTTGTGGAAAGAGCACCAGTTAGTAATTATAGGCTACAGTCTCTAGTCAAAAAGTCATTTTTAGTTTTTTTTTGTGATTGTTGCAAGTTTCATGTAAAAGAGTACTATACATACCGACCAACTCTCTCTATTAATGATGACTCCCTCGAATATTCCCTCAACACAAAGGAAAATTAAAAGGTCTCTAGTATTTTCCTAGCAAATCTTTCCCTTCCTCCCCCCCCCCCCACCACAAAAAAACCTCACATTTATCAGCATTGTTCTGGAACGAGAGGTAGTGTCAATTGGTGTTTTGTGACCAGATTTGCTTGTGACTTGGTGTGACTGAGATATTTTTGTTTTAGACAATAATATTGAGTGTTGATAGTTTTTGTTATATATTTTGAGATGGAGATTAAGTAGTAAAAAGCTAAGACAGCATGATGGGAAAACAAATGAATGGAGAAATTATGGTAGAGTGGAGAGATGGATCATTTTGATGAGCAATGCTGCCCCCAGGAGGAAAGAGAGGTGGACCAATCTGCATTTCACTAAGGAAAGGAACGAGTCTCTCAATGATAAGTCCTGGAAACATATAATCAGTTTTTTTTTACAGGGACTCTGCAAATATTTAAACAGCTATGAAGAACCATGTGTGGTGGTATACAGTATAAGATGACATTACAATGTTGGTGTAGTCCATATACTGATGTAGCATCATGGTTGGTCGCGTTGCCCTCTTGGGTATGTTTCTGATCCCGTGTGCTCACACCGTCCAGTAACCAGACTAATGGCCGCTCAGGATTAACACAGCGGGCATCTCTGCTTCTGAATGGGACTCCAGCTGAGTGAATCCTACCAGGCTAAATCAGTCTGTAAGAAATGCGCATTGAGAGTAGACAGAATCAGTCACTCTCTCTGCTTGCCTCTACCAGGTGATCATGCTGATTTTATTTTAATAGCACAGTATTGAAGCAGGGGGTCTCTGGAGCTGACCGGAAGACCCCTTGTTTCCCGAGTTACTGGCATTGGTATGGGTGCAGCATGATCACCTGGTAGAGGCAAGCAGAGAGAGTATCTCTCTATGTTTAAATGACCCGTGTCACAGCCATGAAGAAAATTGCAAGAAATGTTGAGGACAATTTTTCAGCGATGTAAATAGCATTTTGAAGGCCCAGTAAGTTCCAGTATTCAAGCGGTTACAATCTCGGTTTGGTATCTGAAGCACAATGGGATAAAGTGACTAACTCAATGTCACAGGAAGAGTCGATTTAGCTGAGACTGGAATTGAAACCAGGTTTACACGCTCCAAAGGCAGTATCTCTGCCTCTCAGCTACTTCTTCATTATAGGGGATAGTAAGAGTCCAGCAGTTGGCACTGTTTCTAAAGCGGACCGGTAACAGGGGACTTATCCCTGTTCAGTAATGCTCCTTTAATCTAGCAGTGTGGTAGTTAATTACTAAACACCACCTGCCTGATTAGATTGTTTACAAAAAGCCTGCCTTTGAGACAGGAAGTGACTCTCTTTAGCTCTGACTGAGAGCTGACCTTTGGAGAGACAGAGCAGAGGTTCTTGAGTCCCAGGAGAGACTGACCAAAAGAAACCCAGATCTCTGGAGCTGACCAGTCTTGAGCTCTGCCAGCCACACAGCAGAGCTGATTGCAAGACACCAAATAAGACTTCTCAACCTGGATGCTGATATTTTTCTGTGCACGTACGGGTGCGGTTCCAGGAGAGCAGAGAAGCTTACTCTACAGCAACTAAACAGAAAAGACTTTCATTATTAAGAGACTGCTTATATCTGCTTATTTTCATGTTATGTGTTTGGGCTGGGAAAAGCTTAACTAATGGAGATGTGAACTAATTGCAAGGATTTCACTAGAAATTCTCCCAAGCGAATGGAAACTTTGTTCCCCCCCTGTGCCTATTATAATTTCACATTAAACAAGTCTCCAAATTGTGTACCTCTGTGAACGTCCATCTACATTTGGTGTCAGAAGTGGGATAAGAGGTGTCTTTGTAGTTAAAAAGGACCGGAGATTTTTATGTGAATTTTTTTTATGCTTTTTTGCCTACAAACAGTCCGAAAAAAAAAACAGCAGCAGAGATCGGAATTAAAGGGATACACACCACTGAAACTTACAAAAACCCAGAAGAGACTGCTGAAGTAGCTAAACCTTATTTTGCCTATCACAAAGTGTAATATGGTCATTGAAATAGGGGTCTTTGCCTTTCAGCCATAGTCAGGGTTCAAGAAGTGAGTCCGCCCTTGGAAAGGGATAGGTGTTTGTTGTTTTCAAAAGTTTCGCTGAAGCAGTGAATACAGATGGTGACCCACGAGTGGTACTGATTTTGCAGATAAAGGTTGCCACACCGCATAGGACTACCAGCTGTGAATGGAGTATATGCAGAAAAGTGTGAAAATTGATACAAGACTGTGCTGAAGCAGGGGAATTTTTAGCAAACCAATGCTGAGTGTAAAATTGCCCTATAGGGGGTTCTAGCAAATACAGTGTCAACAGCTGCAATAGCGCCTCCTGAGGTCAGGAAGAAAATTACACCTGATAGCCTAAAAATGGAGGACAAGATGCAGCGTTCCTGTAATTAACCCTACCCCACGGAAGAGTGGCCCTTCCAGTCCAATAAAGAGGAAGACATCTCTTACGGGGAACCCGAACCGAGTCACACCCACAAAACACCCCAAAAATGGTGGGGGTGCCTAAGCTCGGCACGAACAGAAAAGACTGCTCCCTTTGATGACGAGTATGATCAACAGGAGACAGAGCGGGAGCAGCAGATCACCCAATATTTCTGTCAGCTAAAGCAACTGCAAGAAAAGCCTGGCGTATATAATGAAGCTGCTAAAATATCAAATGAAGATGGAGACCCCAATATCCCTGAAGGGACGGTGTCATCCAAATTAAAAAGGCGGAAAAAGAAAAAGAAAAGCAGTTCGTCACTTACCGTGGAAGGAACAGACACGTCCGCAGATCCTGTGGAGGAAAAGGAGGACCGAGTTGCCCTGCAGCCTAGAGAAAATGGAGAATTCGTCCCACGGTTAACCGAATATCCAGAGGGCCCAAGGCAGAAGTCGTGTACCCCAAAGAAATGTCTGTCCGGTGCCAACAGTGAGGAACCCTCAACTAGTCATCCCAGTAAAGCGGAGCCGGAACCAGTGAGTGACGATCCCTTGACCAGCCCTGAAGACGCCCTGAAAATTGCCAGGCATGACTGTGATCTGCTCTGTGAAGAATTAGGAAGAGAGAGAAAAATAATGCTGAGCTACAGAAGACTGTGCTCGCAATTTACTCTGCGGCCAAGACCGAATTGGAGGATCTCAATACTGAGCTAGATACTGCAAAGGCTACTATCTCCGCCATGGATGAAAAGCAGAGCCAATCTGATAAAATGGTGGCTACGCTAAAGCGGAAGTATGAGGAGGCACTGAAGCAGATGACAGTCTACCAGCAAGAGGTTCACACTCTTCGTATAGAGCTTGATGCCTCACATCATGAGACCAACAGCTGCCACACAGACATGGAAAGTTCCAGAAAGGAACTACACAGTCTCACTGAGGAGCTGGACATTGTAAAGAAACTATTGGTAATCTTGGTACAGTTCTCAAAGTCTCTCAGAAGGAGCTTCAGACCCTCAACCTAGAAAAGGAAGTCTCACGCCAGGAGGTTGTCATTCTCAAAGCAGATGTGCGTAAATGGAAGGAGGACTGCAAAGAAGCCCTGAAGAATACAGAGACTCAAAAAGGAGAAAGTTCAAGATTAAAAAGAGAAAACTTAAAACTGAAAGAAGAAAATTTTCAGTTAACAGAAGAAGTCAAGGAAAAGTTTGACTCAGAGCACCGACTGCAGAACCAACTGCAAGGTCTGCGTACACCCCTCCAGTATGCTGAGGAGAAGCAGCAAACGCTACAGGAAGAAAAACTGCAGGCTGCCAAAGAGGTACAAGAGCTGCAGGAACATCTGAATACCCAGTACGTCCCCACAGAGCAGTATGAGGAGCTAAAGGCCACGCTGCATGTCTTCAGAGCATCGTTGGAAGCGGAGCTTCGATACAAGGTGACTCTGTATGAGAGGGAGCGTGAGAAGGCTCAGAAACTGGAGCAAGAGCTGGAGAGACAGAGAGACTGTTCCATTCCCTTGAGTCAGTACACCAAGGAGAAAACAGACGCAGCGGCAACCTTGACGACAAAAATTACAGAGCTCCAGAATATGAAGGAGACTCTGATACAGATTCCTCCAATACGGAAAAATGTATTGGCTCTGCCCAAGCACCAGTATCTCACAGAAACTAATGCCCGTAAGGACAAGGGTACAGTTAGAGTTGGGGACTCCACGCAACTTCAAAACAAAATTACGAAGTTTGAGCCACCAAAGAAAGCACTAGCCAAACCTACAGCTGCCCAACAGGCAACAAACAGAGGTAGGAGTGCAGAATCAAAGCCAGAAGAATCCTTAGCTGAAGAAGCTGAACTGGTGACTTCGTGGTGTGGAGAAGCTGCAGAAAGACCACTTCAAGAGCAGAAAACTCTAAAGGCTAGTCCTAACTGCCCTACAACTGTTGCCATACACTTTGTCTACAAAAAGGGGAGTGCCTGACGCAACAGAAATCTCAAGACCGTGCACGCGATTAAAAGACTTTACGTGTAAAAAGTCCTCCTCGAGCGACTGAGGAGTGCTGATCTCAAGCATCTTTGGGAGGAGACAAAAATAAACTGGAGAAAGGGGCTCCAATCCCAGCGGGACAGAGGTTTCTCTTCCTCCATCCACTCTCATTCAAGTCACAGAGATATCTAGAATGAGAGTGGAAGGATGGGCTTTGGCCGTGGTAAGCCCGAGCTTCCCACAAACAGGGGAGGTATGTAACAGGGGACTTATCCCTGTTCAGTAATGTTCCTTTAATCTAGCAGACAGAGCAGAGGTTCTTGAGTCCCAGGAGAGACTGACCAAAAGAAACCCAGATCTCTGGAGCTGACCAGTCTTAAGCTCTGCCAGCCACACAGCAGAGCTGATTGCAAGACACCAAATAAGACTTCTAAACCTGGATGCTGATATTTTTCTGTGCACGCACGGGTGCGGTTCCAGGAGAGCAGAGAAGCTTACTCTACAGCAACTAAACAGAAAAGACTTTCATTATTAAGAGACTGCTTATATCTGCTTATTTTCATGTTACACTACCGACACACTTTATTAAAGTGTGGCCGGTTCCGCAAGCCGGGAGATTTCCCGGCTTGCTAGTGGCCGCCCCTCGGCGTGCCGCGCGTCACCGACGCGCGGTCACGCGTCATCGGGAGCCTGCGCCCCCTGCACGCGCGTCCAGGGCTCCCTGAGGGAGCCCTGGTGTCCCGCGATGTGGGGGACGGCGGCAGGGGGTTCCGGGGGACCCGGCGGACCCGGCAGCGGGAAGGAGAGCGCCCCGATCGGAGGGCGCTCTTCCGCTGCTTCGGCGCGCGCCCGGCACCCTCCGGCGCGAGCCAGTTTACTGCTGCGGCCGAGAACGGGCAAATGCTCGAATAAACTCGGCCGCAGCAATATGTGTTTGGGCTGGGAAAAGCTTAACTAATGGAGATGTGAACTAATTGCAAGGATTTCACTAGAAATACTCCCAAGTGAATGGAAACTTTGTTCCCCCCGTGTTTGGATAATTTCCTGATAAAAAGGAAAAGGCACAATAACGCCTATTATAATTTCACATTATAAACGTCTCCAAATTGTGTACCTCTGTGAACGTCCGTCTACAGGACCCCATTATCTTCTTACCTAATAACAGTGCCTAGGGTCTGGCTTCTTTATCTCCCGGCCAGCAATATCCCTAACTGTCACGCTGTACTCCCGAGGTAACCCATTCTCCGGGCGATTCTCTACCCGATGCATGTATACATTGCGCCCAATGCTCCATACCCTCATTAATTGAGAAATTCGCTCTTCTGCTCTGTGTCCAGTGCATTCTCCACCCTTGGTCCGGATATACTCCTCTATGGTCTCCCTCAACTACCCATGCCTTTGGTCCTCTTTCTCCTGCATTAGATGTTCAGGGACGTAAGGGTACTCCAACTCGTGGGATTTTTTGTATCGGGTCACTATAGCCCTTTCAGCCCTACTTGTCCTAATCAACCTAGCGTTGCCTAGCGTTGTCGAGACTCCCCAGACAACCCTTGGCTCGACTGGGACCCATAGGTAAAAGTGACAGGGGCATTAACTATGGCCGGGGGTTGGGCATAGGGAAAGACGGCAGGCATCCACGGGGCTACGACCCGCATCTCTCCGCTACCTGGCCCGGTGCCATTGGACTGGCCTTCCTGTTCTCCCGTCTCGCTGCTCTCAGGCTTCCGCAGGGCCTGCCAGCTCCTCCCGGATCCAGGCGATCTGGTACAGCTACTCAGTCGCGAGGATGTCGCCATCTTCCATCCAGCTCCGCTGTGCCCACCGGAAGTGATGTCATTGATCTCGCGGGACTCGCCGCCGCCATCTTGCAGTGGGTTCCCAACCGGAACCTCTTCCTCCAGAATGACATCCGCCGCTGGAATTGATTGTTCTGCTCTCCGCTCGGGCCTGGACTAGGCTTTTCTCCGCCATTGCCACCACCGGCGCCTGGGGAGGGCAAGGGTGTCGCTTACCACTGCATCGGCTCGGGATGGTTCCTCCTCCGCCGTCCACTCCGCCAGTCACCACGGCCATGGGACTCCGCCTCTTGGGTTGCATCTGCACCAGTGACACGGGGCTCCGCTCTGACACGACACAGGTAAGTGCCGGTTCTTTCACAGCACCGCTATAGTGGTCCTCCGGTAGGCACGTCACCACCGGTGTCGGAGTCGCTTGCTCCTCGTCTGAGGGGTCGAGCTCTGATTCAGGGAGTGACATTCCCGTCGGGGATCGCTGATGAGGTTCTCTGCCTCCACCTCGCTTACAGGCCCCTTTCTCCTCCGGCTCCATCTTTATCATGAGGAGCGATCCCCATGCTCCGGGATCCACGGGCTCTCTCCAGGCTGCACCCCGGGCTTCAGCCGTTAGCATGGCTGTGTCCGCCCCCGCCTCCACGGTCTGTCCGGCCACAAAGGGTTGCACAGCCCATAAATAATGGATGCCGCATTACGGGCATCTGGACGTGGTGTTGACAGAACCACCCGGCAACCGACACTGAATGCACAAACATTTGACAGTCTCTTTTCCCCCAGCTCTGAGCACCAGAAGGCCTCCTGGAGCTGAATAGGGGTGAGCAGAAAAGTCCAAATCTTCTTCACTTTTGCAGGCCATATTGCTCACAGGAGACACTTTTTACAGTGGTCTTCCCAGTAGATCAGCTCCTCGCAACTGAAGGGCAGGGGCTGGTTTGTTAACTCCTCCATCTGCCAGCTCCATCCTCATTTGACAAAGCTGGAAACCACTCCCCCTGGTTGATATTAGAGGAGGGTCCCACAAGTTCACAGGGTGACCCAGCACTGGGGCTGAACTTGTTACTGTCCATGAGGGCACGGCCGCAGCTTTCGTGCCATACCTCCCCTCAGGGTGGGGTTTTCCTTTTGGCGCCACTCCCGGCAAACTTTCTGCAACTTTAGCATTTGCAGCATTTTCTGCACTCGGCCCACGCGGTCTCCCAGGGAAGCGGGAACCGCCATCTTGGTTTACATTGCCAATCACTTTAGCAACTGAGGTAGCTTTTTGTGTATTGCTCGCCGTCTGGCAAGCAGATTCTCCATTTCCACCACACACCACCACAATGTCCTCATTACTGTCCTCCAGGGTATCACCCCACGGTCCCAGGCAGGACCAAAACGGTGCGGCCACTGCTTTTGCGCCACTCCACAGCAGGCTAGCCAAAGTTACTTCAGTAGCTTGCTCTTCCGTGGAACGCACACCACGTGCGCTCCCTCCATCTGCCTCCGTCCGTCATCTTGGACCTTCCGCGCCGCGCGGGTCCTCCATTCTTGCGGTCGCCATTTGGTTACTGTATTTGCTGTTATTGTACATGGAGCTCCTCTCTGCAGGGCAGCTGCCATACCGATACAATAAAGATTGCCCGATGCACCACCTTGTGTACCTAATGTAGGTCTGACTCGTGTTGCACTACCTCAGGCTAGGCTCAGTCTCTCTGTGTATGCTGTGTCTCTCCTTTCCCTCCAGTCTGTGCTCTCAGCGGTAAGTGATCTGGAATGGGCTAGAGTACTCTGGCTTCTCCATGTAGTACTGGGGCGTCTACCTACTGTTGGTCATTCTAGCGCAGACCCTCTCCAGGATTCCTGACCTCTGTTAACAGGATATCCCTTTAGGCATCCTACCGACTAGCACTACCTCAAGGTGACTAGGACAGCTATAGCCCCTCTCCAGACCCACTAACTTCTTCCAGGCTCCCAGGTCATCCCTGCGGTCTGACAACTCCATCAGCCCCCTTGACTACCCCTAGGTTCCATCCCAACACAGCACTGACTGGCAGCATACACTCTCCTGTTTCCCAGTGTGCCTAGCAAAATCCTGTCCTGTTGACAGGAATCTCAGCAGCGCCTCCAAATGTAATTGTTTTTCTGGACCTTCCTGACCCACCCAATCTCCCCTGTGGTCTATCCAGTCCCCATTACATGGTCGTGTCTGGTGGTGCACCTGTTGGCAACAGGACTCCTGAGTCTTTCAACATGATGTTGTGTGGGGAATGTCAACTCAGACAGGCAGCTGAGGTAGTGTGCATGAGTCCTACCTACATACAGTGCAGCGCCTCCACCTCATCAGGATCTCGGCATCCGCCAGGAGATGGTTCTGATGAGGAACTCCTCTGTGGTGCCTTCCTCTGAGGAGTAACTTCACACTCACACATGGGGGTTCTTGTGAACAAGGGCATCTTTTATTGATGGTATAGGTAGACTGCCCCTCGCAGCAAACAGCTTAGCCGCTCATCTTCTTCAGTACTCTCCTTTCAGAAGATCTGCCCTGCCAATGGAGTTGGATCACCTCTCCCCTCAGGGAGATCACCACCTGTGCCAGGTCCCTGGACACAGTGTAGGCCCTGCCAGCCTTACTGCTGCAGGTCAGACTATTTGCTGTAGAATCCTTAATTATGACGCTTAATCTTGAACCTAAACAGCCCTCATAACCGACTCTAACTTTAACTTTTGGCAGTGCTGTCTCTTATATACAAAGGAAATAGCTCCACCTCCTGTGTCACTAACAATGGACACAGGGTCGGTTACCACTCCCCTCATGTACATATGACACCTCACCAGGGTGTGAGGTCAAACCTCCATGATTGAGGCTGGCAACCCTGTATATTACCAGACTTACTGCCAGCATGAGAGAGAACTGTATACCATTTTTAACACATGGCTACACGATATTAATTCCACTTTAGCGAAGTTTGATGTATGCAGGCCTTTATTAGCAATACCAGAAATAGGGCACAGACACACAGAAACTTACCATTTAAAGTTTGAGTTAGTAGTGTGAAACCATAGTATATATATATGGATAGGAATAGGTCTACTGTGGCTGCCTATGGCAAAATGTTTGCAGGCAGCTAATGATTGATTACTTTGACTTTATACAGTTACAGTGAGGGGGAGAATCCTGGTAAATGGAATTTGCCACTTGCGCCAGGTTAAGAGTAGGCTTGGCTATTGCCACCTTTTGCACAATTACCATCTCCAGTGTGAGGACTGGACAGGAAAGAATGGGGGCTAATAAACCACAACAATGGACCTGTCAGTCTCTCAACCACTCTGTGTGCAAGCACAAGATACCTAGGGAAAGCTGCCAGGGAATGAACTACCTATTCCAGAGCCATCAAGTGCGTCCTGCCCTGCAAACATGAAGGTATAGTAAAATGGCTCTAGTTATTCTTATGAATGCTTACTTTCGTATAAAATTGCATAAATTTGGGAGCTTAATTACAAAAAAAATCTGAAATTCTTGAAAAGAAAATTGCATAAATGTTTGTGAACTGCGAGACATTTACTGTACACATCTCTAATTAAATTATTGCTAAAAATCACTGCTCTTGAACCTTCAAAAAAATTGTTTTTTAAATTATGAAAATCTAGTTTTATCACACTCAGTATTTGTTGTGTATACTGTACATGTAATTGAGACAATTAAAGATCTGTTAACAATGTATTGATTTTTATAGCTTTGGCCTTTCTTTTACCAATCATAGTACAGATTTATAAAACAAGCAATGGCAGCGCTAACCAATGGATTTCTAGAATACTAAACTGAACAGTGCATCAGTGCTGTTTGATGTAGACTGTGCCCAGTCCAAGATGGAATAGTTCCCGAAAAATATCGCGCAACCTCAAACCAAAAGAAAATATATATGTACAGATGCAGAGGCCGTTATTCGAACATTTCACTGAGCCGTTTTCGTGTGCTATGCTGTATTCCACACGGCATTCGCGTCTGTGTTTACTGCGGTTGATTTGTTTGTATTTTATGGATTCTGATTTCTTTGGGTACAATTTTTCGTGTATGCGTGGCAGAAATTAATGAATTGTAGCGTGTACAGTACTGTGCTACTGTGTCAATTTGCAGGTGTTTAAACACCAGAACACTAAAATGCAATTTTCTGCACTCGAACTACACATGCTGATTACCTGTATGGCTCAAAGGAGGCCTAATCCTCCGCCACTGGGAGCCTGAGTTAGCTCTTTCCTCCTTGGTACAGGGCCTTCACCTGGGAGGGATCCCAGTGCAGCGGGATAACCTCTCTCAGGAACCAATTACAACGAATAATACACACAGAGGTATATATAACTGATTTACTACCATACACACATATGAATACATTACAATAACACCCACAGAATATCCCCACACCCGGCATGTTTCACCCAAAGTACTGAGGGCACCCCAGGCACCTAAACACCCAGTGTCCGTATGGCAGCCCCACCCAAAGTGTATGTTGAGTAGCCCTACCCCTGTGTATCTCGTTGGTCCACTGCAAATCCCCCACTCTCCTTATCCTGTCCACAGCTTAGGGCGAGCTCCAGCTGGAGTGTCTCACCATTAGAGTTTATAGTGTGGCCTGTGGCCTGGTCCTAAACTGCAGATCACCGCGTGGCCGTCCGGGCACAGCTGCACTATTTCTGCTGGGAGCTAAAGGAAAGTGTCCCTAACTGGGGCCTTTCCTGCAGCACACACAAGCTGGAAAGGGACTCAGGGCCTAGATGGGGCATGCGGGGAAATTTGGCTAAGTTCAGGGGCTACTGGCACCCTGAACATGCCCTCTCCCCTTGCTGTCTCCCTTCCGACTGTTCGCACCAAAACCCATCTCATCTGCATGTCCCCAAAGGCTGCTGGGATATGTAATCCCCTGCGGAGCCGTTTTCTAAAATTGCCGCCGCAACTCAGGGTCACTGAACATGTGTGCCTCATTCTTTTGCACATGCGCGATCACAAAATGGCGGCCACACTGGCGCTGCGCATGTGCCGCGCGTTACACTGCACATGCACTAAATCTAAGATGGCGGCCTCTATCCCCGCACTGGAGGTAAGTGGGGAGCTCGGCTACATCCTCCCCCTTGTGGAGAAACCAACGTCCCCACTTGGGAACAACATATATCACACAGAGTTTATATAATAAAAAAGCATTGCATAACATACAACTTAACTCCGTATATTAACTCTCAACGATATTCAATATTTCAGTGAGCATGGTCATGAGCGAGGCAAACCGGCTCCGAGACAGCTGCTGAGACTCATAGTGAGGTGCCCTTAATGAATCATGTGCCATTCTCATTGGCAGGCGTCTCACTCTTTGACTCCTGCGAGACTCTTCTCCAGCATCTTCTTCTGTGGAGAGGCTACCATCGCTTGAGGCCCTGGCCCTCTCTTAAGGTGTGACTCAATCTCTGAAACGTCTATTTGGGGAATGAATCTTGGGCTTCTTGGGTTTAGTGGACGGCTTGTTGAAGCCATTGGGGAGGGTACATGAGGCACTGGCCTATTACCCATTTCTTCTTCGGGTGGTGTCCACCAGTCTTCATTTGATTCGGTGGAAGTTCCTTCTAAAGGATCTTGATTCGGTTTGGCTACCGAGTCTGGATTCTCCTCGGGCTCTTCAGGCTCACTGGCTGTTGCTTTTGAATTTGGTTCGGGGTCACTTCCCCCCCACTTGTGGAATGGGTAGCAAGTGATTGCGATGTCAGACCTTTACCCTCCCATCTGCATCTCGTATTCGGTAGACAGGGAGGCCCGGCATCTGGGACTCTACCTCAAAGGGAGCGTCGCACCAGTGGTCGCTAGCTTATGCTTTCCCGGTATTCCCAAGTTTCTCAGGAGAACGCTGTCTCCAGGTTGACGCTCCCGATAACGTACCTTGTGGTCATATCTCTGCTTGTTGCTCTCATTCAGTTTGGTGGTGGCTTTCACCGCCAACTGATATGCTCTGTGAAGGCTACCCTGGAGCGATTTTTTAATGACGTCTGAAAGTTTTGGCGATTCATGCCTTTATTGCCGACTTATCGAGGCTTACTGAATAGCAGTAGGCATTTTGGCAGTAAGTGCTTGATAAAGGGCTTATCGACGCTTATAGCATAGCCCCCTAAGTGTTAAAGATCTAAACTGGGAAAGGACTCTGGGTTTGTCTGGGTCGGCTAATCTGAAGGGTTTCTCCTCCTCTTGCGATTGTTATCAAGTGGGGTAATAATGTTGCCTCTGGCTGGGTCAGCTAGTGGCGATTAGGTGGGAGATATGGTATCTGTGGACTCTGTTCAGTCTAGCCTGGTTACTCCCTTCACCCTTGTTTATTGGGGTATATGTTAACGGTGGTGATCAATAAAAGCTGTGGCCTTTTCCTCCCAAAATGCAGGGCTTCTGTTGTTCTTTGGGTGGGGAAATTTGATCAGGTTTGGTAGTTATCTTTTCTTTCCATTGCCCTTAGAAGGTCCAGGATCATGAGTTTTTTCATGGAAATCCTTGCCACTTAAGATTTATGTCATGAAGAGTAATAAACTGTACACTCCAATGAATGTACTCATTTATTAAATTGTGTTAGGTCTGAGAAGTCATTAATATGCTGAGTGATATTGTCCATTAAGTAATATTGATGGAGTTTTGATTAGTAGACACCAGTTCCCACCATAAAAACTAGAGAAAAAATAAGAAGATTTTAAGGAGAGAAGTTTATCTCCTTCCTCCAGCACAAGTGATTTTTTTTTGGAGGGAGTCCCTTTCGGTCACATAAACTTCATCCCCAAAACTAATGGTGACGATAAAACATTGTGGAAAGAACAGTTGATGGTTATATTATTTGAAGAAGAGGTACCCTTATCTGCCATGCCATTAGTGAAGAAAGTATGAGCTTCAGAGGGGAGTAGAGATATGATTTCTTTCCAGAGCCCTTATTCAAACAGATGTGCAGTCTCTTCCCAGCACTGGATAACAGAGACTATCCATGCCAATGAATGAGACCAAGATCTTCTTCAACTCAAGATAGGAGTTTTATAACATATTAGAGTTTTGGATTTGTAAAATAATTTATTTTGAAATAGTCATAAATGTCTTTCAACTGACACACTGGTGTTCTGCATCTCAAACACAGGAAAAGGAAAACATGAGAACCTCTATTTAACGATGGCACTAATAATTGTCTCCATTCCCTTTCAGATAACAATTATTACCTGAAAGAGCATATTTCTCTAGCAAGAAGAATACATGTTATTGTGGGAAAGTATAAAGGGCTTTGCATATGTTATGTATAGGCTCCCACGTTGAGGCAATTAAATGATTTATGAATATCTCTAACCTCTAGAGATAAGGGTATTTCTTAGTCCCACATGTAAGGAGTTCTAACATAATTAATTATAAACTGACAACAAGTCCACTGTAAGTATTGATTTACTTTGTTGCTTTGCTTGACTAGGTTTTACTTAGGCTCTTCTTTCAGGTTACAGAAAAAAAGTTCTATATCTTTCCTGAATAGAGATACAGTTCCCATTGTATCCTTCAGAAAAAATATATTTCAGTTTACAGCAGCGGAATTATTACTTCAGTTTAAAATGAAACACCTAATTGAAATAAATATCCAATCTAATGTATTCCTTCACGTTTAGTCACCCCCACACTAAAACAACAATTTTCATATGGTGCTTTGTAAAGACACAGATAGTAACAATGTGTTGGTAACCCATCTGGCAAAAAAGGGCTTAGTTTAGAAAATGCAGCACAACCACCCCTATAGTACAGTACTATAAATGTTTTTCAACACTAAAAGAAACAGTCCCACAGCAGACCGGAATGTTGCTATCATTTTTGGACAACAATGCCATTTGTTTACCACATGAAGCTCAGTGTGCTGTGTCCTTTATCCAAGTTCCTGCCTGGGTAAAGTATATATATATATATATATATATATATATATATATATATATATATATATATACAGTGTTCGACAAATCTATACATTTACACGCCCCGGGCAAGTCGTGG
Source organism: Ascaphus truei (assembly GCF_040206685.1). Taxonomy (NCBI): domain Eukaryota; kingdom Metazoa; phylum Chordata; class Amphibia; order Anura; family Ascaphidae; genus Ascaphus; species Ascaphus truei. The sequence goes on from NC_134484.1 coordinate 444,703,024, forward strand.
CGAGCTCCTATTGGCCCAAGCAGCACACATGTGGTACTAGGTGACGAGTAGATTTTTCTGTTCGGCGAGTAGATTTTTTGGTGATTTGTCGACCACTGTATATATATATATATATATATATATATATATATATATAAAATATATATTCGATTGTAAGCTCTTTGGAGAAGGGACTCCTTATCCTAAATGTTACTTTTAAGTCTGAAGCACTTCTTCCCTTTGTGTTATTTATATCTTATGTGTTATTTATATCTTATTATTTTTATGATTGTAAGTATTACTGCTGTGAAGCGCTATGTACATTAATGGCGCTATAGAAATAAAGACATACTCTGCATACAAGACTCTGCTTGCCCATCAAACTGTTACCCAGCTACTTACCTGTTCCTGTCCTCACTCACAGCTCCACCCTCTGCACCACTAGTCCCAACCAGGGCCTGCTCAATGAGAACTAAACTCCGTTCAAGATTGTCAATGTCCCTCAATATTGAAAGATGCCTCTTCAGATCCGCAACCCGAGACTCCAAGGAGCACCTGCTCGCTCATACTTCCACAGTGGTATGCTCCCTGGATCAGCTGCTTCAAGTGCACATACATGTGATTGTACTGTACATTGAGTGGCAGTCTCAATCCTGCTCATTGTTTACTGTAGTTCTATATACTGTACCTTGTTTCACACCCTTTTTCTGTTTCCATTACTTCTGATTCTACAGTAACTCCACACTTAATACAAACAGCACTTGAAATTAAACAGTAATTCAATCACACAGATCAGAACACATAAGCTCAGGATTAGTTACAAGCCTCTGGTATAAAGAGGGACACACACTAATCAGATGTGAAAGGGAGAAAAAAAAACAGACAAACACAGCTGCTTGTCTGTTTTTTCTCCCTTTCGTATCTAAGGTTTTCCACTCCCCTAGAGGATTGCTGGACTTTGAATAATTTACCTGGATCCATACAGACTGAGCACGCTTGGTAAAACATTTTACTATCCCTAAGATCAAACATATCTATTTTTTCACCATTCAGATGTGTTAGGTACTGTAGTGCCGACGAGTATTCTAAAACAAACCTGGGGCAATCCCCAACAAGACCCAGGTACATGCTGGGTACATGCTGGGTACATGCTGCAAGATTTCAGTTACATTTCTGCAGACAGCCTAATGGCCCATCAGATTAACAGCGGGGTGTCCTGGTAGTCCCATTCAAACTGAATGGGACTGCCAGGGACCCCTGCTGTGTTAATCCGATGGGTCATTACTCTCTGCAGAAATGTCACTGAAATGTTTGCAGCATGTACCCAGCATGTACCCAGCATGTACTTGGTGATAGCCCCAGATTTTCCAAGGCAAGTTTTAGAATACTCGTTGGCGCACCTGTAAGCAGTCAACTAACCACACCCACTGCAAGCTCAACCAGGCAGAAGAAGAGGGGGAAAAAGTTAGACTTTCAATTCCGACACAATTAAAAAATTAAGGAATCCACTGTACGCTTCCCAAGTTCAGACACCCCTTCTAGTATACACCAGTACACACAGCACTTCCCTTCAGGTTCTAACTCCACACTTAATACAAACAATACTTGAAATCAAACAGTAATTCAATCACACAGAAATTGTGGTTGCCCATTCCAGAAAAGCTTTACAATTTCATACATAACCTGTAATCTTTTATTTTAAGGTGGTGTGGATTACCACGTCCTGAAATTCAGGAATCCTAGAATATTCCACGTCCTCACATCTCATTTCCCCTATTGATCTCCACCCTTGTCCCTCCCTACCCCCCCTGACTTAACCACAGGCTTTCCACTTCTCCGGTCACCTCTGATCTACATATATTTAAATTCCCCTTAGACAATTTTGTTTTTGCTATATTGGACCCTTATATTATGTGAAAAGAAAAAGGAAAAAATAGGTAGTATGATACATTTTAATGGACCAACAATAGTTTTAGTATACAATAATTTGAACCACACACAGTATGTTTCTTTTTCAGGTATTGCCTTTCAGGTGTGGACAACTGCATGCAAATTATCCCCATTAACACGAAATAGCGCACAAAATAATGCCTGCATTATCACCTTTACCATTGTTTTCAATAGCACTACTGTTAAATAACGTGACAGCAATAGCACAACACATTGGGGCCTATGCAGAGAGCAGCGCTATTTCGAAATTCGCCATTTTTTGGAGAAAATCGCGCAGAAAGCAGCAGAAAATGGCGAGTTCCGAAAAACGCGCCAATTTTTCTTTTCTATTTGTAAAACTCGCCTCGCGGCTGGCGAGAACCTCAATCTCGCCAGTTTTAAAAATATCCTAATGCAGAGAGGCGCGAACGGCATCTAGCGGCTGTTCGCGCCAATAAAATGGCGCGATTGTCTCCTTTTTGCCTCGCCAGAAAAAATTGGCAAGAAGCTGCCGCTCGCGGCCATTGCAAAGGGGAAAAAAAGGCGCGAATTTGTTTTTACACGTTTCTGAAGCGCGCATCTCGCCAATTTAAACTCGCCACACGCATCCATGTTAAACATAGCAGAATTCGCACTTTTCTGCATATGGAGAATAAAACTCTCCAAAACAGCTACTTTTTAATAAATTCGCCAATTTTAAAATTCGCTGCTCTCTGCATAGGCCCCATTGTGTTAACAGGGATAACAATCACCTGCTACATCTGTAGCAGAAGAACTCTGTGAGGTTTGAAAGTTTGGGTACTGTAAACCATCACTGGTCCAATAAAAGGTCCAATAAAATGTATAATACTAGTAATACTACCCAATTATTCCAAATAAACATACTCTTTTTTGGCTTGACTATAGGTCATTTGGACCCACAGTCATCTCGCCATTGTGCTAATATCTTCAGGGCTTCCTTTCTCTTTTCTTTGGTTTCACCTACAGTAGTACAATACTATAGTGTACAGTAGGTGTTTCACAGACCACATTGATTGATAAGCTTCCCAATGCAGGTGTGCATTAAAACTATTTGTGAATGTTCTATTTAGTACCCCTGTGAGTAAAACTATACATATTTATGAGGTTTGTTTTTTCCCTGGTTCAGTGATCCAAGCTGGCACATAATAATCCACAAGAGGGTTTTTATCTTCATAGTTTACGCTGGGGAAACATGCAACTGTTTGCAGGAATTTGATGAGGTGCTTTGTTATCAAGTGGAATGTTTCTTGCATGCAACAGAGTACAGTACTTACAGAAGTTACGGTATGAATAAAACATTCTGTATAGGTGGTTTGACAAATAGAATAATGGTTTTAATCCATCTGTCTGATTCCCATTGGTTAGCTCCCCACCATATACAGGCATACCCCGCATTAATGTACGCAATGGGACCGGAGCATGTTTGTAAAGTGAAAATGTACTTAAAGTGAAGCACTACCTTTTCCCCACTTATCGATGCATGTACTGTACTGCAATCGTCATATACGTGCATAACTGATGTAAATAACGCATGTGTAACAGGCTCTATAGTCTCCCCGCTTGCGCACAGCTTCGGTACAGGTAAGGAGCCGGTATTGCTGTTCAGGACGTGCTGACAGGCGCATGCGTGAGCTACCGTTTGCCTATTGAGCGAGATGTACTTACTCGCGAGTGTACTTAAAGTGAGTGTCCTTAAACCGAGGTATGCCTGTAGTTACATTACATGTCATAAAAGATATTATTAGTCTCTTCTGCATAATAGGCCATGGGACTGATATATTAACGTCTTCGAGGCTGCAATAATGGTGCAAAACATGCACCACAGTTTTCATAGAAGAACATCTCATTGGAAACAATTGGATTTTTACCTTAATACATTTGGTACCGTTTTGTTTGCCCCAGTTTTGCCACACTTTCGCAGCTAGGAGACTTTAATACAGCCGTATAGAAAGATGGCCCCAATGCACACACAATATGACATACTGTATTATTGAATTCATGTCTACAGATGTAGCACGACTTACTGTCTTTGGAGCCCCGGTTGAAAGAGCTTAAAGCTGTAGCTCCAGAGATAGCGTTGTGGCGGCGTCACTGCAGGGGAGGCCATGCCTCTGGATCAGAACCCCTGCAGCGATAATCAGTGATGCTCCCAAAACCTGCCCCAATGCTCAAAACAGTAAGACTTGCTACACTTGTAGACATTTTTCTTCTCATAAGTATGGGTCATTTAGTAAAATCTCGTGGCCAAAACATATCAAGTCTGCAACCATGTCAAGGTTAGACTCGTTCAGCAGAACCTACACTAGCAATTGTATACCGTGTCCTTTGTATTTCCGCCACTGCAAAGGGAAAAGATGAGAATAAAACAATGATACAGCCGATAGCATGGGACACGTGACATGTATGCGGTGTCTAAGGCATTACAATTTCATCTGGTGTAATATCTGCCTCCCTAAGGCTCCTATACATTCAGTACTCAAAGGAATTGTCTGTATGGTACCTTATTAATTAGCACTACAAGTCATTTATTTTATTTTGTATAACTAGCAGCGCTATACAAAAACATGCTATTATTATTATTATCCTTGTGCATAACTACTGTACTTCTATTTTGACGGTCATTTATATGCGGAAGGGAAATTAGATACTTCTAAAACACTTTCTTTAGAGTTTGTACTCCAACACAATGGGCCTCAGAATGTTGTTTTTTTAATAACAGTGAACAATTAGTGAATAAGAGCTAGTTATGTACATATGTAAATAAAAATATATACAGGCATACCCCGGTTTAAGGACACTCACTTTAAGTACACTCGCGAGTAAGGACATATCGCTCAATAGGCAAACGGCAGCTCACGCATGCGCCTGTCAGCACATCCTCAACAGCAATACCGGCTCCCTACCTGTACCGAAGCTGTGCACAAGCGGGGAGACTATAGAGCTTGTTACACATGAGTTATTTACATCAGTTATGCACATATATGATGATTGCAGTACAGCACATGCATCGATAAGTGGGAAAAAGGCAGGGCTTCACTTTAAGTACATTTTCGCTTTACATACATGCTCCGGTCCCATTGCGTACGTTAATGCGGGGTATGCCTGTATATGTGATTAAGTTCCAACAATCCTTGAAGTCCAAAGGCTGCTTAACCGGTCTAGCTTGTTGTCTCCAAAACCAGAATGGAAAAGGATGCACAAAAGACCTCTATGGTGCCAAGAATGACAGTCCTAAAAAAGAATCTTTGTATGAACCAAACAAACCCTCAGGTGATTGCAGGTCTGCTTAGCTGGTTTGTAGCTTCCGAAGTTATTTAAGGAGCTCGCCTCATCCGATCATAGAAATATGTGAATGACAAGAGCAAAATATATAGAACGCCAATGGTGCATTATCTTACGCACTTAGTTGAGGTAAACAAGAATAAAGTTTGAATAAAGCTGAAAGGTGCAGTGGTGCTGTGCAATAAAAAAGCTCCTCATGGGTACAATTTATTCGAAATATGTAAAAAACAATAAAATACAGCAATAGCTAAAATGAGATAGAAAATGAGCTGTGATGATCACGAGCTCCAATGGAACCTTATAGAATCACTCTCCGGTTAGTTAAAACTGGAGTTCTACTTACGAGAAGTCCCTCGGACTGGCGCCTTGTAAGGCCGTGCTTATATTAAGGCCCCGCTTAATCAATTGCCGGAATCCCGCGACCCCGCCGCCCGGCGAAACATAACTTTCACCGGTGGCGACGGCGACGGGTGACGTCACCCACCGTGTCGCTGTCGCCAACGACGGCACTATAGGCATGGCCTAAGTAGGAATCACGGCTGTCTCTCCGTGTGAGGCAGCGTGCTGCTAGCATCTCAGATCTGCTGTAGCACAGCTGGGTATCAGATGTTCTCCCTGCTGCCTGGCTGCTGCTGCTGATGTCACAGCTCTGTAAAGTCCGCTGCGGGGTCCTCAGAGAGTCAAAAAGATGCCCTACACGTTTCAAGACCTCTTGTCTCTTCGTCAGGGTAAAACATGACGAAGAGACAAGAGGTCTTGAAATGCGTAGGGCATCTTTTTGACTCTCTGAGGAACCCGCAGCTAACTTTACAGATCTATGATGTCATCAGCAACAGCAGCCAGGGGGGCAGGGAGAGCATCTGATCCCAAGCCACACTACAGCAGATCTGAGATGCCAGCAGCACGCCGCCTCACATGGAGAGACAGCTGGGGAGAGTACAGACATCGTGATTCCTACTTACAAGGCGCCAGTCTGAGGGACTAATCGTAAGTAAGACTCCATTTTTAACTAGCCGGTTGTTTTTTGAGTGATCCTATAAGGATCCATTGGAGCAAGTGATCATCACAGCTCATTTTCTAGCTCATTTTAGCTAATGCTGTATTTTATTGTTTTTTTTTTACATATTCCTAATAAATTGTATCTGATGAGCTTTTTTTGCACAGCAACACTGACATTTTCAGGTTTTTTCAAACTTTAGTTTTATTTACCGCAACCAAGTGTTTAATACAATGCACCATTGGTGTTCTATATATTTTGCTCTTGTCATTCACATAATTCTTTGATCGGATGAGGCGAGATCCTTAAGTAATTTCGGTAGCTACAAACCAGCTAAGGAGACCTGCAATCACCTGAGGGTTTGTTTGGTTGATACAAAGATTCTTTTAGGACTGTCATTCTTGGCACCATAGAGGTCTTTTGTGCATTCTTGTTTTTTACTTGACAAAGCTGCAATTTTGGAATTTGGGACTTTTTAGATGAGGAAATTATGCATACTAAACTCTTACAAAATAATATAGACTGTAATGATTACTTAGAGGCAAGCAAAGTCATCTCCCCAAATGGATCCAAAATATACCTTTTGGCCAATTCCAGAAGATACGCAGATTTATAGACTTTAATGACATGCTTTCCAGGAAGGAGATATGGTGCAGATATATTCGATTCAGCTTTTAATAGGCAGCATGTCTAGGTAGAAATGACCTTCTAAATTAGAATATATAAAAGATTAAATGGATCACAAAGACACACTAGATACAATGAGGTGGCACTGTATGTGTATGTGTGTATATATATATATATATATACACACTATTTGTGAAATAAACCACTGGCAATTCTGAGATATCCAATATTGAAGAAAACCTTACCTAATAATTAAAGTAATATATAGTTAAATATAAATCTTAAAAATGCATTGGCCCCTACAACCCTAAAAGGCAACCCCCCCCCCCTGTTACAGTAGCTTGTAATTTTCTGGACCCTTATAATAAACAACTTCTACAGTACCTTTTTGAGCATTTTATGAGCTGCAGAACTTCCTATCACATTAATATTGAAAACAAGCTATCAGTAACACAATCTACACATTTTCAGATGGCCACAATTGTAACTCAAGGGGGCCTTTTAGCAAAAGGAATGGAAGATATTTCTATGGGTACCAGAGGGGGATACAGATTCCTGAAGCAGTGTAAGGGAGAGACCCTTTGGATACACAGATTACACAGTGTCACAAACTAGCACCCTGAAGTCTCATTGTTGACACTGATTTGGCAGCCTTCCTTAGGACACGGCCCATTTTTCTTGTTTATATTGAGTTTTTAGTTGACTGATTTACTGATTCCCTTTTATTATATTTTTGTTTATATTACACTTTATATTTAGATCACAATATTACAGCAGTTTTTCATGTACTGTATTGTATTATGTTTTATATATTTTTTTCCTTTTTAGGTCGAGGTGTTAGCACACATATACTGTATAATATATATTTTACTTCTCTAACTAGATATTTGACCATGTTCTTATTAATTTATTCTCTCATATTTCATGTGGTGCTCCCTGCTCCTATTTCTTTTTCTATTTTTATTTACTGAACATATTTTTTGTATACATATTTTCTGAAGGAGTACTGTAGCTCCGTGTTAATGTCACACTGCCTTTATAGTGGGTGAACTCAGTTCAAATTCTAGTTTCAGTTCTCCCTGTGTCCTTCAACATATATATCTTTTATTTTTTTTAAAGTAATGTCCCAAGTATATTTATATTTTATCTTTGGTCTGAAAGGGAGTCACAAGTAACCCATGCTTGCTGTGTCAAACCTAGAGAGAATTTTCTAGTAATTGTATCCATTTTTTAAAAATCCCTCATTGTTCATATTTTGTTTACATTTTGTGCCCATTGCTATTATTATTATTATTATTATTATTATTATCCTGCTTTACTAGTTTTTAATTTTTAGACATATTTTGTAATATCTGATATTTTAGATTATTTTATATTATGATTATGAAAAGTGATGTTTTATGATAGAAAATAGATACCATTTCCATCGGTTTCTGTCACAAATGCATACCTGTGAGCATGTGACTTGTGAATGTGACAATGGTTACAACACACAGCTGACTAGCTGACTCACCTTTCACCTGCATATATCTGTAGCCCTCAGACCCCCCCCCCCCCGGTCGCAGATCAGACCCCCTAAGGTGTACTAAGTTCTAGCCACGTGTCTTGGTGTGGTGCGTACCTGCTAGCAACAGGAGGGCCTGAGTCTCCCGCGATGGTGTGGGGGAGGACAGGACCAGGTTTCAGGGGTTCATACCTTCATCCTTTCTCAGTGGTGCAACGCCTCCATCTCTGTGAAGCCCCAGGGATATGGGGTGGAACCCTTACAGAGAACTTCCCACACAGGGATGAGAGATTCCAGTCTCAGTCAGTCTTGATAAAATCAGCAGCAGCTCTCTTTATTATCACAGCACACAGAGTAGCAGCAACCACAGCAACACGCTGTCAATCAGGTACAAGGTCTTCTCTCTCACCAGACTGCACACCCTCAGGATGGTCTCTGGGTACTCTCTGTGTCCCTGCCACCACCCCAAGCCGTGGGCGCTCAGGGTGGGGCTAGCTCTTCCCTCACCCCCTAGGCAGGTTGAGAGGCACTGGTCCACCTATAGCTAACTAGGCCCTACTCCTCAGGAACCTAGCTACTGTAGCTCACACACTGTCTTACTGCTCAGGACTGAACCCAGGACAGAACTACTTGTCACTGACAGGAACAGGCAACTCTAAATTGAGACAGCCCTCTCCTTCATGACATCAGCAAGTACCGCCCCTATGCCTTACATACAGGGTCAGGTAACCTACTTCCACCACTCAGAGCAGGGCTTGATGTGGGGGAAACCCATGTTAACTACTGGCAGTCTGCCCTTAGCAGGGCTTATACCAGTAGGAGGATAGGCATATAGCCCTATTTCTTACCAGGGCTACATATCTTTACTCACTTCCACCACCCAAAAGATATCAAATAATCACTTGCAGTCTTTGGTCCCTGTTTACTAAAGAAAATATGTACTTAATAGAGAGGCTAATGAGTCGTATTGTAGAGACACGATCAACAGAGAAAGATCCCTTTTATGGTGCACTACTGACCACAATAGTTTATATATATTAATGGTCTTAACGTAAATGCGGAAAAAAAACGGTCTAAAATCCAAGTTTAATAACACATATAGTTATAATGTAATGTTTACAAAGATTGAGGTTAAAAAAACAAATGTAGCTGCGTAGCTATGGTAGAGGGACTATTATATTCAATGCTTAGAAATGCAGGCCAAGTGGTAAGTTGGTGCAGCCCTATAAATGTGTGTATCTGTTGAAGTTATGTAGACTTATAGTCTGACGTGACAAAAGGTCTGATACACTTAACACTAGTATAGGCTTATTGCATAGGTCTGAGTAGTCCCTAGTCTAGTAATGCTCTTGCTAGCAATTCAAGAATTGTGTCTCCTAGTGTGCCAATTGTTATTCTGTACGTATAGTTATTTCTTCCACAATGAATGGGTTAATATCCCTACAGAACGGTGTGGTTAACTCATAGTTGGGGGGTTATAGGCCCCTTGAATAGTACCCCCCCTTTTAAATGCTGAAAAATATATGTTTGTTGGTATTGTGCAAAGTCAATGTTTACCACGAGTGTGTCCAAATTTGGGTGACACTATTATTCTCAGCACTTTACGCTTTTAGCCATGTGCCTTGGTGTTCAATGTACTGTATAAAAGTTAGTATACTATGTAGTTGTATCTCGATGAGTGGTATGGTGGCTAAGCTTGCCCTGAGCAGCTATTGTAGTTATTGTAATGCTTGTGCTCACCACGAACAAGACGGGACCCCGGTACTGAGGTGGGAAAGTATAGAACTGCGCACCCACAGCAGCGGAGGCACGCCTGGAAAGTGGATTGTCAACGTAGCCGGGTCTCGGTTGGAGAGAGTGGGTTAGTCCAGATCTTGCCGAGGTCGTGCGGGGGAGCTTGCAGCGTAGTCGTTATCCGTTGTGCCGTGGTCAGGGGTTGGGGAAGTACGGGTAGTCAGAGGCAAGCCGGGGTCATTATCCAGAGAGGGTCCAATAGTCAAGCCGGGGTCGTTATCCAGAGAGGGTCCAATAGTCAAGCCGGGTCGGTACACGTAAGATCAACTGGAAGCAAGAATAGAAAAAGCAAAAGGCAAGGTACAGCAAAGCAGGAACGCAGGAACACAAGGCTACAAGGGTTTATGCTCAGCAATGAGTGACTGAGCATGCAGGGTTTTTATAGCAAGGCTGGAGCAATCAGTGCGAGAGGCGGAGCGGAGGCGCGGCCCCTGCGGGAGCAGGGATTGGACAGAGGGTGCAGGAGACAGGTGAGCATTGTTAGTGCAATCTGGAATCTTGCCGCACAGCTGGGGAGAGGTGCACGATCACCGCGTGAGCGCACCGTGCGTGAGTGATGCGTGATGCAAGTGGAGGGCGGGGCCAGGCTCCGTAGAGTTGACAGACAGCCTCCATGTGCGCGCGCACTCTGTAAGCGGCGCGGAGGTGACAGGAGCATTAGGTAAGGAAGGAACACGTTGCAGGGGACGTGTACCCATATTCCTTACAGTTATAATGCTTACGAGAAGACATCTTACCAGCACTAGAAGGGTTAATAGTATTAACCTTGGTGTGTGTATGATCACCAAACAGGGGCTATTTCCCCTTCTGTATCAACTGTTTATGCAGAGTATGTGCTAATGTTAGGAGTCCAGTAACTGCATTTATATATGTTGAAACTGAGTATTCCTTCAGTGTATGTGTGTCTTCTGTGCGATGTCTACAGGCGTCCACCGACCTCTCGGCAGTAGTTGCTGTTTTAGCAGAGTACAACCTCCTTGAGACTCCAAAAAAGCCAGTTACAGTATTTGGATGTAGATATAACTCATGCACTTAGTGAGTTAATGGTGTTCAGCTACACAGTATTTGTATCATCTGTATTGGGTTATTTTCCCTTTGGTGTTGGTTATTAGTTACAGTTAAGTAACATGTGCCACGTTACTATTTCATGTGTTTGTATGTATTCATGTTTCTTGTACACATCAATTGATGTTTAGTTATTGAGGGAGTGTTCTCCGGCTGTGTGTACGTATCCGTGAGTTTTTTGTGCAGAGCTGAATGCAGCCGGCGGTTTCTCTGCGGCAACAATTAATTTGCAGAGAGCAGCCTCCGTGAGGTTTCGTGCACTTGGTAAATACACAGAGCGTGGTGATTCCCTTCCATATAGGGTATATTATCGGGCACAGTTAGGGTATTCTGTAGTGAGCTTGAAATAGATCTTTGCAGAAGCTCGTGTGGACTTAATGTGCTGACAACAAATGCTTGTATGTACTCTTTAATCGTGTTGGCATTTATTTTCTAGTATACATCTGTTGGTGTAATGTTCTTTATAAGTTCCCATATTTGGTCATGGAAATGAATTGAGGCTTAATTCCAGAGGTGGCAGTGATTATCTTTCTGTTCACTTTAATATATAATAATATAGTGATCCTTTGCACAGTGTATCCTCAGATTAGGGATCTATTTACTGTATTCAAAGGACTGAGGCAGCGTTTACATGCTGTGTACTCGCATCAGCGTGTCTGTTATGTAATGCTGATTGCAGCTGTCGATATCCCCGCAGTAACAGCTGTTCTGCAGGGAACAGCCTCCGTGAGGTCCGGGACCTTAGTACGTTTAGTAGAAGTGTGTACTTGGGGCTAATGTTAGTCCCAAGAAAAATATCGGAGCTCAAATGAAAAAAGTATATATGCTGTGTGCCAATCCGATATGATGAAGATCTATGAAAGAATGTATTATCTGTCCATATAACAACTCCTTCTCCCATCCACCGATAAGAGTATGTAATGAAAACAGACGGCAACTGGCTAACCTCAATAGCACCAATGATTGCCTGTAAATTACTCACGGTTTGCCCATGGTCAGTCCTGAGGGGGAGGGAGAAGGAAAACGAAGCGCTGTAGAATTCACAGCTCCGAGCTGTGAAACAGCTGATGAAGAGAATAGCCAGTTGAATCTGAGCCTCTTCAATAGACTGACTCGTGTCCGTCAGTCTCTCCGGTCTGAACTCCGTCGACGTCTCTCAAGCACCATGTGTGCGACGTCATGGAGAACGGACCGCCGGGAAACAGCTAATCACTGCGCGGCTTCACTTAAATGATGTAATCTGCGCCGTCAACACGGCACAGTGAATAAGGAGTAGATAAGTGATCTTCAGTAGCGTGCATCCATGCACATGCGCATAGGAAGGAAAAAGTCCCGAAAGGGACAAAACAGGAGCACAACAAAACGGATTGATGGGCAGGCAGGATACAAAAATAAGAAAGTTTATTAACTAAAAAAAAATTAACATGAATAGTCCTGGCAGGTACTCTGACGTGTTTCGCGCGCAGGGCGCTTTCGGGACTTTTTCCTTCCTTAGTACGTTTAGAGAGCATAACGAACTGCTTCTATATCAGGTATACTTTCAGGCACGAAATAAGTTAGCTGGCAGACCCGACGTACGTTTCGTTGTTAAGCAACTGACGACTTCACCCCGGAAGAATTTAAATGTTCATTACCAAATATAGTGTTCAATCAGAACAAATAAAGAACATCGTCCAACGACATTGCCTAATTCTCGGATACATGTAGGCACATTGTCCCGGCAATACTTGTCCTTGAAAACATAAGCGCGACTCACCACTAGGGTAGCCTGCTTCAGCACAGCTCAGAAAGGAGAATGAGGTACAGGCATAAATATGTATTCATGGTTTGTGGGTGTCCAACCGTATGTAAGGTTGGGGGACTCTGAGAGTCCAAACTGAGTCAAAGGGAAAGTGTGTGGGGAATAAGGCAGACAGAAGTAAATGTTTTCCATGTTTCCTTTTCTGTTCCCTCTACCCCAATACCTTCACCTAGAGTCCCACATAGTTGTAGGGGTTCACCGAGACTCAGAGTGTATTAAAGTATATTTTAATATGTTTAATATGTTTCAACATTCGGAACCCATATCCAAACAGGCAGCCCGTGCAAACCCATAGGCGCCGGTATGTCTGCTGGACATCGGAGTTCAAAGCAGCCAGAGGATGCCCAGAAGTGCGAACAGCATTTGGTTAGCGGGGAAAGGTGGAGTACTAGGTCTGGAAATTAATGGGTGTCCTCTGGGATGCCACTTGTTCTGCCAAACCTAGGGGTGCCTGCCCAACGGGTGGCATTGGGATAGCTGGGGGAAGATGGGGCAGGCTGGTGCATGTCCCTTGACTATTTCAAATTTACCGTTAGCCCGGCTTTTCTACCTGGCTTGGATCTGATTAGCTGCTTGGGAAAGTTCCCACGCGCTGATTGGCTGTCCGATCTGCTTCTATTTTATGAATGAAGCAGAGAATACTATAAGAAGCTGTGAGCCAATCAGATTGTGTGTTCCCCTTGAGTCAGAGCCGAACAAGCTTTTCAAAGATGCATAGTTTGTAATAGCAAAGCAACCGGCTTCGATTTCAAGCCTGAAAAGCCTTCCTGCCAGAGACTAAGTCCAGCATTTTGTGCTCACGTTCTCAGAATCGAAGGTAGCTGTCGCGGCTGTGATTTTATACCAATTTGAGTTCCAGGAGATTTGGACTAACTCGTGGTCAGGAGGGACCAAGTTCGGAGAAGAGAACGTAGCGGTGGCATATGGAATTTTATGCCAATTTGGGTTCCATGAGATTCCGGGCTAAATCCTGGTCAGGGTAAAACTCTCCCAAAGAGTTCCCTGCATCTAGGAAAGTCTAGTTTTTAACCCCAGCCCCAAAGTAATTGCGTCTTTTCGGCTGTATTTTGTGTTTCACTGTGTGTAAGCGAATTTATGCCGAATAAATTCGAATTTATTTCTCTACCTTATTTTGCTCCATGAATGATCCTGGTAAAAAGGTGTAAATAACCTGGTCTCCCGTGACAATCAGTCCTTTTCTTTGGACCCCTGCTTTATACCACTGATCCTATATATGCACTGTGTTTGTTTTCATTTATTTATGCCTATTTGTTAAGCTCTCTGCCTTATACCATTTATCCTGTGTATGCACTGTGTCTGTTTCTGTTTACGTATGCTTATTTGGTTCTTTATGTTTAGTAAAAAATATTTTCTTTTTGACGTATTCCTGTGTGGTTGACCTATTATTTCTTGCTTAAGTGCTGGAAACTCTGAGTGTTTTGCACACTAAGCTTGATATTCCATTAAAAAAAAAAAAAGATAACTGCTTACTGACTGACTATGGTAAGAAAGGAGTTATTATCAATTCTTAACATTAGAATCAGTATGAATACTTGTAATAATTTTCAATAAACCGACATCATTAAAATGTGAGTGGTGGATTCTGCATATCTTTAATATACTTAAGAGCAATGAAATTACTGTATATTGTTTTGGAATAGTTTACCCAAGTGATGAAATCTAAAAATATACACAATTATTACTAAATTATTTATTATTTATTGTAAACTGTTGCTTTGAAGAGTGATCCAGATTGGGTGGGTGTGATTTAAAGGGTCCCCCCAAAATACCCATCTGGGGTTTGATAGCATTAGCATAAACTACCTGGCAAATTATATGTACAGATGTGGCAGATGTTATTAGTCCCTATGCGATGTGTTTACACTATCACATTATTATCACAAGTTTTACAGCGAGCGTCAATGAAACCGCCTTAACGCATGTGATATTTACTTCATTATTTCTTGTGTTATTCTGCATATTGGAGGTTAATATTTCTAGATTCAAAAACACACACAGTTCCTGCAAACTCTGAACCCAACATCTACTACATAACGGTATATATATATATATATATATATATATATATATATATATATATATATATATATATATATATATATATATATATATGTATATTATGTATGTATTATTATGTATACATATATATTTGTTTCAAAAGGACTGCTTTTGGGGGTGACAAATGTACTGTATACAACAAAAAAACAAACAAATAGCCCCAAGTCAACATCCAAACGACAAACTATATAGTTAAATACTTATCTGTTTGTCTTCCAAAAGTAAGGGTAATTTAGTTAAATTGTTTGACAAAGGGGGTCATGCACTAAGCAGCGGAAAATTGCATTCGCCAGAGGGTTTGAATTCGCCATGTTTTTGGCGTGTTGCCCTCGCTGTATCCAGGAAGGGCCGAATCCCTGGCGAATCACAGCGGGAGCAACATTGCCAAACATGGCGACTAACCGGTGGCGAGACAGTCTGCCTGGCGAGAAGCTGCCGAGAAGCCGTCCCCTGCCGAGATGTGTCTGCAGCAGAGAGAGATACACCGCTCTCTCTGCGCAAACATCGTCACGTTAAAAAATCTTTTAAATACAATTTTATTCATAGTGTACATGTGCAGGGGGTCTCCGGAGCTGAACCGCATTGGTTTCAGGTCCGGGGACCCCCTGCTTCCTGAGATACAGGCCCCGTTATGAGGTGCCGGTATCCCTCTGCATTTAAATTTCCCGATCACGTGACCGCAGAATGTAAACAAAGCAGAGGGATACCGACACCCCATAAAGGGGCCTGTATCTTGGGAAACAGGGGGTCCTCGGACCTAATACCAAAGCGATTCAGCTCCGGAGACCCTCTGCACATCTACACTATGAATAAAACACTATATATAAAACCATATCAATAAACAATCATTCCTTACCTTTGCGGCTATGTGCTGTGGTAACGAAGCTGCATGAATATATTTTTAATAATAGTGTACTGTGAGCAGGGGATCCCCTGAGCTGAACCGCATTGATTTGTTGATCAGGGACCCCCTGCTTCCCGAGTTACAGGCCCGGTATGTGTCATCAGGTGCCAGTGTTGCCGCCATCTTTATAGCGTCCCATACGTGACGTGCCCGCTATAAATATGGCGGCGACACTGGCACCGATGCCTTAATCCGGGGCCTGTAACTCGGGAAGCAGGGGGTCCCTGAGCCACAAATCAATGCTGTTCAGCTCAGGGGACCCCCTGCTCCCGCACAATATTATGAAAATACATTAATGCTGCTTCATTACCATAGCGGATAGCCGCTAAGGCAATTAAGGGGTTAAGGCATAATAGCATGTTTATTGGGGACAATTGCCCCCAATAAACATTGCAATAAACAACATACACCCCCTGTGCCCCCAACAACCCCTATACCCCCATGACATATAGAACATTTTTGGGATGCACAGCAATGATACTATAGGCCGGCGGTGGCCCTCGGGTGTTCCCCGCAGGCCTGCAGTACCAATTCAGTGCACCCCTAAAAAAATTACAACACATAAATACACCACCCTTAACACATACAGTATAGTAATGTGCAAAATTAATATTATCCACATATGGATAATAGTGAATTTGCCCATTTAAAATACATAAAGAACAATAAATACAATAAATACATATAGCACTCACCCATGTCCGGCTGCCATGATGAAGGCCATCCTCATCTTCATCACCGTCCATGCCCCCTCCGATGCTGCAAAACATGAACAAGAATAAAAACAGCCAATGTAATGTCCCCTAACCCCTTAATCACCATAGCGGTTATTAACTGCTACAGTCATTAAGGGGTTAACCCATCCTCATCCACCACTCGGGAGGCCTACATATCCTCCCCCACAACCCCCCCACCCTGTGAGGCCTAACCACCCTCACTCATCCAATACCCAGCCTGGAGGCCTACCCACATACCCTTGGGGTCAATACCCCCTTCCCCCACCCCCAGTACCCACAATAAAAACAATCCCAAAAACATCCTAACTCTGATTGGCTCTAGTACCATGTGACAGGCTTTAAATGACATCACATCCGTTCTCCCCAAAGCCTCTGTCACATGGTCTACTAGAGCCAATCAGAGTAGGGATGTATTTCCCACGCTCTGATTGGCTACCGTACCATGTGAGGCCGGCCATCTTTCTTTTCATGACGTCATCTTAAAGGCAATTGAAGCACAGCCATTCTGATTGGCTGGCGTCATTGCCTTTAAATGACGTCATCAAAATTAATTTTCCCCCCCAAAATCACATGGTTTGGGCCGTGGAAACCATATGATGACAATGTGACATCATAGGCCTATAAAAGCCTATGTCGTCTAATTTTGAAGGCAGACGCCGAGGAGTACGGACCTCCGGAAGAAAGAAGAGAAGAGGGCGTGGCAGCAGACGGTAAGAAGACCCCCAGAAGACCCCCAGAAGAAGCCGGAAGACGGAAGAACACAGATGAAGACGGTGACGGAATGGATTACAAATAAAAGACAAGCTTTGTTTATTATTTTATGTTTTTTTATTTTATGGGTTCCTGTTGCTGTGCGTGGATTTGTTTGAGAGCTTGGTGTTAAACGGGAGTTAGAGAGTGAGGCATCTAATGGTAAGTTAGCAAAAGAAATGTATTTATTTTTTAATTTAACAGTTTTTTGTAATTTTTTATATGTGATACATTTTTTTTACATTCTCATTTCTTGCCACTGCATGTATGTATGTATGTATGTCTCTATCGATATATACATACAGGGTAAGAAATGATTTGGTTGGGAATGCTTGTTTTGCACTATGTAAATGTATTTTGATATGCTGCTATTCTTAAATGTGTGTAATGTTATTATTAATTAGATAGATGTAATTTTTGGTGTTGTATGCTGTACTTTAGGTCAGGGTGAGGCTTGCTTTCTTATAGTGGTTTTTTTTTGGTACTACTATTTTGTCAGATGTTAACTTTGCTGGATAATGGGTTTGTTTAACGATAAAAAGAGTTAATTGTGTAATTGAGTTGGATGGTATTTTAATTGTTTTGGGATTTGATTCATTAATGGTAATTTATTTTGGTTGCCTTGCTTGGTTTAAATAGTATACTTGTTTGGATTTCAGTGCATTTTCTTTTGAATATTTTATTGTTAACATTGATTGGCAGAGTGTACATGGTGCACAGATTTTATGCATCATGTATACAATGTAAATTCAATGTTTTGATTGGCATTTGATGCTTTTGATTGGCAGATGAGAATGATTTTATTAGGAAATAGAATTTTGTTACACTGTGGCTGATATGGAGAAGTGGTATTTGTATTTGTGCATGTTTTTGTTAACCCTTAAACATTTCTTTGTATATTGGTTCATCATGTGTATATATATGTATGTATATATATATAATATATATCTATATATATATATATATATATGTAATATATATATATAGTTGCATGATGAAGCCACTGTACAAATTATTTATTTATTTATTTATAAAATATTTTACCAGGAAGTAATACATTGAGAGTTACCTCTCGTTTTCAAGTATGTCCTGGGCACAGAGTTGCATGATGAAGCCACTGTACAAATGAATGGGTGAAGGGTGGGTAACAGGCCAGGGTGGCTTAACCCCTTAATTACCTTTGCAGTTATTATCTGATAAGGTGATTAAGGGGTTAATTGATATCAGAATGTAATTGCAATGTATTGGCTATGTATTTTGTTGGCAACGGAGGACACGGATTTTGATGGTGAGGGGGCTTCTTATTGATGAGGTCAGTAGAACTTTATTTATTTTATTATGCTACTTAATGTGTTTAATAATGGGCAAATAATCTATTATCCCTATCTGGACAATAGTAATTTTGCACATTATTGTACTGTATGTATTGGGGGGGGATTGATGTATTTAATGTATAGGACATGTTTATTTTTTTTACATACAGGGTTGTTTCCTCAGGTCAGCGGGGACCTATGGAGACCACCTGCGGTCTCCTCGGGCTTCTCACGGGTAAACGGCTGCCAGGTCCACGGGGGACACCTGCAGGGAAGAACCGGTGGCCCCACATCTGTGGGTGCACCATGGACCCGTAGGGACCACCCGAGGGCCCCTAGACCCCTGTGGGAACCACCCGAGGCCCCTCAGACACCTGTGGGCCTGGGGTATTAACTCTGTATGTAAAATAATAAATCATGTATTTATGGGGGGGCACAGGGGGTGGGTTATGTATTTAATAAATATAATGATGTTTATTGTGGGGCTGTGTATTTGTTTTTATTGTGGGTACTGGGGGTGGGGGAAGGGGGTATTGGCCCCAAGGGTATGTGGGTAGGCCTCCCGGCTGGGTATTGGGTGAGTGAGGGGTGCTAGGCAGGACCTCTGGATTATGCAGCCACGTAACTATGCTACCTAACACTGCTGTGATTATTTTTTCTGGACTTTGAAACGCTTTTTGATATTTATGCTTGCAACATACAGGCTATTCACTTTTCACTCTTTTCGAGAGCACATACTATTTTATGTCACATGCGTGCTATTTTGTTCTATGTATAGAGTGACCCTCAGAGCACGGCTATCAATTTCCCCCAGAGATTTCAATTGCTGTGGGTTTGGAACATATATCTGCTTTTAAGAGGCGGAATTTATGCTTGATGAGGAAGTATTTTATATACTGGTTAATCACTCTATGTCCTTAGGGACGTATTATATCAGATACGTATTATATCAGTCTCATTTACTTGGAATTGTAATAGCCTGTCATAGAGTTTCTTGCTAACTCAAGTGTTTCTTACATCTGTCCATATAAAGCATTAGGGTTTACATTGTGAGTTTATCCCTATGTTATGCAACAGTGTTTCTATTGGGTAGTATTCGTGTCAGGGGTCCTAGCCTTATTTTTAAAATTTTTGTACTGTTATCTACTGTATCTCTCTTTGTGTCAATTAATAAATTGTTATTTTCTAAACAGTATACCTGAGTGCTCCCAAGCGGGTTTCTTTTTTCTTGCTACATTATTATTGACCCGTGAGCACCGCCTGTTATGGTAATTTCTCCATTATATACTGGCTTATGGTGACCATTATTTGGTTGGAGTTGATGCGAGGTTATTTCCCTTTTCTTCGTATATATATATATATATATATATACATTTATTTATTTATATATATATATACATTTATTTATTTATATATTTATTTATTTAGTGTGGTGCTGTTGTGTGTGTATTTTTTTTATTGTGGGTAGCGGGGGTGGCCGAAGTGGGTATTAGCCCCAACGGTGGTTTGTTTAGGGCTTGCGGGTGGGTAGCGGGAGGGCTTAACACCTTCATAACCGTGGCGGTTTTAACCGCTAAGGTCATGAAGGGGTTAAGTGCACCCGCAACCCCCCCGCAAGCCCTAAACAACCACCAAGGGCCAAATACTCCCTTCACCCACCTCCGCTACCCACAATAAACCTGGCACGACTGGTTAACCCCTTCATTGCCTTAGCGGTTAGCCGCTAAGGTAATGAAGTGGCCTTTAAATGCATTTTTCCTGCCTCACATGCATGCCGGGGGGCTCAGGTGCTGGTATTAATGGTATCAGCTCCGGAGACCTCCGGCATCAATCCCAGGCAGGAAAAAGGTCTGATTTTTTCTAAGTGCCGTTCCGCCGCTCATCCGCAGCCTCTCCCCAGCAACTTGTCAACTTTTTGGGGCGAGACGGATTGCCGTGAAAATCTCAAATCTAGAGTGGCGAATAGCGGCGCAAACCTACTCGCCACTACTAGAATTGATCGGGTTTCAAAACATGGCTAGTTGCGGCGCAAAGTGCCTTTTCGCCACGCCGATGGCGGAAAAAAAAATCGCCAACAAACGTGGCATTTTTTTTTTGCTTTTTACCAAGTTTTCGCCCCTTACTAAATCGGGGTATGCATTTTTTTTTATAACTTTCATTTTTATTTGGTCTTACAGTTCTTACATTGCATCACAACCCAGTGTCATACACCAATGAACAATAATTGGACAAAACGCCCCGGTTAACGTGGGCTGGTACAAAAACACTTGACTGATTTGACATACTACATCTACTTACGATACAAGACATACATAACTCACTGAACACGGGCGGGACACTTGAGGGAAACCGGACGGGGCAGGGAGGGGGGGGGATGGGCGAAGGTCACTTCCTCAAAGATTAGTATTTCTCCTTGGTTCGCATTCCGCTCTCTTGGCTCTCGGATACCTTGATATGACTGCTCAGCCAGGGGGTCTTACCTACTCTACCTGTATCTATGTAGTCGTCTAACCTGCTTTGTTGAAGGAGAACGCATCTGGATTTATTAGTGCAGGATTGTGCCGGCGTCTATCCCCGGGATGTCTGTTTGGGCTAGCCACGGTGCCCATACTTTTAGAAAGTTTAAGCCAGAGTCGTTGACCCAACTAGTCAACTGTTCCATCTGGCAGACGTGCCAAATTCTGTTCCTAATTTTGGGTATAACTGGTAATTCCGGTTGTTTCCACAATGCTGCGATCTCGCACCTCATGGTAATTGCGATATATGCAACCAATTTGTGTGTCGCGTTGGACACGCCCCGGATCCGTCTGCCCACCAGGAACAGCCACGAGTCCAGGGGGATCTCCAAATTGAGTATCCTCTGTAACCAATCTCTAATATTTTCCCAAATCGGGACCACGTTCGAGCAGGACCACAGCATATGCTTTAAGTCAGCAATCTCACCGCACTGTTTTGGGCAGTGCAGGGAGTATCCCCTGACAAATTTAGAGAGTTTTAGTGGGGTATGATACCAACGCATTAGGACTTTATATGCGTTCTCCTTCAGCGTGGCGCATATTGAGCTTTTAGCTGCCGCTTGCAGGGTTTGGTCCCAGTCTGCGTCCTCTTGAGTCTCCCCAAGATCTGTCTCCCACTGTCTCATATATTTAAGTCGTGGGGTGTCAGACGTCTCAGGACAGATCACTTCCCTGTACATCATAGATGTTAGTCCCCTTGTGTCCGTTTCTCTAGAACACAGCTGTTCGAAATTTGTCCGTTCCGGTCGAATTGGGAATTTATTGTAAAATGCTCTGACCTGAAGGAATCTGAAGAATTCAGTGATTGGTATCTTTTTCTCCGCTTTAATCATCTCAAATGTTTTGATAAATTTCCTTCCCTCCAGGTCCTTTAGTCGTTTGTATCCCGACTGCGTCCAGATAAAAAATTTAGTTCCTAGCAGCCCCGGAGCAAAATTCGGGTTCCCCACTAGGGGGGTCATCAACTAATGTTTAGTGGTCAGATTATAGCGAAATTTAGAAGACTCCAGACAGCCAGCGAGTTCGCTATTGCCTGGAGCGGCATCCCCATCATATTCCCACAATTTTTTGGTAGCCAGATTATATTGTGCAATTCCACTGGTGTGCACAACACTCTTTTTCCAGGGCCACCCACGTCCTCTTATCTGGGTCTGAGTGCCACTGAACAATTTGGCATAATTGGGCCGCTTTGTAATATGCCAACAAGTAAGGTACCGATAACCCTCCTTTCGTAACTGGCCTTGTTAAGATGCCTTTTGCAATTCGTGGGCTTTTTTTGTTCCAAATAAATTGGATAATGTGCGACTGCAGCGAGAGGATGTCAGCTTCAACTAGTGGTATTGGAAGGGCTTGAAACAGATATAGCATTCTAGGAAGTAGGTTCATTTTTACACTGTTAATCCTCCCGAACCATGAGATGCCATAACCCGCCCATACCCTGAGATCCTCTCTTAGTGTCTTTATTAATTTAGGATAATTAGCTTTGTACAACGTTTTATAATCTTTAGTGATATACACCCCTAAATATTTGATCGCGGAGGTTTGCCATTTAAAATTAAAATTTAATTCTAACAATTTTTCTACCGGTTTTGGTAGATTTATATTGAGGGCTTCAGATTTGGTTTGATTAATTTTGAATCCCGAAATTTGGTTAAATGTCCTTAAGATCTCAAAGACATTGGGCAGAGAGGTGAGAGGTTTAGATAACGTCATAATCACGTCATCTGCGTAAAGTGCCACTTTATGCGACTACTCCCCTACATCTATCCCTGAAATATCTGGGCTCAATCTGATATGGGCTGTGAGGGGCTCGATACAGAGGGCAAATAGTAAAGGCGACAGGGGGCATCCCTGTCTCGTCCCGCTACGGATGTTAAACAGCTCCGAGGAGAATCCCTGATGTCTCACACTCACCGTACTACCTTTCTAAAGGGCCCAAATCGAGTCCAGCAGGCGTCCCTCAAAGCCAAACGCCTCCAGTGTTTCTGTAGGTAGGGTCAGTCTATCCTGTCGAAGGCCTTTTCTGCGTCCAGACTTAATACCATTGACGGAATATTTTGTTTCTTGGCCAAATCGATCAAATCTATTATCCGCCTGGTATTGTCTGCCACTTGTCTGCCCCCTATAAATCCTACTTGATCCGGATATATCAGTTTAGAGAATATTTTGATGTCTGAATTAATCAGGGATATGGGCCGGTAGCTCTTGTAGTCTGACGGGTCCTTTCCGGATTTGTGGATCAGTGAGATGGACGCCTGAAGCATCTGTGCTGGGAAGGACGCCCCTGCGAGTATCCCATTAAATAATTTCAGTAGATGAGGAGCTAATATTTTATTGTATTTTTTATAATATAAATTTGAGAAGCCATCTGGCCCTGGGGCTTTGGCTGGCTTAAGTGACTTCATTACCTATATCAGCTCCTCCTGTGTGAAATCTCCTTGCAGCGCCACTCTTTCCCCCCTGCTCAATGTGGGTAATTGTGCCTCTATTAGGAATTTCCTTAAGATCTCTTTAGTCTTTTGTGTGTGGCTGACCTTGTCTCCATCATAGAGCGTCGCGTAGTATTATTTGAATACCTCCATGATTTGTCTAGGGTTGGAGGTAAGGTCCCCCCCTGAGACTTAATGGATGATATACAAAAATTTGGAAGCTTGATTCGGAGCTTATTGGCAAGTAAGGTATCTGGCTTGTTGGCTTTTTCATAAAATTTGCGCTTAGAACACGCCAACTCCTTTTCGGCCTGGGAGGATAGCACTAAATTAAGTTTGATTTTGGTGTCAGATAACTCTTTCCAGATGTCCCCTTGTTTACTTTCTTTGTTCCGTGCAGTGGGGTGTGCTAACTTCTCCTGCAGTTCAATTATATTTTTCTCCCTTTTCCTTCTAGCGGACAAATTCATTAAGATCCCTCTAAGGGTAGCCTTATGGGCCTCCCAAAGCGTGGAGTGTGAAGTCACGCTCCCTTCATTTTCGTTAAAATATTCTTTAATCCTTTCTCCAATCTCTTCTTCGGTTGCTGGTGATTTCAGTAGAAGCTCATTGAGCTTCCAATTTGCTCCGGGTCTGTCTAGCGAGCTTAGTGTGCACCTCAGCTCTATCGGTGCGTGGTCTGACTACGAGATATTAAAAATCCCTGTATGGTCGACCACTGGGACCACTCTATTCGACAGTAGAAAGTAATCTATCCTGCTGTATCTGTTGTGGGGATGAGAAAAGAAGGTGTATTCCCGTGACCCTGGATGCTGTTCTCTTCAGATGTCTACCAGTTGGCAGTCTTGGAGGCCCTGTTTTATTGTTAGTACGTCCTGTCTGTGGGTAGTGTTAGTCCCTGTACATCTGTCCAAGTCTGGGTCTAGCGCTCGATTGAGATCTCCCGCAAGGAAGATACTACCTTTTGCCACTTTATGTAGTTTATTAAAGAAGCTCGTAAAGAACTCCGGATCTTGCTCGCATGGAGCGTATATTCAGGCTAGCGTTAAGGTCTGACCCTGGATAGAGCCAGTCAGGATGATAAATCTGCCATCCTTGTCTGTGTATGTTTTGTATCTTTCTAGCGCTAGTCTATTATGTACCACGATGGCTACTCCCCTTTTTTTTACAGCGGCTGTGGCCAAGTAGAATGCTCTATAGTTCTTATCTAAGTATTTTGGGTGGTTAGTGTTTGAGAAGTGGGTTTCTTGAAGGAAAATTATATCTGCTTTCTTACGGTTATAATCTCTAAATGCTACTCTTCGTTTAATCAGACTATTAAAACCTTTTACATTGTGGGAAATCAAAATTAATTCTCTACTCATCTGCGCTGCAAATCTTTGCAATGGAAGGTGGGATTACTTTCCGATCACTTTCCACGCTTGTGGCTTCTCCTTCTTCAATCTTGTTCCTACGCCTCTGGTGACCTGGGTAGATGGGGATGCTGAGGAGGAAATGGGAGGACACAAAAGGGGGGGAGGATGGGGAACACATAGACAACCACATGTAACACATATAAACAATGTCCTCAGAACCCTGGCGCAAGCACCCCGGTCCTGAGTCCAACGCCCTTGGGTATATACTGGAAAAGGCCGTAATTTCTCTCTTCCTGCCCTTCTCCCTTCTCCCTCCCTCCTCCCATACCCAAGGGTCTTTGCCGGTGTCCTGGAAAGAGTCCCCTCCAATCTCCGGCGGACTCCGGAACAGGCTCCACCCCCACCAGACCCGCTCCTGTAGTATTTGTGAACAAAAACTTCCCTAAACTTTGTTTTTTTCAAACTCTAGATGCTTTAAACTTCTGATAACTTACTATTTTGGCCTAACTGTTGCGATGCTCCCTTCGCCCCTTCCCCCTGGTCTCTCCTCTGCTCACCTTATTCTACTTGTTGCCCTGTACTGTGTCTCCTTTGTCTTTATCTAGTCTATCTCACTTGTCCTCCTTTGTCGACTACCACTTCATTCTCGGCCTATAACTACCCCCTCTCTATTTCTCTAAATCTGTGCTCTTTCCGCTTCTGGCCAAGTACTTTTATAACACCTTTATTCCTTATTATCTACACCTCCACTTTGTTTATTCCTACCTCTATCGTACCTCTCCGTTCCCTTCTCTCCATCTAATCCTCAGTCGTCTTACCTCTCTGCTACCTACTCCCTCCCGCTTCTGCTCTCCTCATGTCCCCCATCCTTTCGATCAACATGCTGTGTACTTTTCTTCTCTGTCTGAGTACCTTTATGCCCTCCTTGGTTGTTGCAACCCACCTATCCCTTTCCTCTGTCTCTCTGCTTGTCGTGCCTATCCCTGTCCATCTCGCCCGCTCACCTTCTGCCAACCTACCTCTACCTCCCTTACTCTCTTCCACTTCTTCTTGCTTTACTTCCTCCTTCCTATCCACTTACTCACTGCCTATCTATCCTACCCTGCTTTGCCCTCTTCCCTCCCTACATCCATTACTACACTTCCCCCTTCTTTCTACTGTGACTAACTTCCTGTTACTCTCCACTTTTCTACATCCTCTTGCCTTTCTCACCTTCTACCAGCCTCTCACTCCACCCCTTCCCTCTGCTTCTGCTCCCTCCTAACTTGCTCTCTACAATCACCGCCCATTTTGTTTGTTCCACCTTCTTTGCTTTTTTCCTACTGTAAACCCCCATTCTCCGCTTTCTACTCATACCGTTTTATGTACTTAGGTGTGTATTCTGCCTCTTTCCTATCTGCTCCCCTTTCACTTCCGTGACACCAACCACGTCAGGCTCCCCCTCCCCCGTCACCGCGTCCCTCTCTGTGCCGATTGGCACCCTTTATCCCTCCTCTTTCACTCCCTACTTTCTTCTTTAAACCCCATTCCCGCTATACCCCTCCCCTGCTCTTCTCCGTCCTTGTCGCGTTGCTCTGCTACATTTTCTTCTGTGCAAGTAGTCCGGAGATTGCTGCCGAGCTTTGGATTCCTCTACGAGGTCTCTTTCTAGGCTGCCCGGTGTCGTGTTCCCTTCCGCTGTTGGTCTCCACGCTGCCGCTTCCGATTCCGGCGCTCCGTAGTGACGTCACGGCGGCTGTCTCTCACGCCTTTCACCTCATCCAAGATTGCCGCCGCCCACCCGGCTCCTACCTCTGACGCGTGTCCGGTCTCCGCCATTTTGAGTCGGGTCTCTCACCTCTGCGGAACCAGCCTCGTCAGTTCTTCCCGCTCGAGCTGTTCTTCCTGCTCGAGCTGTCCTTCCTGGATCTGCGTGCCACTCTGGTTAGGCTGCCTCCGCCATCTTGCCTTGCACTCCATGCTTCCACCACGAGGTAAGTAGAACAATTCTTTTACAGGTACCAACACTTCATGAAAGTACTTTGGTGAGCCGACTCTCCACTTTTTTGGTTCTGTGGGAGATATTACAGTTCTGTGGCTTTTACATCCCAGTTTAGCATCCAACAACTTTACAACTTTGAACCTTCCTAACAGTGGAACTTAATAACTTTCCCCAATGTCTCTATTATGTGGGATAACTGTCGCTTTAACCTCAGCCCTGGTCAGCTCTTGCATTGGATCGGCTCCCCACCGTTGTCCAGGAGGGCCCTGGGGCGTCTTCATCAACCGCTGGGCTAGGTGGAGTCACCCTTAGTCCTAACTTTTTCAGAAATGTGGCTCCTTCCTCTGGGTTCCTCATGGAGATTGGCCTCCCATTTCAGACCACCAGCAGCCCAAATGGAAAGGTCCAATGATATCTGATGGGCTTTTCTCGTAGTACTTTTGTAATGGGCCAGAGGTTTCTCCTTCTAGCTAGTGTGGACGAGGCCAGATCCTGGAATACATTCTGTTTGGTGCCTTCAAAATCAGCGTTGGTCACACTTCTGGATTTTTGCAGCACTGCTTCTCTTGTGCTGTAATAATGCAGCCTCACAATTATGTCTCTGGCTGTTCATTTTGCAGCGGTCGCGATCTCAGCGCTCTGTGGCACCTATTCATCATTAGCCTGTCTTTGGGGCTGTCTGGGCAGAGATGTTCTAGCCAGCGCGATACGAAGTCCTCGCAGTCCCCTACTGTCTCGGTACCCCTCGGAGGCGGATATTATTTCGGCGGTCACGGTTCTCCGCATCTTCCTGCCGCTCTCGGAGCTCGTTGATCTGTAGCTGGAGATCCGCCGATTTCTTTTCATTTTTCTGCGCTGACTTAGCGTTTAAGTCCACGCATGCCTCCAACTCGCCCGTCCTTGCTCCAAGGCTCCCGACGTCTTTTCGGAGCTCTTTAATCTCCGAGTGTAGGAGCGTTTTTAAATCTTTGTATAGGCGCTCAAAGTCGCAGCGCCTCACCGGCAATAATCACTGGGCATCCCCCTCTTCCCCCTTTCCTTCATCCTCCGATTCAGAGCCCGTGCGGGAGGCGGGCGCCATTGTGAGGGCCACCTTGCTGGTTCGCGTTCCGCCAAAATACTCTGGCAAACCCTTTTTCTTGGGGGTTTTACTGACTTTTTTCGACATCCTTGCCACTTCGTCTCTGTGTTGATGTGTTTTTTGTGGGGGAAATAATAATTTGGAAGTTTTTTATTTAATTGTCTTTGGAGCGGAGCACGGAGCTATCAGGTTATGCAGCCATGCTCCCTGCCGTCGCGCATGCACCTCCCGGGGTATGCATTTTTTGGCGCAAAACGGGCGAAAAGTGACTTTGCGCCGCTTACTGCATGAGGCCCAAAGTGTTGTAAGCCTGCAGCCACATCCCGGCACGACCACTTTGCAGGTCCTAACACTACCTGTGAAACTTCTTATTTACCTCGGTAATGGAAGTAGAAATGTCTTAATACAGTATACCATATTCCACGGGTACATGGAAAAACCTGCTACTATTTACAGTTGTTTGGAGGTTTGTGACCCCTCCTCCTCGTTTCATAGCTCGCCCTTCCCACTTTTTAAGTAGTAAGAGGTTTTTTTCATGCACCTGTGGAAAAATTAAGACATTTCTCCCTCCATTACAGAGATAAATGAGAAGTTTCACAATTAGTTTTTCTGTTGTATACAGCACATTTATATACTGTATTACTCTAGTTTTGCTGGCCCATTGGTACAGTAAGCAACTAGATAAGGGGTATTTACATTGGTGTTTGTGAAACGTTTGGCATCTAGCTGCTGCAATATGCAAAATACTTTGTAACACTCAAAATGAAATGGATGCTGTTAAACTAGGTTAATGCAACACAGTATTCAAATGGCGCTTCTTTTTACTGGGGGTACTATAGAATATACAAAACCTAGAGAGGAGGAAAGGTAAGGCTGCGCTTATAGTGCCTTGCGATGAAGACGCGACATCACTCTGAAACAAATACATTGACTCCATCCCAAGCACTTATAGTAAGCGCAACGGCGACGGAGCGACAGAGCAACGGAGCGACCAAAAATTTTGACGCCGGGTAAATTTTATTTTTTAGAGACAGTCGCCACATGTGACTGCCTCTAAACCAATCAAATTGCGCGCCCCGCCCCTTTTAGTGACGCCACTGGCCTTGTCGCCAGCGACGTCGCTAAAAATCAAATTACAACTTTCGGCAGTGGCGACGGCGACGGGTGATGTCATCGGTCGTCGTCGCCAGCACTATAAGCGTGGCCTAAGAGATAGTGTTACACTATATTGTTACCTTGATGAGTAATGTGAGTTGTCATTGGAAAGCCTTTGACAATGTTAAAGAAGAAATCCGAAGTTGTCATACAGTATGATTCTTTTTTTTACCTTGATCTTGCTAACACTCAGCTATTGCCAAGTCATAGACACAGTGAAATAATTTACAGTACATATTATAAGATTAATTTAAAGTACCCATTTTCATATTTTATTGATTTTACTGTGTTACTTATGCACAACAATGACAGAGCAACCTTGCCTGCTTCAATATGCTAAAAATACAATATCATGCTGAAAATGTCAAGCAAAATGTATTCCAGTGGTTATTACTACTCTGCAACTGCATCAAAAGAAGGTTGTGATGATGACAAAAAGAATGCATAATTAATGCAAAGTATGTAATATCACATCTAATTTTTCTTAGGTATATCATTGACCTTTAAAGAGTGAATTTCCAATGGACTGAACTATTTTGAATCTGCAGTTCGTGCTCATGTTTTTCTATTACCATCAGTTTCTTTTACAGTAAAGTACTGCATCCTAGTTCTTAAAGATTAGCTAAAAAAAATGTGCCATATGTTTGTATTAACATTCAGTCATAACTCATTGGCTGCAAATTACAGTGGGCCTGTAGAATTGATTAGTAACTCACAGGGCCCAATGTACAGTAATATGCTGCAAATAAGTCATTCCCATGCTGCAGAAGCTATTAGTTCCATTAATTTCAATGAAGCTTCATTATTTGAGCTTGGAGCACTTGCCGAAAACATTGTATAAACTTCAAACCTCTGGAACTGCAGCTGTAAGGGGAGGGGGAGGGTATAAGAGACTACTGCTGCAAAAAACAGCACCAGGTTTATTTTACAAATCAGCAAAAAAGCAATGACACCAGCATAGGACATTGCTATAGTTGCCCCCCTGCACTCAGGCTGGGGCCTCATGGCGGGTGTGAGCCTTCCCCACTCTACTTTCTAGCATTTTCTCCCTCTGCTGCACTGCTCTCTGCCAGCAGCTGTGATGTTATGTGTGAGGGGAGGAGCTGGTGAGGCTACAGTATATGGAGTAGGTACACTGGGCAGAGGACCTCTTCCCAAGCGGCCCGCCGGAGGGAGAAGAACCCCGCCAACCTCCCTAGATTGTTCCAGTTGTGAGGTGCACTGTAACAGAAGGATGAGTGATCGGATTCTTTCTTGAACCTTGTGACCGTGAACAGTATTTTGGAGTCAGATCTCAGATGGCGCCCATCATACAATAGAAAAGCCACAACGCCAACCGTTTCAACTTCGTATTGGCCTGCCATTTGGCAGCCATATTGATTCCCTGGGAGAGCAGGAGAACACTGGCACCTAGAACTGCAGAAGTGGCAGTTACAAGCTGAGGCTTGTGACGTAGTGAGTTTCAACTCTGTCACGGAGCCAATCAGCTGAGAGGGATTCCCCTCCCCGAGCAGACATCCGCCCTGCCATGGCGGCTAACAGCTGGACGGGAGAAGACGCCGGCGGCTGACAGAACTCTTCAGCGGGTGGTCTGTTGGCGGATGAGCCTGCCCTGTAGTGGTCCCTGTAGGAACAGAGGTGTGAATGACCCATTACCACTCAGAAAGAAGGATCAGTGTGGCACTGAAAGGATGTCCATTGCTCCTCCTGGATATTGGGCAACAGATGAGTGAGCAGCTTCGCATCGTCTGGACAGTGGTTAATATACCTATATTCTAATTTGTATTATCTATATGTAGGTGCATAAAGTATCTCACCATTTTTTATCAATACATTATTTGTTTAAATACTACACTATGAGGGTCCTGCACGTTCTTCTTCTTTTACCACCCTCCCTATGTTTGATTTTTATAATTGTTACTGTTTTAAAGTTCTTTAAAAAAAAAAAAAGGAGGGGGATGATATTAATATGTATTTAGTTTTGTCACAGCAGTAAGCCGGTGGTGAGTTTTCCAGACTCGGAGAGACCAAGAGATATAAGGATAGCTGATATAATGGTGCCCTCATTGGGGCTGGTTGGAATAATTCTGCTACGTCTGCAATAGGTAGCACCGGGAGCCACAGCAATGCTATTGGGGACTCTGTACTATATCGGGCTGCCTGGCAGATGGTAATGAAAACTCATGTTAAAATATAAATAAAGTTGTGTCCTTGTTTTCCCCACACACAATGTGTCTTTTGTTATTTGGGGGGCATGTGGGCTCCTACCAGGCCATGTAATTTTGTTCCACTGCATGAATGTCTTTTTCTGTCTTCTGCCTCTCTTTCTTTCTCTTTCTGTATCTCTTTCTATCTTTCTTTCCGTCTTTCTCTCTATTTCTACCTCTCAAATCAAATCAGCTTTATTGGCATGACGAAAGAACATTTCAGAATTGCCAAAGCGTGAATAATAGGGGGTGGGGGACAATGATTACACGAATACTAGGGGGTAGGGTATAATGATTGAACAGTTTCACACAGGGATGTGGGGGTTAGTGGGTGTCTCTCAGCCTGTGCAGGTGCTGATATACTGTGCAGCCAGTTCTGCTGTGGTTTCATCTTCTCCCAGGAGGATCGCTATTTTTTGGTTTTCCTCTATATTATTAAAGTTCTGGATAAGTGCAGTGAATTTCTCTAGGTGGGCACTCCTCATTTTAGAGTATTGTGTGCAACGCAACAGGAAGTGCGTTTCATCTTCTACCTCTCCTAGCTCACATCTTTGGCACAGTCTCATCTCCTGGGGCTTCCAGTTCTGTCAGTGTCTGCCTGTATCTATTTCCAGGCTCTCTGTCCTTCTTTTTCTGTCTCTCGCTCTCTCTCTCTGTCTGTTTCTCTCTTTTTGTCTTTCTCTTTCACTCTCTTTCTGTCTGTTTCTCTCTCTTTTTGTCTTTCTCTTTCACTCTCTTTCTGTCTCTATCTTTCAATCTGTCCCACTCTCTGTCTCTCTTGCTGTCTTTCTCTCGTCCTTTCAGTCTGGCTGCCTCTCTCTTTCTTTCAGTCTGGCTGCCTCTCTCTGTCTGTCTCTCTCTCTCTCTCTTTCTGACTTGCTCTCTCTATTTCGGTCTTTCTCTTTCTCTCTGTCTGTCTCTCTCTCTCTCTGTCTCTCTTGCTGTCTCTCTCTCTCTCTCTTTCTGTCTCTCTCTTTCTTTCAGTCTGGCTGCCTCTCTCTCTGTCTCTCTCTCTCTCTCTGTCTCTCACGCTCTCTCTGTCAAATCAAATCAAATAAGCTTTATTGGCATGACGAAAGAATATTTCAGTATTGCCAAAGGGTGAAAAATAGGGAGTGGGGTACAATGATTACACATTACATGAATTATAGGGGGTAGGGTATAATGATTGCACGGTAGATAGGTAAGTTACACACAGGGATGTGGGGGTTAGTGGGCATCTCTCATCCTCTGGCAGGTGCTGATATAGTGTGCAGCTAGTTCTGCTGTGGTTTCATCCTCTCCCTGGAGGATCACTATGTTTTGGTTCTCTTCTACTGTATATTATTAATGTTCTGGATAAGAGCTGTGAGTTTCTCCAGGTGGGCACTCCTCACTTCAGAGTATTGTGTACAATGCAGCAGGAAGTGTATTTTATATTCTACCTCTCCTAGCTCACATCGCTGGCACAGTCTCATCTCCCTGGGCTTCCCTTTCTGTCAGTGTCTGCCTGTTTCTACTTCCAGACTGTGGGCACTCATTCTGTACTGGCCCAAAGTCTTTCTCTGCTTTGGGTCTTTTACCTTCAGTAGGTAGGGTGCAGAGTGTATTCTCTCTTTCTGTCTCTCTAAAATAATATCTCTCTTCCATAATATCAAGCTCCACAAATGAATGGTTTGGAGATAACAAGATCCATTCTATTTAATAGAGAATAATATGGAACATGTGTCTCTTAGCATTTATGAGTAAAAATACTCTTATTGGGCAGTTGTATGCAATTATTGTGGAGTCTGGTTATATGGGGTACGGAAATTAATATATTAATACATTTCATTACATGTACTAATGAGATGATTTCATTTCTGCTCCTCTCCTTGTAATGTTTAAAAGGAGAGCACATGTTTAAAAGACACAACATGTCATTGGATGAAAACTTGACCAAGAGGGATATGCTCTAGAGTGCATTCGTGCAGATCAGACACTAACACAGGAAAAATCCCATTCAAGTCAGTTTAAGTTTCCATGTGCTAGTGTCTGATCGTCACTTATGTCCTTTAGAGCAGGGGGTGCAAACTTTTCCCCGTGCACACCCGACTGCTCTCCTTGGCACCTCGCACCCCCTCCCCTATTCAGGCCCCGATGGGTCATGTGATGTCACGTTGCCATGGTAACGTCATTTGACGCTGGGTTACCAAGACGACGCATCGCTGTAAGGGAAGATAAGTGTGTT
Source organism: Ascaphus truei (assembly GCF_040206685.1). Lineage (NCBI taxonomy): Eukaryota > Metazoa > Chordata > Amphibia > Anura > Ascaphidae > Ascaphus > Ascaphus truei. The sequence goes on from NC_134484.1 coordinate 444,736,739, forward strand.
ATAGAGGCCTTGCGCGGTCCCCCAGCATTTAATTTAAATGCCTGGGGGGGGGGGCGCGGGACCTCTATAACTGCTGCGCCCCCCCCAGAAAATCCCCTGGGGTGTGCGCCCCCCAGTTTGCTCACCCATGCTTTAGAGCAGCGGTGCGCAAACTGTGGGGCGCGACCCCCAGGGGGGGCGCGACACTGCCGACGGGGGGCGCGGGGTTTACAGAGGCCCCGCGCGCTTCCCGAAGTCACTTAAATTAAGTGCCGGGGGAGCTGCAGGGCCTCTGTAAACCTTACTTACCGTGGCTTCGGCGGCTTCCTCCCTGCGTCGCCATGGCAACGCGGCGGCAAAATGACGCTGCGAGGTCATGTGACGTCACGTTGCTATGGCAACGTGACGTCATTACGCCGGAGCGCGGGTAAGTTGGGGTTGGGGGGGGGGCGCGGGAATGAGGGGACAGCCGGCAGGGGGGCGCAGGGAAAAAAGTTTGCGCCCCCCTGCTTTAGAGCATAACCTAAGATGTCTTATTTATGATATGTCACATTCTTACATCTGGCATGGATACTAAAAGACAGAACTTTTTCATTTAGAAAATAGCATCTCAGTAGTGTATATTTTGCAATACGTTGCAATATTTTTTCTTCCTGTTTTTATCCTTCACTGGTTGAAGCAAAATCATCAGTCTTTTTTACCCCAGGACACCAATTTCTGTTTTCTTAGTGACAACTGGGAATGAGAGAATTTCATAACTGACATCAGTCTAATGGCACAAAGAAATGCTTTCAATTTAAAAAAACACTAGGAAGCTATTGAATACTTGGCAGTGTGCACAGGCATTTATGAAAAACAACATTAAATTAATCGAAATAAGCAAAAACAAAGTGGAAAAATTAAATGATTTATCTTTAATATGAAGCAAAATTATTCTACAAGGGTTTCTTTCAAGTCAAGTTCAGTGGGCTATTTGTACACTATATTTCATCTTGAAGGACAACCGCATGGTACAACTTTATAATTGCTAGAATTTCCAGAAAAGTTTTAAACAGTTGGAGATATTTGAAAAACGACAAATTACAAATATTTGCCACATGCATTTCTCGCGGAGAATCTGACAACAGAAGTTTGAAGAATGTACACATTTAGAAGGCTATTTTTCTTTTAATTAGGGTTATGAAGTGATGTTTGTGTATGCTGTATGGCATGCATCATTACTCCAGTTTCCTGTCTAGAACTGTTAATTTAGTTTATTCCGATAATAATCTGCCACTTTGCTGAATATACAGTAGTCCTGTGCTGGAGTGTTAGTTTTTTTTTCTTTTAATCCTGTTTCATTATTGACTTTTCTGTTATGCTTTGGTAAAGCAATTTTTTTTCTTCCTTGTGAGTTATTGTAATTTCAGGATGTGGGAGAAAGTAACATTTTCCCAGCTACTTTTACATTTTAGGCCTAAAAAACCTGATGTAAATTAGCCCCCTCCCACCCCCCAAATAACCTCCTGTCAATAAAGTAAAGATACATCTAAAATACAAGATATCAGGACAGCTCCTCATATAACATGGTCCAAAATATAATCACTGGCTTATATTAACATTACAATTGAAAAGAACACAACAGAATCACGTGCAGTACTGTATGTGTGTCTCAAATGGTATGGCTGATCCAAAGAACCATCCCCAATGTACCCTTCTGAAGTAGCTGCATTATGTCACAAAATGTGTCGGGACATACAGTATACTGGGGTTATCTATCAAACTGTAATAGTACCGATCAGGGCACTATCGTAAGGAATCTCCTATTGTTTTTAATGAAAGTTTTGGTGCGATAAAACCCCGATCGGCACTTGAATAACCGCCATTTTGGATGGTTCTTTATCGGAGCCTCACAATTTGAGACACAGTCACTGAATGCCTTTTAATCCTCTCATAGCTTTTTAAATTGAAAAATAAAACAGGAAAGGTTTCTAACCAATGAAACAGCTCACTTATGGTAATGGTGCTGTGTTGTAGAGAGGGATCAAAAATGTTCATCATGTCTCTTACTGACAATGAGTTTGTACATATCCTATGGGTTTGATGCTTGTAATGTCTACTTTATATTTTAAGAATCTAAAAAATGTAATGGATTTATTGAATATTGAAAACACATCTCAGATGAACGGTACAAATATAACACATTCTAAGGGCAATGTTTCAAGCCCTCACAATTACTGTAGAACTTATTTGACACTACCCTGAGGGGCCTGGAATGTATTGTGTGCATTTAAATACCATATTTCCTCGATTCTAAGACGCTCCATTGATTTAATTTTAAAAAAATTGGAAAAAAAGAAACACTACATTAATTGTGCAGGGAAAAAAAAAATATATATATATATATATATAGGGAATAGAAACAAAAGGTGCAAACCATCGCACACAATGTTTATAATAATAAACACTAATTGGATATGATGCTATGAAAAAAGTCCAATGAAAAAAGAATCTGGAATCTGGTATGATGTAAAAAATGAGAGAAATAGCCAAAATATATTCAGTTTCACACACCGCAAGCACAGATTATACTCGCAATGTGTCAGATAAAAATGGGCATTTCAGGATTAAAAATCCTATCTTTAGCTGCGATACTGGAACAATTCGCCGCAAGATCTGTTCGCACGATCACGGAAGATTTGTCTGCAATCCGATGCTTGTACTGTGGATCTTCTCCTTACTTGCCAAGCGATAATTCGACGATGACGTGTGGCTGATGCCGTTCTCGACCGGGAGTAGCAAACCGTGGGTAGAAAACAGCCAGAGGAAGGAAAATAAAGTGTTGTGCATATAAAAATACAGATATATTTGTGTTACATGTCTGTGACTCTCCCTCACTCTCTCTCTCACACATCGTGATTCCTGCTCTTACTTGCACATTGAGGTGGGGGCCCGGCCAGTCTCATAGGCCGCTGGTGGTTGTGCTGGGTGCTGTGTGTTGTTTCCGTGAGGCCGGCTCCTCTCCCATGCTGGGCCCGGGGTGCACACATGGACTGTCCACTGGGGGGTTGGGAGGAGAACGCGACACAGCACAGGCCCGACCTGCCAGCCAGCGTGAAGAAAGCGGCCAGGGGATTGGATGGGACAGCGGGGTGAGAGCTTGTGGTTCAGCCAATGAGGATGCTGAAGACATAGAGATGGGGAAGCGCGTCCAACCAAAGTGCGGGGAACAGACCGCGGCAGCAGTGCAGCCAACCAGGATCTTTGTGACAAATAATAGAAGGTGTGGCAGCATCACATTAGCGGCCATATTGGTACAGGAACCAGTTACAAATACCGGTACCTGTTTTTCAAAGACATCGATTCTAAGACGCTTACCGATTTTAGACATGTTAAAATGTGAATAAAGGTGCGTCTTAGAATCGAGCAAATACGGTATATTCCTTTGTCATTGTTATTTTCCTGTCGAAACATGCCTTAAGTTTTCTCTACATGCACTTGCCAATAAATGTACAGAATGTATATGTTTATTTATAGAAACTAGCAACAGTGCTTACAAATACAGAGGAATCTAATTTGAAAGTGGGGTAGGTTAGTTAAATACAAAAGTAAACATTCATAGAACCGAGAATCCCCATCCCCACAAAAGAGGAGTCAATAAACAAATATAACAATAAGGATTGGTTACCTAGTCATCATTTTTTTTTACCACTTTTTTTTTCTTTATAAAACTGTGTGCCCTGAACTGGTTTTAGCATATTCTGCTTTAGAGTGTCATCCCTGGGAGGATACTGGTTGGGTCAAAAGCAAGAGATGTGATGCCTGTCAGTATCAGACCTGCACTGTTATGGGGCGGGGTTACAAGCCACACCCTGGGGATAGATACTGACACTCCCAAAAAGTAAAGCAGTCTGTCACCCCTCCCCCTGTGGAGTGGGAGCATGTATTACCCCATGTATCATCAGGAGTAAAGGAGCTGGAATGGGGCCTACAGGGCCTTCTGCAAAATGAGTGTGGCTCCAGGACTGTCACTGCTATGACACTGACTATGAATAAAGTTGTGAGTGGAGTACCTCAAGGATTGGGATTGGACCACTGCTTTTTAACTTGCTTATTAATGACCTTGAGGTTGGCATAGAGAGCAAAGTCTCATATTTTCTGATGACACTAAATTGTGTAAGATAGTAATATCAGAGCAGGATGTAATTTTTCTCCATCAGGACTTGGATAGACTATAAACTTGGGCAGGTAAATGACAAATGAGCTTTAATACAAATAAATGTACGGTTATACATTTGGGAAATTAGAATCCTCAGATGACTTACAAATTAAATGGGGAAAATTTGGAAAATCCTTGATGGAGAAGGATTTAGGAGTGCTTGTAAATAGCAGGCTTAGCAATAGTGCCCAATGTCAAGCAGTAGTTTCAAAGGCAAATAAGATCTTATCTTGCATTGAACAGGGAATGGATGGAAGGGAAGTAAGCATAATTATGCACCTCTATAAAGCATTAGAAGACCACCCTTTGAATATGGAGTGCAGTTTTGGACACCACTACATAAAAAATACATTATGGAACTAGAAAAAGTGCAGAGAAGAGATACCAAATTAATAAAGGGGATGGAAAATCTGACATGAGGAGAGGCTAGCTAATTTAGATTTGTTTACATTAGAAAAGAGGCGTGTATAATTATATAGAACCATATTTGGGGATAATACAAGGAGCTTTGAAAATAACTATTCATCCCAAAGGCAGTACAAATGACTCAAGGTCATCCCTTAAGGTTGGCAGATACAGTAGATATCTTTAACAATAGGTTGGACATCTTTTTAGAAATAAAAGTTACACAGGGATATACCAAATAAGTTAACATGGGAAGGATGTTGATCCGGGGAGTAATCTGATTGCTATTATTTGGAGTGGGAAGGAATTTCAATATTCAATATATTCAATATTCCTTGATCTGAGATATTATTGGATGATATTTCACTGGGTTTTTTTTGTTTACCTTCCTCTGAATCGAAATACTGTAAATACAAATATAGGGTAAATATCAGTATTTGTGTGTGAGTAGGTTTACTGGCTATGCATCTAAATCCAGGTTGTGCTGAAAAGATGTGTAATTCAGCGAGCATAAGCTTATAAGGGTCCGTGTCAAAATGGATTTGAAGCAAAAGATGACACTGTGTGCTCATTTGCATGTCATTTCCCAGAATCCCTTGCTGCAGTGGAACCACTGTATGCTAGGCAATAATAGTAAAAAGCAAGGTTGCAGACCTGTCTAAGACATGTGAATGTGCTCTCAATTGATAATTTATCATACAGTAGATTGCACTTAATGGAATACAGTAGATTGCACTTGATGGACGTATGTATTTTTTCAACCTCATCTACTATGTAATTATGTAAGTATGTAAATACTTAAAAAATTAAATACAATATATTTATTAACATTGACTGAAAAAAAAGCAAATCAATAAATCTAAAGCAACCATCTTATACTTACTATGCATATTTATCAACTAATGAAATTTAAGAATGCTTGGGATAGACATACAGTACAGTAAACCTATCTTAGTATAAAAGGAAGCCAAGATTAAATAGGGTCTGAGGTTTTACAATACTGTCGATAGAAAAAAATTGGTAGACAACGGGGGCCAAGAGGTTCTTAACTGCTGTAAAATTCAACAGCGGTTAGTCTCTAAAATGCGTTAGTGCCGATCAATCATGAACAAAGGAACACCTATTCAAGTCAATAGGAGTTTTTGTGCTGCCGCACGATCGGCAGTAAACACATTTGAGTAAATCCCAGTGTCAGTTTCTAAGTTAGTCACAAAGTGCTAAAAACAAACAAAACCAATTTATGTACATTTTGCATTTCATTGCCAAGCACAATCTACAAAGGATATTTACAGTATGTCATTTTAACTTCTAATATGCAATTTTGCAGAGATTTTCTCTGTGCTATAGTTGAAATGAATGCAGTAAATTAAGTATAAATTAACAAGCCTATTATCGTTGAAGTTTATCTTTATCTTCAAATAGACGTTGTGAGTTATATCAACGTATAATTGCTCATTTTGCTAACTTGTTCTTTTAAAGAAATACACCGTAAATTGCACAAATAAAGACCTGTTATGTTTATGATATTTTTATTATAATCTGGGTGTCAGTTTCTTTCTGGACATTCTGCTCACAGCCACAGTTCCTTTGTCTGTTCAACAGGTGTGCTGCTGTTTTCTGTCTGCTCTGGGGTTTTCTATGTCTGTCTCCTCTTGGTTCTTCTGTCCTCTCTTTGCCTGCCTTTATAGTTTCCTGTTTCCTGTTCATCTTTTCCTTTGTTTTGTGTTCCCTTGACTTCTCTGCCACAGCCTGTTCCTGATTCCTGTTCTTGCGAATAAAGGTCCTTGCCTGCAATTAGGCTTGTTCACTGTCTGTTCCTTGCCCTACCCCTGCCATAGTCACAATCCCTGCCATAGTCTCTGTGCCTGCAATAGCCTCTGTCCCTGCTATAGCCTCTGTCCCTGCTATAGCCCTTGTCCCTGCATAGCCTCTGTCCCTTCCATAGCCTCTATCCCTGCCTTGGCCTCTGTCCCTGTTCCTGCAGAATCCCATGCTGCTGACCCCTGCCTTTGACCCTGACTATGATTCTTGCCGCCTGCCCAGGACCCCCGCTTGTGACCCTGACTAAGCCTTGCCTGCCCACTGCTGTTCCGGCCATTGAGGTCCAACCTGCACCTGAAGTCCTGACACTGGCTTCCATACATGTACATCTCTGACCATGTTAATTTCACATCAAAACTCAACATCATGTACAAAGTACATAAACAATGAAATATACAGTAGGTCTAGATACAGCAAACTGAGATATGGAAAAATTGCAGAATTACAGCAAAAAAATAAGCACATAATTTTTAGCGGGCAAATCACCAATTGGTTACCACTTAAAATAACACATATTTTACTGTACACATGATTAATATTGGAACATAGCATTAAAATGTGTAAATAACACAATCTTAGTCATTTTGATGTTGGTCATCACATTCCGATATTTATCTGCTCATGGCTAATGCCAAAAAGTACCAAAAGGTGACTAATAGGGCTTTTGGTCAATATAAACACATAACACACATCAAATAAAACATTCAAATTACATACATTATGTACATTATAAGCTAAAATTCATATCTATAATACATTTAATTTATACAAATAACTGAACATCTTAAGGGTTAAATTAACTCACTAAATATCAGTACGGCTACTTAAGGTCTCTCAAGGAGAGGACAAAAATGTGGTCAAGCGCAAGGAGAACCTAGGTATCTTAATTTGCACTCAGTGAAAGTCTGAAATAAAATATCACATAACTAATTCATGGTGAATGCCAGCGTCCTTTTCTGGGTCAGAAGTAAGTTAATAAACAGGTTGATGCCCAACCATATAAAAAAAATCAACACAAGGTCCATTGGGCATAAAGAAAAATATATATTTTTTAATCAAACCAGATCCGATGACCTATTTAAAAGCCAGGCCTGTTGACTTGTAATCTCTTGGCATCCTGGACGAGCAATGGGGGCATCCTAAAACTTGCTTGAAGCCCTGGTTCCTCTGTCGCTGGTACAATCTTCTTGTCAGGATCCATTGCCACGGTCGTTCTGCCTCTACCGGCATGTCAAAAAGGGGGAGGGGGAGAGAAGGGGCTGTTTGCTCTTGCTACAGTCTATGGGGGCTATGCACTAAGCTCCGAGCTTTCGCGCTGGCCTGAAAAAAATTAGCACGTCCGATAAAAAATGAAGCCGGCGGCGCGATTCACTAAGGCCCTGAGCCCATTTTCTATCGGACGTGCCCAAAACTTGCTTATCGTGCGTGCAATGTATGAAACTTCCCGTACGCTAGCTGATAGAAAAAAAAGCCGCATGTAACATTTGCATGGAGATTTGCCATCTCCATGCAAGGCTGTTACAGGCGATCGTACACTAAATAAATACATTTTAATTATAGTGTACATGAGAAGGGGGTCTTCTGAGCTGAACCGCATTGGTTTCAGGTCCGAGGACCCCCTACTTCAGGAGATACAGGCCCCGTTATGGGGTGCCGGGATCCCCTGCACTTTAAAGCTTCCGCGTCACGTGACTGGGATATTTACATACCGGCACCCCATAAAGGGGCCTGTATCTCCTGAAGTAGGGGGTCCTCAGACCTGAAACCAATGCGGTTCAGCTCGGGAGACTCCCTACACATCTACACTACTGTCAAAACACACATAACAATAAACAATAATTCATTACCATAGCGGCTATCCCCTATGGTAATGAAGCTGCATTAATGTACATTTTAATAATAGTGTGCGGGAGCAGGGGGTCCCCTGAGCTGAACCGCATTGATTTCTGCCTTAGAGACCCCCTGCTTCCCGAGTTAGAGGCCCCGGTATGGGGCATTGGAGGCCAGTGTCGCCGCCATCTTTATAGCGTCCAAGACGCGACGTGAGCTCTATAAAGATGGTGGCGACACTGGCCTCCGATGCCAAAAACTGGGGCCTGTAACTCGAGAAGCAGGGGGTCCCTGAGGCAGAAATCAATGCGGTTCAGCTCAGGGAACCCCCTGCTCCCGCACACTATTAATAAAAATACATTAAAGCAGCTTCTTTTCCTTATCTTGCAACATTTATCCTCATTTATCCTCACTATATTATTATATATATTAACTATATCCAGCATACTTACCTGCTATCAGTCTGAGGCCGGTTTTTGTAATAAGTACTAATATAGCCAACAGACTGGAGTTCTTGCCTGATACACCCCAATGTGGACATTCCAACCACAGAATACTGATATATAGAGGTTGACCCTTCTCTTGGAGGTTACAATGACGTTGGGTATCAACCCATGGGCCACCCTACCTCTGTACCATCAGTAGGTACAGCCCTACATTAGGCAGTCTCTATCAGCCGGCTTTCTTTAAGCTGGTAAAGAGCTCAATAGTTAGACCCATCACCATATAATAATATTTTAATCACCCATACGTATTGTTTGTTGGAGACACCAGTTTGTCTACCCATCATTTCATAAATTTTTTACCATTAAATGTTATGTCTTAATACTTTATTATCACTTCAATTTAGATGAGTGCTAGTATATAAGGGCTTCTCTGTCTTGCATAGGTAAGCACCTTTTTCTCTACCAGCATGGCCAACATCTGAGGTTACTTTGCCTCCCTCAAGATGAAGGAAACCAGGAAGTGACCTCACTTTGCCCTCAACCAAAATAGCCGTGATGGCCTCTTATGCCCATCCCTAGGTGGAGGCTGTAATTGACTGCATCTAGGCTAGGCCTTTATAGGGAAGTCATTAATCTCAGCCTGTGCCTTAGCAAGATGTCTGAGATAGTACTAAGACTGCATATGTACTAGTACACAATATTTTTTCCCCTTTATTTGGGCCTGTCGCAATGGAGGGGCCACTCCTAGCACCCCATTGATTGTCACATCGTCGACCGTGTCTGGGACTATTATGATCAATGCTTTGTTACAATACAGGATGTCCCCTGTGCACCACTCACTCATCTTGGTACTCATGGTGAGGAAAAGTTGGATACACTCAACAGGGGGTGCTATGGGGAAATGTTCTGGTAAATTCGAGGTAATTCCCTGGTAAAATTGACTGCTGGGTATAGTTTAACCTCACCCTTGTCTGAACGTATACATTAGGGAAAGGTATGGTGTGTATCACACCAATTACAAGTATCTCAGCAGTGCCTCCAATGTAACCCCTTTAGTTTTCCTTAGACTGACACCCATTGCTAAGGTAGGGACCTGAGTTCTCATCTCGTATTATGTTGCCCAACATATGGCCATAGATTAGACAAAGGAAACAAGCCACTGAGATGTCTCTACCACAAAGATATTTATAAAGTAATTATCAGTAGATAGCCAGGTAAACCATAGGATCATCAACGGGAGGATAATTTGATGCATATACAAACATAGGAAGACTCCCCACAATGCGCTGCACAGGTGTGTGTCCATGTCTCTTATTGTGACCACCAAACCTTTGGTATTAAGGCCTGTGTAAAGGTGCTGGCACACCATTGGACCTCTTAACTGGTGTATTAATGTAGCAGGCCTGTACTTAGTAAATATGTTGGTACCCTTTACTTGACTTCTATTGAGGATCCCCTCTGTAGCTCTACAAGCCTCCTGTAGTTTGGAAGATGGCTGCTTCACTTGGCCCCCTTGCAGAGTTGAACTGCAATTCCTTCAGCCAGCGTCCACTGAGTTGTGTGGCTCCTAGACTGTCTGACTGGCTCGTGGTCACCAGCGGTCGTCCCTGAGATCCCTTAGGGCACAGTCGCTCTCACCCCGCATGCTTTGCCAGCCCGTTTGAAAGGCTCCCCTCCCTTAATTCTTCCTCTCCAGAGTCCATTGTCATTGACTGATGCCCTGTCCATCATGTCAAACAATGAGCACACCTTGGAGGGGAGCCAGACAGGGGACAGTGCATATGTGTGCTGTATACAGTACATTTACAATGGGTTACACTTATGCTCCTAGACCCCATATGGTATACTGCTTGTTCTTTTCCAATCCTGAATCATTGATTGCCCTTGGATTTCATTTACCTCTCTCCTGCCCTGATCTACGACTACGCTGCTGCACCCCTTCCAGACCTCGGCCAGTGACCCAGCTATTCTCCCAATTAAGACTCAGTTCCAAGGCCTGTTGTCAGTTTTCATATCCTGTCTCAGTCCTGTGGGTCGGCCTCCTGGTTAGAGACTGTCACACACCGTCACACATCTGAAGTGAGGATCTTCCTTCTTCTTCTCTTTCTTCTCTCTCCCAGGATATCTGGTGTTATGTATGAGCACAGTTCTTTTATATGGCCCAGGGTCATCGCATAACATGGTTAAACTGGGCACATACAGTAGCACAGCAAACACAATTGGTTGCTGTAACATATTTGGTGCCATTTCTAATGTTGTCATTGCTTTGGCCAACCAATGTTGGTTGGCCAAACTCACCTCAGAAGATTTTGCTAGAAATTGAGGGAACCACAACTTCAAGCAAGTATAAAAATGCCTCAATGTTGGTCCAGACTGCCTATTGATTACTATAGGTTGATTGATTTTTGTAATTTTTTTTCTTTTTCTTTTTGCCATTAAGCCGGTGTGTTTTTATTTATTTATTTAATGGTTGTGAATCAGCCCTCTTATTAGATGAGTTCCAGGGGGCTTGAACCCTGAAGAGAATGCTGGCTTTAAACATGGATGGGGTAAGTGATCTTTCTATTTCAGGCTTCCACTGAGTACCAAGGAGGCTAACTACTGTTCATGTCTACATGTTGTTGCACTGACATGTAATGGGTCAGTTTAACCCCTGGTATGTTTGGTTATCTGTATGTATAAGATATATTGTATATAGTAATTTTAGTTTATAATATTGCTGTATGATGTGTTCATATTGCCAAAAGCCATTAGCCACCGTTGGCTAATATTGGCCATTACCATAGAAGGGGAGTCAGGTTTGTTGGGGGAGGGAAGGAGTAATTGGGTAAATGGTGGGGCTAGGTGCCCGGGGAGTGTGATTCGGCCCTCCGGGGGGGAAGGTCCTAGGAGTTAACCCCTTGCCTTGGCAGTTAATAAGGAGTTGTCATGAGATACCTTACAAGCCTTTTAGGTAGCCAAGAGGGTACGTATTGTAATGTTAGGGACAAATTCACCCCTTTGATGCTTGTGCTGTAAATTGGTAGCAACAAGCATCAACAGGGTTAATGTACAGTATTTTTTGCCATAGGGTTTGTAATCATTTTTATTACATATCCCTATGGTAGACATACGCGACTCCACTCTCCCATTGTATTGCTTGCAGTAATTAACTCCTATTTATCGATGGAGGTAATTACTGCATCACAAACCTAAGTTTGCTGGCTATGCACTTCTTTTAACTCAGGATTTTCTGTAAAATCTGTGTGAAAGGAATCCATGTTAAAGCCAGGGACTCTGGGTAATGACATGCAAATGGGTTTCATTGCCCAGAATCCCTGGCGGTAGCATGGATCCCTAGGTTTGCTGACCATGCACTTAATATTGTTGTTCTCATTTTTAACTATTGGTTTTATTGTATTTGTAAATCACTGCATTTATTTTTCACACATACAAACACATTCTCAAAATATATAATATAAAAAAAACAAACAAATAACAGTTTGCATAAAAAAACATGTTACAGAACTACTTTGTTCGAGGAATGGAATTGATGCTGGCTTAAAATTGGATACTCGAGCTAAATATGGATAAAACATTAACTTTGGATATTTATGAAATCGAGTAGGTAAATCCATCCCTGCAATAAATTAGACTGCAGATTTAATAAATCTTGTCAAACAACTTCATAGCCACCTTATAAGAGCAGCCGGGGAAACAATGTGACCTTGACCATGAGTCACATAGATCATCTTTTTACATGTTAGAATAAGAAGTAAAACACAGAGATTGCAGGTTTAATTCAATTATATATTGATGTAACTGCCCTGTTAGGGGATGATACAAGAATAAATGGCAAGCATGGTGACATAATTAATGGGTATTACACCATTCCATCAATATACTGCATTCTTTATATTAGTAAAGTTAACATAAATAACATTATAGTTCTTCAAGCACGGTTACATGAAAATTGTTGTAGTTTGTCAATTTTTTAATTGTGCCTATATACAGTCCCTTTACTACCATTTCTGTACTACCTTGGATCATGTAATACACATTAAAACAGCAATCGCACCTACAGTAATATATATATATATATAAATTATGACTAAAAAGGAGGGAGAGTAGGGTCAAAAAGGTGCACTCAAATGCTGAATTATGGAAAATAGAAATGGACTTTATTAACAAAGAGTATAAAAAACACAAAAGACAGACCCACACAATTCACATGTCAGATCGCTATGCGACACAGCGTAAAAACATCAAAGAGGTACAATTGGTCTGATAAGAGCCAAAGCAGGGTAACAATATATCATTACAAATATAACATAACAGAACTAGGGGAAAAATATTTCTCCCCAAGTAATGTTTACTGAGAACGGCCGATCCAGAACAAGAGTAGCAATGAATATAAATGGTAAGTAGATACAGACCACAAGAGAAAAATTGGATATATATTGTAGTAAATGTACATAAACCTCTTAATGATGATGAAAGATAATTAGACACATAACTAGAAATACATACAGTTGTGACCCTTAAATGTGCTGTAAATCAGCTGAATAAAGTGATGCCCAGATTGAGCTGCACATGTAAAATAAGTAGCAGCAGTGGTAGATCTATAAAGTGCACTGGTAGCGCTCATACAGTATAAAGTCCCCTGAGATACAGAGCTCAAAAATAATGAGCAGTGGTGGTGTGTGAATAACACAGGGACATAGAGCACTGCTGTGTGTGGTGTGCACAAGGCACTGGGGAAATCCAGTGATAAATACCAGCGTTACTCAGTCAGGCAGCAGGAGAATCAGATGATAAAGACCAAAGTCTTGCAGTGGGACATCAACAGTAAAACGGAGGAAAGTCTCACGCAGTATGGTAAGGCACACGGGTCACAGGATGGAGGGGTGCTGTCACAGCTCTGCTCCTACGGCCGTTTCGCCAAAAAGGCTTCTTCCTGCTCCCGGAAGAAGCCTTTTTGGCGAAACGGCCGTAGGAGCAGAGCTGTGACAGCACCCCTCCATCCTGTGACCCGTGTGCCTTACCATACTGCGTGAGACTTTCCTCCGTTTTACTGTTGATGTCCCACTGCAAGACTTTGGTCTTTATCATCTGATTCTCCTGCTGCCTGACTGAGTAACGCTGGTATTTATCACTGGATTTCCCCAGTGCCTTGTGCACACCACACACAGCAGTGCTCTATGTCCCTGTGTTATTCACACACCACCACTGCTCATTATTTTTGAGCTCTGTATCTCAGGGGACTTTATACTGTATGAGCGCTACCAGTGCACTTTATAGATCTACCACTGCTGCTACTTATTTTACATGTGCAGCTCAATCTGGGCATCACTTTATTCAGCTGATTTACAGCACATTTAAGGGTCACAACTGTATGTATTTCTAGCTATGTGACTAATTATCTTTCATCATCATTAAGAGGTTTATGTACATTTACTACAATATATATCCAATTTTTCTCTTGTGGTCTGTATCTACTTACCATCTATATTCATTGCTACTCTTGTTCTGGATCGGCCGATCTCAGTAAACATTACTTGGGGAGAAATATTTTTCCCCTAGTTCTGTTATGTTATATTTGTAATGATATATTGTTACCCTGCTTTGGCTCTTATCAGACCAATTGTACCTCTTTGATGTTTTTACGCTGTGTCGCATAGCGATCTGACATGTGAATTGTGTGGGTCTGTCTTTTGTGTTTTTTATACTCTTTGTTAATAAAGTCCATTTCTATTTTCCATAATTCAGCATTTGAGTGCACCTTTTTGACCCTACTCTCCCTCCTTTTTAGTCATATTATTCCCTTGGGTCGGTAGCACCACCAGAGGGTTACCTTTTACCTTGACTTCTGGTTAACTGATTATTTAATCACACAAGGGTGATTTGATTGCGGCATCTATTGTGTGTTCCATATATATATATATATATAGCCAATAAAGAATATCACATTCACATTCACATGTCTTAGACAGGTCTGCAACCCTGCCTTTCAACCATTATCACCATTCAAACAGTGCTCCCACTGCAGCAAGGGATTCTGGGAAATGGCATGCAAATGAGCACACAATGTGTCACTTTTTGCCTGGAATATCCATTCACATGGAGCCCATTATAACCAACCTCACACTGATGATACCCATCAAGGTTGAAACATGTCTGTGAGTGGTTTATACTTGCTTTACTAGTCCCATGCTGTGTTTAAAAACTGTGTGAACGGCGATGCATCAGCTTAAATGGGCTCCATGTGAATGGATATTCCAGGCAAAAGGTGACACATTGTGTGCTCATTTGCATGTCATTTCCCAGAATCCCTTGCTGCTGTGGAAGCACTGTATGCTAGGTGATAATGGCTGATAGGCAGGGTTGCAGACCTGTCTAAGACATGTGAATGTGCTCACAAGTGATATTCTTTATTGGCTATATGCTAACGGTGGAGGTTTTTGTCACCTTTTTGACCCACCATAACTTAAAATGTGTGTGTATATATATAGGCAATACGTTACCGTTTAGACGAATATCAGAGGCAGCACTCCAGAAAGTAGTCAAAAGATTTGTATTAATGAGACATCATATCCAACGTTTCGGTCCTACATGCGGGACCTTTCTCAAGGTGATGTGAATACAGAGTGCAATAGAACACATATAAATACCCTCCAAAGCCATAACAAACAGGTGCAACACATAATTGAATTAAAACAATACCTTACATGCTTAATGTGGGACTCTGTACATGGTATCGTATTGCCTATTTTTGCTCATATAGGATTTGCACCCACCATTGTTTACCCGACGGAGTGCCTTTGTTCTCATTTATCTACTATATATATATATATATATATTTAAATTATTATTACATTATTGGAACCAAGAGGTTTACCAGAGATGAACCATACTCTGGGGACCCCAAGCTTTCTGAAATATTTACTGGTGTACTCATCATTGTAGTGCTCCCTCCTGGGAAAACAATATGGCCACCAAATTTTGCAGAAGTGTTGGGCTTTCATGAGTTATACGTCTCTTTTAATCTCGTCTTTGTCACTTCCTCATGTCTTGACTCTTTACACTGACAAGTTTTTATTAGCTATACTTCTCTTAGAGCTATCCTATGTTCATCAAGTCACAGTGAAAGCCTGTAAAAAGTTGTTAGTGAACTAAATAGTGGCATACAACAGATGTATGGATTTATTTCTTCATAGAAATACATTTTCCCTATGTTAGTGGGTACCTAAAAAAGAAAGCACTAAGGCTGATGTAGCATGACCACCAGCCCTGCCACGTTCGAGAGAGACATTGGGGCCGATTCACTAAGCTACGATAAGTGGCTTTAAGAACGCAAAGTACCCTTTAAGCCCGATAAAGATTGCAGTGCGATTCACTAAGCAGTAATAACTGCGCTTTATCGCTCTTAAAAGGCATTTTTTCAGCCCTCGGCGCAAAATAAGCCCGATCAGGCAAATGCGCTGATTTTTGCCAGTACTTGAGATTCACTTAGCAGCGCTAAGTGAATTGGCCTTATAAAATGCGCCTGACAAACGCGCCAGCCAAAGGCAGGCGCAAAAGGAGATGGACTTAGAAAAAATGTCTTTGTTTATCTTTTTGCAGGCACTCCATCCATACAACAGGCCCGCGAATGTCCCCGGCTGACCCCGCGGGGGTCCCCGGCTGATACCCGCGGAACTACAGGGGTCCCTGGGGGTCCGCGGGTCCCCGCAGGGCTGCCCGGGGGCCCTCGTGGGTGACCAGGGTTTTCCGGGGGTCCCCGCGGGTGTCCGGAGGTCCCCGCGGCCGTCCGCGTGCCTGCGTACCAATGGCGTGCCCCCAAAAAATAAACAATACTGTAAAAAAATACCCCCACCCCCCTAACACATACACTACAGTAATGGGCAAAATTACTATTATCCACATATGGATAATAATGCATTTGCCCATTAAAAATACATTAATCACAATAAATAAAATAAATAAATTTTGTACGCACCCTTGTCCGGCACCCACGATGAAGGCCATCCTCATCTTCATCACCGTCCATGCCCTCGGGTGCTGAAAAACATACACAAGAATAAAAAGAGCCAATCTAATGTCCCCTAACCCCTTAATCACCTTAGCGGTTATTAACCACGATAGTCATTAAGGGGTTAAGCCACCCTCACTCACCACTCACTCGGGAAGCCTAAAAACCCTCCACTACCCCCACCCATGAGGCCTAAACGCCCTCACCCACTACACACCCGGGAGACCTACCCAGGCTCGGATAAAATAATCCCTTCCCCCACCCTCACTACCCACAATCAAAACAATACACAGCCCCCCAATAAACATTACTATATTTAATAAATAATACATAACCCACCCCCTGTGTCCCCCCATACAACATGATTTATTCTTTGACATACAGGGTTAATACACCAGGCCCATGGGAGTCCCCGATGGTCCTGGCGAGTGTCCGTAGGCCCCACAAAGGGGTACACACAGGGTCTGTAGGCCTATGAGTGGTCCCCGTCAGGCGCCATGGGCCTCCAGGTGGTCTCCACGGGCGCCAAATGGGGTCTCCACGGATGGGCCTGCGGGTGTCCGGGGGTCCCCGGGTCATCCCCACAGGTGTCTGAGGGTCCTCGGGTGGTTCCCACGGGAGTCTGGGGGCCCTAGGGTGATCCTTACGGGTCTGCGGGGGGCCACAGAAGTGGGGCCCCCGGTTCTTCCCGCAGGTGTCCCCGTGGACCCGGCAGCCTTGTACCTGTGGACGTCCGGGGAGCACTCAGGTGGTCTCCAGAGGTCCCCGCAGACCTAAGGAACCAACCCTGTATGTCAAAAAAAATAAACCTGTCCTATACATTTAAAGAAATAAATACCACCCACTCCCCCCCCACAACCAAACACACATACAGTACAATAATGGGCAAAATAACTATTATCCAGATATGGATAATAGATTATTTGTCCATTTTTAAACACATTAACTAGCCTAATAAAATAAATACAGCTCTACTAACCTCAGCAATATGAATCACCTCCATCAGCAAGTGCCCTCTGTCCTTCGTAGCCAAAAAAATACATAGCAGATACATTGTGATATCACTTAACCCCTTAATCACCTTATCATTTAATAACCACAAAGGTAATTAAGGGGTTAAGCCACCCTGCCCCGATACCCACCCTTCACCCATTCAATTGTACAGTGGCTTCATCATGCCTATATATATGCCTATGGTAATGAAGCTGCTTTAATGTATTTTTATTAATAGTGTGCGGGAGCAGGGGCTCCCCTGAGCTGAACCGCATTGATTAATGGCTCAAAGACCCCTTGTTTCCCGAGTTACAGGCCCCGGTATGGGGCATCGGATGCCAGTGTCGCCGCCATCTTTATAGAGCCCACGTCACGTCTTGGACGCTATAAAGATGGCGGTGACACTGGCATCCGATGCCCCATGCCGGGGCCTGTAACTTGGGAAGCAGGGGGTCTCTGAATCAGAAATCAAAGCGGTTTAGCTCAGGGGACCCCCTGCTCCCGAACACTATTAATACAATTTACATTAATGCAGTTTCATTACCATAGCGGCTATCTGCTACGGTAATGAATTATTATTTATTGGTATTGGTGTTTTAATAATAGTGTACATGTGCTAGTTTTTCCCATTTCAGCGCAAATAATCAGAGCTTAGTGAATCATCCCCAGAGTGAGACAGACAGAGTGAGACAGACAGAGTGAGACAGACACACAGAGAGACAGACACACAGAGACATACACACAGAGAGACAGAGAGACAGACACACAGAGAGACAGACACACAGAGAGACAGACACACAGGGAGACAGACACACAGAGAGACAGACACACAGAGAGACAGACAGAGACAGACACACAGAGAGACAGACACACAGAGAGACAGACACACAGAGAGACAGACATACAGAGAGACAGACACACAGAGGGACACAGAGAGACACAGGGGCCTATTCAAAAAGCAGTGATAAGTGGTTTTAAGTGTGATAAATGTCCTTATATCGGGATACTATCTGCTCTGCTATTTACGAAGCAGTGATAACAGTGCAGTATCGTGCTATAATGGCTTTTTATCACCCATAAACAGTCAGTGAAAAAAAGTCATGCAATAGGTCAAAATAAGACAAATCTGCATTTTTTTTGCCAGTAACTGCTTTTCACAAAGCAGCGATAACTTTATCGTACTATAAAAGCTCACAATTTCTTTTCACTAGCTAAAGGCTGGCACAAAAGAGATGGAGACATGCATAAAAGTTTTTTTTTCCTGCACATTAATACAAAAGTTGGTGGGGGTCTCAGGATGGTCCCCGCGGGTGTCCGGGGGCCCCATGGTGTCCGGATGTCCTCGTGTGGTCCCCGCAGGTGTCTGCGGGTCCTTGGGTGGTTCAAGTGGGTGTCTGGGGGCCAAATGGGTGTCTTGAGATCCTTAGGTGGTCCCCATGGGTGTCTGGGGGTCCTCGGGTTGTCCCCGCAGGTTTACGGGTGTCCCCGCTGGCCTGTAGTACCAATCATGTGCAGAAAAAATAAAAAGTGCAAAACATTGCTATAAAGACCCTCCTCCCACACCCAACACATACAGTAAAGTAATGGGCAAAATGACTATTACTTTTATCCAGATATGGATAATAGTGTATTGCCCATTTAAAATAAAACATCAACCTTGTCCTCCGTTGCCAGAAACAATGCAATAAAAAATACAATCGAATGGCCCCTAATCCCTTAATCACCTATAGCCCTGGTAGGTTTGGGCTATTACTCTTTCCTCCTCCTGTGCAATAATCCCTGGTAAGGGCAGGTTTGCCAGGAGTTAAAATGGGTTTGCCCCAACCACTGTGATTCAGTTGGTCAGAGAAGGTAGTGCTCAAGGGCATAGGGGTGGGACTACTGGATCTGTACTAAAGGGATTACCTTTTCCTGTTTAGGGGAAATCTTTGAGAGAGATGGTTCCTCTGCAGTTCAGAAAGAGGATAGTGGGTTCTAATTAAGCTGCCAGGGCTCTGGTATGCTGAAGGCTCTCCCTTAGGGGAGAGGGGAGATATGTTCTCTTGCTCCACAAAGGAGTAAGGGAAGGAACAGGGACAGCACTTATATTGGACAAGGAGTGTGTCTTGAAATCATCCTGGTGGTGAACACCCATTTGAGGAGTGTTGTGTGCTGTGCATAGACTGCTACTGATCTGGACAATAAAGAACCCTTTTTGTTTTACCTCCTACCTGAGAGTGGAGTATATTGGGAGGAGAGGGAGATAACTTATTTGCAGATACTCCACCCCATACACCTGGGGGCTGCACAAGATGGATGCGCTGCACCATTAAGAAGTATTCCTGCACAGCCCCAGAGAAGCCTGTCCTGTTATCCCCCATGACATCGTGGGAGACCCAGGCCCTCCTGTTACCAGCAGGTATGCACCATCAAAGTCCCTGTAACCAGAATGAGAATCCCCCGAGGAGGCCCAATATGAGGTTGGGACAGGGAAGACCGGCTACACACCTAGCAATTAGTAACTGCTATAGTAAGGGGTTAAACCACACTCCACCGCTACCCACCCACACTCCCTGGGGACAACACCCCCCACCCTCCATCCCTGCTACCCATTGATTGGCAGATTGTTAAAGCATGCCCATATAATATGGGCATACTTTGCCACTATAGCAATAAATAGGGAAGAAGAAAAAACAGGCTCAAAATCAAATACATTACATAGAAAAACCAACCCATTAGAAATGCTAATAAACCAATTGATTGGCTAGTGGTACAACATGCCATCATAAACCCTGCGTCGACCACCCATAGGCTCCCGGACACACTCAGGGACCACTCGTGGATCCCGGACACCTGTGGGGCCCACAGACAAATGCGGGGACATCCTGGAGGCCCCAAGACACCCAGAGGGACCACCCGGAGGCACCCGGACACCTGCAAGGGACACTCAGAGGCCCCTGGAAAAAAGCTGGAACCACCTGAGGCCCCCAGACACCCGCGGGGCCCCCAGACACCCACGGGTATCACCCGGAGACCACTGCTGGCCTCAGGATTGATACCAGTGCTGAAAAAAAAATACATGTTTTTATGCATCTCTCAATCTTGCAAAAATATTGTGTAACCCATAGAACCCCCCCCCCCCTGGTCGCAGATCGGACCCCTAGGGTGTACTAAGGTCTGGCTACATGTGTCTAGGTTGTGCATACCTGTGAGGAACAGGAGGGCCTGAGTCTCCTGCGATCGTATGGGGGACAACAGGGGCAGGTTTCTGGGGTTCTTGCCTTCATCTCTTAGTGGTGCAACGCCTCCATCTCTGGCAAGCCCTATCAGGGTAGGGTGAAATCCTTCCAGAGAACCCCACTAGGGGGCTAGAGATTTCAGTCTCACACAGTCTCTTATAAAACAGCCTTTGACTCCTTTATTGCTCACAGCACCCAGCAGAGTAGCAACAACAAAAGCAGGACACGGTATGGCAGGTACAGGGTCTTCTCCTCCTCCAGACTGTACCCCCTCAGGATGGGCTCTGGATCTCTGTATCCCTGCCACCACCCCAAGCCACGGGCGCTCAGGGTGGGGCTAGTTCTTCCCTCAACCCTAGGCAGGGTGAGAGGCACTGGTCCACAGCAGCTCTATCAGCTCTA
The DNA here is from genome assembly GCF_040206685.1 of Ascaphus truei. Taxonomy (NCBI): domain Eukaryota; kingdom Metazoa; phylum Chordata; class Amphibia; order Anura; family Ascaphidae; genus Ascaphus; species Ascaphus truei. The sequence continues at coordinate 444,758,042 of NC_134484.1, forward strand.
ATCAGGGCCTGCCTGATATCCTCCAATGGTGTCACACTCACAGGCTCTCTCTCACTCAGAGCTGACACGGAACTGCACTAAATAGACTGCACTGCCCTTTATGACTTTGGCAGGCCCCTCCCCTAAGTCTCTTGCCTTAGGCACAGAGTCAGGGGGCCTACCTCAACCACTCAGGGCAGGGCTTGAAGTGGGGAAACCCATGATAACTACTGGCAGCCTGCCCTTAGCAGGACTTACACCAGTAGGAGGATATACATATAGCCCAATTTCTTACCAGGGCTACACTTGCAAGCTTTTATACACCGATAAACTTATCACAGCTTTGTGAATAAGCATTACAGTTACTATATTATATTAATCTATATACATGTCATGTGTTATATGTGTACACACTGCTTTTTTTATTATAAATGGTAGATTTATAAATGTTTTGCTATTTGCACATCTATATTTAGAGTGTGGGTGTGGACCGTAGCCTGAGTTTGTGGATACAGGTGCATGCGCCAATGCCTCTGCACATGAGCAACCTACACTGGGTGCCTCTGTGCACGCACCGGTAGTGCTGGGTGGCTGTGCACATGCATTCATGTCCCCGCCTTCTTATCCGCGCGCTGGGTGCGTAATTGACCGCTCTGCACGTGCAGTTCTGGCCGCGTCTGCGCGAGAGTGGCTGGCTGCCTCCACGCATGTGCTGCCGCCACCGCCCTTCTCTGTGAATGAGCCGGACGCGCCTGCGCGCGCATTATAGCATTTTCATGTCCACCAATGAGTAGGCAGCTGGTGCGCGTGTTACCGCGCAAATTGTGGCCACTTCTGTAGCACCATTATGCATAAAATGCGTAGTATCTTATTTCCGTTTCAAGTTTTGTCCCCATTAAGGTTTTTTTACCCTATGAGATTTGTGTAGGTGCCACTGTCAGCTAAGAAGTTTCACTTCAAAACAATAATAATACACATTTTAGACCTCTAGGGAGAATCTTCACACATACCAAATATTACTTTCCTTTCTCATAATCCTTATATTCATAGGGTGTACACACAACTAGAATATATGTAACCGACTGTATTCCAGTTTAACATTTAACTGGTGGGACCAAATAACCATTATATTTTTTTTACTTGAAGTATGACTCAGCTTATATAGCAACAGTTATTTGATTCTCAGTATGATCTCATATGCATGAAAATTAGATTATTCTTTAAGTCCTTTTTGATTCCTAGTTCATAACCTGTCAATTGATTTGATGCTAGCAATTTTTTTTAAAAAGTGGAATGTATCTTAACCCCCAAAAATGTTTTTGAACGTGCTTTTCATCAATCTGCCACAAATGGTATTTAAGCAATGCCTGAAGTTAAAGCGGATGGTAGGGCACTGCATTATTTACAGTACTTCATACTACTCACCAACGTTGAGCTTCAGACAATCTTATGTATTGCATTCAGTTACAAACATGTGCCAATCTGTTACAGTAATGAAGATATATGTATACATCAAGATGCACATACTTTCATACTTTAAACCATTTTGTAAGTTGATTCTGCTGTTAGAAATGATGAATTATTTACTCTCTCTAACTTAGGCTGCTGAAAGGCAAAATTATTGTAGACTGTTTTGTACAAACAGCTGGCTGAATTTGCTTTTCTCATTATAGAGATCAATCAGTCTGTTCAATTTGTACAAGAGAAAGCCTTGTTCCCCCAAAAATGTATACTCCATGTGTATAAAATAAAAATGAATATGCTGTAAAAGTGATTGGTTTTTTTTCTGCGTTGCATTTCCTGTGTTTCTGTATGTGAGCAAAGATTAATGGCATAAGCAAAAATACATTATAGTCTGATTTTGTGTCAATGTGAACCTGAGTCGGTGTGTATTACATGTGTGTATTACCTTCTGCTCAGCTCCAGTAGAACTAGAACATTAATCTATACTGTATGTATCAAAATTATTGAAACGCAACTCTTGTTTAAAAAAAAATAGCTAAGACAGCCAGCGTCTATGTGCCGTAGAAATCTCAGTTGTTCCATTTTTGAGTGTGTCGTCTTCTGTCTGCGAATAGGCGAGGTATTTATGGAGCATGTAGTACAAGTTAGTGCAGAGTCACATTTGCATATTGGTGCCGGTTTATATATTACTAGCTGATATACCCGGCGTTGCCCGGAGGCCGTGAGGGGGGGCGTGAAAGGCAGGGGGGGGCGTGAAAGGCAGGGGGGGACGTAAAAGGCAGGGGGGGGGGGCGTGAAAGGCGGGGGGGGCGTGAAAGGCGGGGGGGGCCTTAAAGGCGGGGGGGGCATGAAAGGCAGGGGGGGATGGAGATGAGGGGAGCGGGAGCGCCGGGAGAGGTGAGCGGAGGGGGTGTAATGTGCGCGCGTGTGCACAGGGACATCTTCTCACTCGGCGCTGCCGCCATCTTAGGCGCATCGCGAGGGAGGAAGGGGGTCCGCTGCGCGGGGATGGAGATGAGGCGCCGCGAGGTCCGCTGCCTGTTCCCCCCCCGGGGATGGAGATGAGGGGAGCGGGAGCGCCGGGAGAGGTGAGCGGAGGGTGTGTGTGTGTGTACACAGGGGTGAGAGTGTGTGTGTCTGTGTGTACACAGGCCTGACAGTGTGTGTGTGTACACAGGGCTGAGAGTGTGTGTGTGTGTGTGTGTGTGTGTGTGTGTGTGTGTGTGTGTGTGTGTGTGTGTGTGTGTGTGTGTGTGTGTGTGTGTGTGTGTGTGTGTGTGTACAGGTTCTTGTTTCACAGGGGTGACTGTGAATGTGTGTGTACACGGGTGACTGTGTGTGTGTGTACAGGGTTGAGTGTGAGTGTGTGTACAGTGTTGAGTGTGACACTGAGTGTGTGAGTGTGAGGGGGTGACTGTGTACCAAGGAGTCCTCAGAGGTTCTGGCCGTGTGGTGTGACTGCAAGTGTGTGAGAGTGAAGGAGGTGATGTCACAGTGGGGCGTACCTCTTGGCCAATGAGTCACGGACCAATCAGATTCACCGCAGATAGCACTAACCTCACTAACCATTCGATTTTATATATTAAGATGAAATGTGTAGTTTGCATGACTTTTCTTGATGAATTTCTGTGTTGGTTTTCTCCGCCAATTTAAAAGTGGTGTAAGAATTTTTTTTTTATATATATATATTAAAACTCTTTATTTTCTGTTTATTTTTTCACTGTCAAAACAAATATGTAGAGGGGGGGAGTGGGATAGGTACAGAAGATAAAGAGGAGAGTCAGGGGGAAGGTCTATGGGATTCAAACAATATCCTAGTACATTTTATACATGGCTATATAAGGCAGGGGTGCGCAAAATGGGGCATGCTGGGAGGTTTTCCAAGGGTGGCGTGGTGGCTACAGAGGTCCTGCGCTCACCCCCAAGGCATTTAAATTAAATGCCAGGGGACCGCGCGAGGTCTCTGCAGGTTCTTTTACCTGGTCTTTGGTGACGCGTCTCAGCAGGGTCACGTGATGTCACGTTGCCATGGCAATGTGATGTCATGTGACGCCGCAATATCATTTGACGCCGGAGCTGAGAAGGAGGGGGAGAGGGGGTGCGAGCTGGGAAGTGTGCAGGCAGGGGGGGCGCAGGGTCAAATCTTTGCACAGCCCTTGTATAAGTTAAATCTTCCATGCTAGCCTATTCCATAGATAAATGGTGGCTCTTTACATTAAGAGGGTTACTGGTGGGGGGAGCAAGGGAAGAGGGAAGGGGGAGGGGGTGGGGTTCAGACCACAGGTAATTTGCCCATTAAAAATAAAACCAGCAAGCATAAAGTAAATAAAAGGTCTACTTACCCCTGCCAGGATGAAGTCTGTCCTCGTCTTCCTTCCCGTACTCTGAGTCCTACGTGTGGCAGGAACATTACAATAATAAAAAATAAAAAAATGGCCACTACCTCTTAGTAACCTTACTTATTCAAGTAAGCAAACAAGATAACGCGTTATCTTGAACTCTCTTCCCCCCTGTAACGTTATCTGTCAGAATCACTTCCACTATCAAAGTTAGTTAGTAACCGCTATAGTAATTAAGGGGTTAACCCCCTTCCCCCGATACCCATCCAGGAGGCCTAACCACTCTCCCCAGGGCAACTACACCCACCCTCTACTATTGTTTGGTACAGTGGTACACCATACCCCTATAATATGGGCATGATTGCCACTATGGCAATCAATGGACGACCTTAAAAAAAAACAAGCACCAAAAATACACAGGTAAAAAAACAAGCACCAAAACCACACAAGAATTAAAAAAAACAATCACCAAAAACAAACAAGAATTACAAAAAAACAATCACCAAAAGAAACAAGAGTTAAAAAAAACCACCAAAAATACATAACAATGAAAGAAAAACAAGCATTTGCTAAAAAGAAAATGCATTGCTTGTCACTGTGCATATCTATACCCTTAAAGAGCATAGATTAACACATTGGCAGTCAAAGGGCAACCCCAAAAAATTATGTAATAATACAATAAAAATACCAAAAAAGAAAAAGAAATAACATACAATCAATGTTTTTCTTAACTTTTGATGTCTTCACCCTCCAATTTCGACTTCAGCAGGAATCTCTTGCGCCTCGACGCAATGCTCCTCAAATTCTGGCAAATTATTTTCTTCTTCTTTTTTGAGTCTTTTCTTCTTTATTTGTAGTCCAATTCATTGGGCGGATGTGTCCCGTCATCTTCTTAAGCTCAAATGAGACGGAACAGGCCTTATTTAAGGCCTGTGATGTCAAATTTGAGTGTCAAATCATACACCCCCAATCCTATTGGATGGTGTAACATGTGACAGATTCTTTTTTTTGTAAAGTATGTGACATCATCAAAAGGGAGGGAAGCCAGCCAATCAAGAAGGCTGAACTTCCCTCCCTTAAAGGCATTTTTTCAACCAGTTACTGTAAGATATATCAGTTGGAGTTACGCACCTATACTTTGTATTTTATTCCGTTTTCATTGTACATAGATATATGTTTTATGTAACCCATTTATTAATAAAGGTACTATTAAGTTATATTATTTGGTTGTGTGCGACTTAGTGAATTTCTTTTTAGTTAATACCTATTTTCTTTTTTGTTTTATCGCTTATACCTGTTACATCTGAGATCCAGCACTCCCCACATTTTTCACTATAATATTCAATGGATAAATCCCCAGTGGAACTGTTTTTTTTGTGACATATAAGACCCTATCTGTGGTTAATTGTATGTCTGTTTACTTGGGGAAAACAGCCAATATCAGACAGAACAAGGGGTTCATGCAGTAAGCGGCACTTCTCGCCACTTTCCCGCCTAAAAAGCCTATCCGTATTCAGAAAGGGGCCAGAAAGTGGCGAGATTAAAAAAAAACGCTAGTTTTGCTGGCGTTTTTTTTTTTCGCCGGTGGCGGGGCGAGAAGGCACTTTCCGCCTAGAAATCCAACTTTTTCAGCCACGCTGTATTCTAGTAGAGGCGAGTAGCTAAGCGGAGCTATTCGCCTCTCTAGAATACCGTTTCGCTGGCGGATCAGCCACGCAAGAAAAAGATGGCAAGTTGCTGCTCAGAGGCAGCGGATGAGTGGCGGATCGGCACTTAGAAAAAATTCAGGCCTTTCTCCTGGCTGGGATTGATGCCGGGGGTCTCCGGAGCTGATACCATTAATATCAGCACCGGACCCCCCCGGCATGCATCCGAGGAAGGAAAAATGCATTTAAAGCCCACTTCATTACCTTAGCGGTTAACCGCTAAGGCAATGAAGGGGTTAAAGAGCCGTGCCAGGTTTATTGTGGGTAGCGGGGGTGGGTGAAGGGGGTATTTGGCCCTTGGTGTTTCAATGACGTCACATCCTTTCTCCCCCAAGCCTCTGTCACATGGTACTTGAACCAATCAGATTAGGGATAGACTTCCCACGCTCTGATTGGCTGCCGTGCCATGTGAGTCCGGCCATGTGTCTTTTCATGACGTCATCTTAAAGGCAATTGCAGCCATTCTGATGGCTGTGCTGTCATTGCCTTTAAGTGACGTCATCATTTTTTTTTACATCGGCCAAAACACATGGTTTTCACGGCCCAATCAGGGCCGTGGGAACCATATGACGAAAATGTGACGTCATAGGCCTTTAAAAGCATATGTCGTCTCATTTTGAAGCCAGACGCCGAGGAGGAAGGACCTCCTCTGAAGAAAGAAGAACAGGGCGTGGCACCGGATGGCAAGAAGACCCCGGAAGAAGGTAGAAGAATACAGATGAAGATGGATTACAACTAGAAGACCCCTGGATTGTCGTGTTTTATTATTTTAATGTTTATTATTTTATGGTTTTTTATTTTATGGGTTCCTGTTCGTGGATTGGTTCATGAGTAAGCTGATCAACGGGAGTCGGTGGGGGCAAGTAATGGTAAGTTAAATAAAGAAATGTATTTAATGTAACTGTGTTTTTTTTTGCTTTTTCATGTCTTCATTTTTTTTTATGCATATCATTTCTTGCCACTGTATGTATGTACAGTATGCATATATGTCTAGAGAGATATATACATACAGGGTAAGAAATGATAGTGTTGTTAAAGCTTGATTTTCTGTATTGTAAATGATTGTGGCTATGCTGCTATGCATAGATGTGTGTTAAATGTATTTTATTATTAGAGAGATGTAAGTTTTGGGCTTTATGCTGTACTGTAGGTTATGGAGAGGCTTGCTATAGTATATTGTAAATGTTGGTGTCCTTTTTTGTATGTTTTGAAGTTGTTCTCTGTTACGATAGCTATAGTTAATTGTGTAATTGGTATGGATGGTATTTTAATTGTTTAGGGATGTAATTCATGTGTGTTTATTCATTGATGGTGACTTTATTTGCTTACATAATATACTTCTTGTGATGTCAGGCTATTTGAGTTGTATTACTGTATTGTTAACATTGATTTGCAGCGTGTACATGTAGTTTACATGTTATGCTACATGTATACACTGTAAAAGCAATGTTTTAAGTGGCATTTGAGGCTTCAGATTGAATGATTACTTGAGATTTGTGTAGGAAATTGGTTTTTAATTCATTGAGGATGTTATGCATAAGTGGTGTTGCCATTGCAGGATGGCTTCACCCCTTAATTACCTTTGAGGTTAGTATCCGAAAAGGTGATTAAGGGGTTCCTTGGTATGTTAATGTCATTGAGATGTATTGGCTATTTCTTATTTTGGCAACGGACCCCAAGGATGATGCTGGCGACGGAGCCTTCTTATTGATGAGGTTAGTAGAATTTTCATTATTTTATTACGGTATTGAATGTGTTTAATAATGGCCAAATAATGTATTATCCCTATGTGGATAATAGTTATTTGACACATTATTGTACTGTATGTGCTGGGGGAGGGGGTATTGGCCCCAGGGTATTTGGTAGGACTCCCCTGTGGGTAGTGGGTGAGGGTGGTTGGGGGGGTTAGTGAGGGAGGGTATGTGGGTGATGCTGGCTTAACCCCTTAATGACTGTAGCGGTTAATAACCGCTATGGTGATTAAGGGGTTAGGAGACATTACATTGGATGTTTTAATTCTTGTGTCCGTTTTGCAGAAGCGGATGGGGCATGGGCAGGATGAAGATGAGGATGGCCTTCATCGTGCCAGCCGCACATGGGTGAGTGCTATATGTATTTAATGTCTTTATTTTTGTGTATGTATTTTAAATGGACAACTGCACTATTATCCATTTGTGGATAATAGTAATGTTGCCCATTACTGTATTGTATGTTGTGTATTGCTGCTATGTTTATTGGGGGCATTTGTCCCCAATAAACATGCTATTATGCGTTAACCCCTTCATTACCTTAGCGGCTATCCGCTATGGTAATGAAGCAGCATTAATGTATTTTAATAATATTGTGCGGGAGCAGGGGGCCCCCTAAGCTGAACCGCATTTATTTGTGGCTCAGAGACCCCCTGCTTCCCGAGTTACAGGCCCCGGTTTGGGGCATCGGTTACAGTGTGGACGCCATGTTTGTTGCGGGCACGTAGCGTATTGGACACTATAAACATGGCGGCTACACTGCCCATCCGATCACACATACCGGGGCCTGTAACTCGGGAAGCAGGGGGTCCCTGGTCCACAAAGTGATGCGGTTCAGCTCGGGGGACCCCCTGCTCACTGTACAGTATTATTAAATAAATATTCATGCTGCTTCGCTACCGTAGCAGATACCCTGTAAGGTAAGGAACAAGTCTTTATTGGTGTGTGTGTTTTATTCATAGTGTAGATGTGCAGAGGGTCTCCAGAGCAGAAACATTTTTGTTTTAGGTCCGGGGACCCCCTGCTCCCCGAGATACAGGCCCCTTTATGGGGTGCCGGTATCCCTCTGCTTTGTTTACATGCCGCAGTCACGTGATCGGGACCTTTAAATGCAGAGGGATACCGGCACCTCATAAAGGGGGCTGTATCTCGGGGAGCAGGGGGTCCCCCGACCTGAAACCAATGCGGTTCAGCTCCGGAGACCCCCCGCACATGTACACTATGAATAAAAGTTGTTTTAAAAATTATTTTAATTATGCTGATGTTTGCGCCGAGAGAGCAGCGGATCTCTCTCGGCTGCAAACACAACTCGGCAGGGGACGGCTTCTCGGCAGTTTCTCGCCAGGCAGCCGTCCCGCCACCGGTTACTAGCCATTTCATCAAATGGTGGTGGCTAATTCATTCGCCAGGGATTCGCCCGTTACAGCATACAGACAGTTTTACTCTCCAAAAACATGGCTAATTGCTAAACTGGTGAATGCATTTTTTCGCTGGTTACTGCATGAGGCCCCAAGTCTCGTACATTAATGACCACCATCCGCTAGTGAGTTTTATAACGCTTTAATAATGCTACATCTGTAAGGGAATATTATACTTTTTTCAAGGATTGAATCTTGCTTCTGAAGCAAATTATATTGATAAGCTGGTACAAAAAAAAAATATGTGCCTGTTTTATGGGATAAGGAGGGGAAAAGGTTAAAGCTCCAATTCTGGGCACACTTAAAAAAACAGGATTGAAAGATTGTAACCATTTCCCTCCTGATCTGGGTTTAGGACATTCAGACCCAGAGTCATACCACCCTTGGCATGCAGCTTAATTGCTTATTTTTTGCCGCAGGCATAGTGAAACAAAACAGAAATAAAAATGGTATTGCATATTCTTAAAGTTTAGCCATTTTCAGCACCATAGCATGAATAGAAGTCTCAAGCTGATATTATTGATCCCGTGGACTATTTGTATCAAGGTTACTTAAAAAGGCTTGCATCGTCTCATGAAGAATTATCTGTTCCGAATATTGATGTTACCTGAAATAAAGTAACAAGAGGAAGAATTGAATTGGTTGTCTTTCACATCCTGCCAGACAGCCAATACATTTTCCATTTTTACTTTTGAATCAATACATGTCTTTAAGTTACTTATCCATTTTTCAAACCTGTGCAATTATTTATGGTCTAAAAAACATTTATAGCAGACTTTATTAAGCAATGATACCTATTTGATTACACACAATACAAAGAGTGACAAATTAAACACATTTATGTGTTTATAAAGTTATCAATTATTTATCACGTTAGTATATATCTCCAATTGGAGATCATTGTAATTTTGAAATTAACATTACCCAACTCAATATATAGTTATTTAACCTATTAAGAATAATACAGAAAAATACTACACGCTTCAAAATATGTTTAAAACATGGTATTAGAAATAAGTAATTTGTGTGTTTTACAACTGGATTAATGAACTTTGTTTTGAGACTCTGCTCACATAAAAAAAAATCTATCAAATATTGGACATACTACTTGATTAAAAAGGAAGAAAACAATATTAACCCCTTTTCTATGAGTGGTCCGGCACATCGTTGCAACAAAACTCATTACAGTCACTGATTGTGTTCAAGACGTTAAAATGATTAGAGTATATTGCCTGTTTTCCTTTAAAAACGTACATCTGTTTCCTCATTGACCTAATATGTTGAACATTTACTGTTTGGATTTCTTGTTCAGGCGATGCGAACACGCTCATGTTTCTTGACCTAATCGTGAAACTTTCACCTTCATCAACAATAGCAGCAGGCTATTAGCAAAGGGTACAGCCTCAGAGGCCATCTATTTCTGTTATTCTCTCTTTCTCAATTATTCCCTAGTGTCAATTTGCTACCTCCTAATTGGATTACTTATATTGTATTACTACCTGAGGTTATTGATACTGTCTTAAACAGTCTTCTCCCCTTTGATTAATAGCTTCTTTTTTTAAGTGAAAGTAACTGTAAAGATTGTTTACCAAACTCTAACTTGTCATCTGGTCAACATGTTGCCTTGGAGCTGAAATATTGCGCCAAAGAGTTTTATATAACATAGTCTGTAATGTAGAGGACTATTAATAGAAGAATGCAGAAGAACAAGGTACTGAAATGGAAAAATAATAACAGTATAATAATATATTTTGTCTTGTATAATGCTGATAGTGTAAACAGCGCTGTGCATAAAATGTTGCAGGTGCAATCATTTCAATTACAATCTATGTTTGGTGAAACCATCAGTGGTGAAACACATAGAATGTGATCAGTGCCAAACGAGAGAGAGAAGGAAGCCGTCGCTGTGGACACAAGCATCCGGACATCAAACCCGCAAGTGCGGGAGACCGGTAGAGAGATGCCACGTTCGCGAGGGAGAAGGAGGCGGTGAGAGTGCTATCTCCCAAACGGTCAACACTTTCACTCTGACACCCAGGCGTTTTATATTTTAACACAATGTGACTGTCGACCTTCAGGTGGTCCCCACGGGTGTCCGGTGGCCTGCAATACCAATCCTGTGGCAAAAAAAAAAATATGTGGAATACATTGCAATAAATACACCCACCTCCCCTACCCCCCCAGCAATAAAACTTTCCACTTACAATGCCATCATGAAGGGCGTCCTCATCAGCATACTCCAGGTCCATTTCCTCCATTCCCAGCGGGTCTGGGCAGGAGAAGGAGAGGGCATCCAGATACCATACCCGAAGCAGAGGAGCAGCCATTCAGACAATTATTCACGCGCATGACCTACTTGCAGTTTGTAAGTAGGATACTAATAGATGCCGGATGCAGGAGTAGTTGATGTCCATTTGTTTATTTTTAGCTTTAGTTTTTTGTCTTTGTAATAAATAGTCTTTTTATCCATTTTTTAGTGCTTGCTTAATCCATCTTAATATTTATTTATTATTAGTTTTGTTTTTGTATTCTTTGGTCATATGGTTTTCTATTCCATATTATCAGTATAGGTGCTGTGTACTCCAACAGTATCACACTATGTTGCTTTTTATTTGTTTCATTCCATGTGCTGAGCAAAGGCTGGTTCCAGTATTTCAACATCTTTGAACTTTTGAGGACTATTTCAGCATCATTCACTGTTTTTACACGGTTGTATTTGAGCACATTTATTTTGTTGTAATATTCTATGTTTATTGTTAATTGTTAATTGTATTATTATCACTACACACAGAGGTTAGGGCGCCCCTAGTTTCTGTTTTTTCATGTATTTGTAACCATGTACTATTTGTCATTTTATCTCTATGCCCAGGACATACTTGAAAACGAGAGGTAACTCTCACTGTATTACTTCCTGGTAAAACATTTTATAAATAATTACAAATAAAAACGCCATCCACCTTGAAGACCATCATCAGGTAAAGAAAAATCTTCTTTCTTTTATCTTCTATCACTGTCTTCTTTCTTTATCTGTCATTATATTCTTCTTTTCTTTAATCTTCTTTCTTCATCTGTCAATCCAAAGATCCATGGTAAATCAACAACAAGATGTTGTCTCGTCAGCTTCTTGAGGTAAAATGAGACGTCAAGGCCTGTGACATCTCATTTTATGGTCAGATGGTACAGCTCCAATCCAATCTTCTATCAGTAAGGCTGTGATGGTGAGGGGGTACCCAGGTCAATAATAAAGTATTATGCCCGGCTGGGTGCCCATGAGCCATGTTGGGGAATTGTTAAGTGCCATCTCTGCAACCCAATGATGGCAGAAACAGAAGGAGTGTTTTCATGTGAACGCATAAGGGAAAAATGGTTTTAAAGTCTGGCACTTGGCAGCATTGAAAGTGGCTTTTTGCTAACTTTGGCTAGGAAGCTTCTAGAGCGCTGAAATTAGTTGTGAGCGCCGTTTGGGTAAAACCATGAAAAGTCATATAGCGCAATTTTTATACAGTCATATAAAAAATTGATGAATTAAAGTTCCCCTATTTTAATTGTTCCAAATACCAGAGATAGAGGAAACACTTAATTTATAATCACTGTCATCTAAAAATGCATGGCAGGAAATTCCTGCAAATGAACGGAGCATCTCCAGCCCCGGACTTCTAAGACACCCCGCTGGCTTGCTGCCGTGATGTCTGAAAAAGTCCGGAGTTGAAAGGCTCCGACCTACTAAGGTGTGAAGTGGGGAAGGGTAACCCAAGTACCTTCATCTTAGTGTAAAGTCCGGGCAGTCTAGCAAATGAAGACTCGGCCAGACTGAATGTCGCCAGGTAAGGAGTGAGAAATATAGTTGAACTATAGTTTGACTAGAGGTGACTGGGGACTGGATCTACTGCAAACTCTTTTCCACATTGCAACAAACGGTGAGCTATTCTGACCACACTATGATCCATGCTGTTTATGCTGCGCACACACACTTGGCTCAAAACAGCACCATGCAGCGCTACCTACCTCTGGCATAATGACCCTGCTTTTTACCTCCACTTTGTTTTTTCTCGTGGTCTCATTGAAATGTTACTCTCTCTATCCACTACACACTCCCCCCTCCTGGCCCACGCCCAACATCACCATACACCCTGGATTAATCAAAAGCCTTGCACTATCTACTGAATGTTGGTGGAGAACCCTGAAAACCAGCACTCCAACCACCGCACACTCAATTGGCAAAAATCATAAAGTTACAACTTGCAAACAACTACTCAAATTTCTACTCATACTATTACTCTCTTTAGCAGGTGATATTGAATCTAACCCAGGCCCTCCCACTTCAACTCTGTCCCATACTCCTGAGAATACCCCCTTCAAATTCCAAAAAGGGCTATCTGTCGCCCACATAAATATCCGGAGTCTGCTGCCCAAACTGGACGAACTAAGAGCATGGAGCCTTATGCATAAACCAAAAGCCATCGTTCTTACAGAAACATGGCTAAAACCTAAAACCCCTGATGCACATATTGCCATTCAGGGATACTCCATTTCTAGGAGAGATAGGTCAAAGAGAGGAGGAGGGGTGTTATTTTATATTGCAGACACCTTACAGTTTACACTGTCAAATTGCCCCCCAAGCCCACCCTCTTTTGAAATCCTAGTTGGCAGAATATGCCTCCCCTTTTCTAAGCTCATCTTGCTTACTGGCATCTACCGCCCCCCTAAAGCCCCTCTACAATCCCTGACCGATATCATCCAGTTTCTTGGCTCCATTTCCTCTCTGAATGAAAAGAGTGAGCTGCTAGTTCTTGGGGATTTTAACTTCAATTGGCTTGACCCTAAAAACCACAAAATCCACACACAAATTAAATCGCTTAACCTATCGCAACTCATTTCCAAACCCACACGAACAAACCTGAAATCGCACAACCATTCCTTGCTTGACTGGATTCTCGCCTCAAATCCCAGCAGAATCAAATCATCTGGCATCCTTCCTGACATTTTCAGTGACCATGCAATAGTGTACTGTGTAAGGAAAATTAAACCGCCCCAATCAAGCCCTAAAGTTCTCCTCACTAGAACATTTAGAAACTTTAACCCACAACAGTTTCTGGCTGACCTTACCAACTGCCCTTGGCACAGAATCGATTTAATTCCCGACCCTGATTCTGCGCTCGACTATTTCCAATCCGGGTTCTTAAAACTCTGTGATACCCATGCTCCACTACGCAGAATAAGGGTACGGGGTGCCCACCTTCCATGGGTAACACCTGACCTTATAGCACTCTACCAGTTCAGGGATGCCTTGTGGAAAAGCCACAAAGTAACTGGCACTACCAAGGATCTCAGTCACTACAGATGCCTGCGGAACATGTGCACAAGGCAAACAAGGCATGCAAAAGCACAATATTACTCTGACAATCTCCTCCAGAATACATCAAACCCAGCTAACTTCTGGAAGGTTATCAACAACATATTCCAGCCTTCTAACCATCAACAGCCAAGTAATATCACTAAGGGGGATATTACTCTGACAAATCCCCCCGACATTGCAAATGCATTCAATGACTACTTTGTGGGGTGTGCTACTAACTTATTAACAAAACGCAACCCAAACCACAAACCTGAATCTCATCCTGGTAGTACCCATATAGCCCCACCCCCTCCCAACACTACCCACAATTTTCAATTTGGCCCAGTATCTGAAGAGGAGATTACACAAGCGCTCCTCAAATTACAACTAAGCAGCTAATGTGGACCTGACTTACTACAATCTAGGTTCCTAAGACTTGGTGCCCCAGCCATTGCCAAACCAATTGCTTCCATAGTCAACTCTATCCTGTCTGCAGGCCAAATCCCTAAGACCTGGAAAACTGCTAGAGATGTCCCAATCTTCAAAAGTGGGGACAAAAACACTGTCTCAATCTACAGGCCAATCTCCCTTCTCCCAATCCTATCCAAAGTCATGGAAAAATGTGTCCACTCCCAACTAAGCGATTACTATACCAAGACAAATTTCCCTAGCCAATTCCAATCTGGCTTTCGCCCCAAACACTCTACCGTAACTACCCTGCTAAAAGTTTGCAATGAAATCCAGTGTGGAATGGAACGGGGTCAACTCACTGGTGCAATATTCCTAGATTTTGCAAAGGCTTTTGATACTGTTGATCATGCTATCCTGCTTAACAAACTCCAGAGCTCTGGAATAGGGAAGCATGCTTTAAACTGGTTTCAGTCCTACCTATCAGGTAGATCCCAACTCCAACCCCCTGGATATCACCTGTGGCGTCCCGCAAGGCTCTGTTCTGCGGCCCCTACTCTTCTCAGTGTTCATCAATGATCTTCCCACAGCTTGTAAGGAAGCTTCAATACACATGTATGCAGATGACACAATCTTATATGCACACAGCCATAGCCTCTCCGACCTTGAACACGTACTTCAGTCTGACTTTTTGAGACTCGAAAACAGGATTTCCCAAAACAAACTGTTTTTAAACACTGATAAGACTGTAACAATGGTATTTGGGACCAAGACTAAATTTTTAAAGCTTCCAGCGACTGAGCTCCAGATTAGAACCAACACTAACACAACCCTAACTCCTGTTACTAGTTTTAAATACCTGGGCATGTGGTTGGACTCCCACTTAACATTCGGAATGCACATTGATACCCTGACAACCAAACCTATGCCAAACTAGGGGTACTTTACAGGAACAAATCCTCCCTAAGTCTCCTGGTCAGAAAGCGTATCGCACAGCAGATGTTAATGCCAATTATTGACCACGGAGACATAGTATATGGCTCGGCACCTCAAACCCACCTTAGCAAACTTGACACCCTCTACAATTCAATTTGTCGTTTTGTTCTCCAATGCAACTATAACACACCACTGCGAAATGCTCAAAGAACTATATTGGTCATCACTTGAGTCTAGGCGCAAAGTTCACCTTTCCTGTCTTGCCTTCAAATTCTTTATGGGCAAGCTACCCAGCTACCTGAACAAGCTCCTCACCCCTACCACATGCAGCACCTATCATCTGAGATCAGACTCCAAAAGACTGTTCATGGTCCCAAGGCTCAACAAAGTATCCGGCCGCTCCTCCTTCTCTTACCGTGCACCCCAAAACTGGAACAACCTACCAGAGACTCTCACATCCACCACCAGTTTAAGTTCTTTCAAATCTAAGGCTGTCGCACATTTTAATCTGGTCTGTATCTGTTTCATACGCCCATAATATTTATTATCTTTAACTGTGCATGCAATGTCTTGTATATAATGTATACCCTGTTTATTTATGTAACTATTTGTAACCATGTATTATTTGTCTTAACTCTGTGCCCAGGACATACTTGAAAACGAGAGGTAACTCTCAATGTATTACTTCCTGGTAAAATATTTTATAAATAAATAAATAATAAAATATGCTAAGCGTCAAAGGTGCGAGGTTCGCACATGCCCTTAGCAGAATGAGAAGCCACCTCTGCCAGGCTTGTAAGGTATTGGCAACTCTGGGATAGGTGGGGAAAATTATTCCCACGGAGTGATTGGCTGCCCAAGTTAGGTATAGGAGTTTTAACCCTTTAAGAATCCGTGCAGCCCATCGGGAACCAGATTCACCTAAAATTGATCCAAGATTAACATCATAACTAAGATTCGTAACAAGCTTCAAGAGTTCGTAAGAACTGAGGTTCCAAGTACAAATACAGCAGTGGCAGAACGAACTAAGCAGTTCCGTCGGAGTACACAGCGGTGGCAAATTGCACCGCTGATTGAGGACTGTTTAAAGCTCTGTTTGCGAGCAACTCCTGCTCATGGGAAATTGCTCTTAAATACTTTGTTTTGCAAGATTTTGTTTTGGGAACAAGTTATTTCGTTTGCCCCCATCCCAGTAAGTGTATTTCCAAGAGTAATTGTGTAACATAGTGTGTATGTCATTTGTGGAAATAAATTACAATTTATTTTATCTCTTCGCTTTGCTCAATCAAAGGATCCGGGTAAAAACGTATTAAAAAGGCTGGTCTCCCGTGACAAAGGCTATTGCTTATGTTAGAGGTTCAATGTGTAGCAAGAAATGATCAATCAGCAGAAAGGTTACTCTGTCAATAGTGAATAGAGTACACCTTCTGCTTTGTAATGCTACCTATCGCTGATCACTTCAAATGGTCTTAAAGTGTTTATCTATCATGGAAGCGGTGTGTTACAGCGGCATGCTGTCTGTTCTAGCGGAGATAGGATTCGTGCGCTGCTGCTGTGATAGGTCACATTAGTTCAAAAGGATGTGACGTCACTTTAAAGCAGGCCTGCACAACTCCAGTCCTCAATCTTGTAGGAGAACTCTTTGTCTCCCTATATGTTTGTGTCTGAAGTAGGGATATCCTGAAAACCTGGCCTGTTAGTGGCCCTCGAGGACTGGAGTTGTGCAGGCCTGCTTTAAGGGATGATGTCACATCCTTTTGAACTAGTATGATCTATCACATGGTACAGCAACCAATGGGATTGTCTTCAATCCCATTGGCTGGAATACCATGTTATATAGCCATGTGGTTTTAAGGATGTGACGTACCTCCTTTGGAGGTGACGTCACATCCATAAAAAAAAAAAGAGGCGGGCACATGATACAGCATCCAATTGGATTGGAGCTGTACCATCTGACCATAAAATGTGACGTCACTGGCCCTATATAAGGCCTGTACGTCTCATTTTACCTCAAGAAGCCAACGAGACAACATCCTGTTGTGGATTTACCATGGGGCTTTGGATTGACAGATGAAGAAAGAAGATAGAAAATTAAATAAAAGCTAAACATAATTACAGATGAAGATAGAAGATGGTGATAGAAGATAAAAGAAAGAAGATTTTTTTTTTACCTGATGCTGGTCTTAGAGGTGGATGGCGTTGGATTGCGGGTGATGATGTCGCGGTACGAGTGCTTGCAAATACAACGGGATACGGAGGGTGAAGACTTCTAAAGGTAAGTCAAATATTGAATGTCTGAAATTGTTTTTTTTCAGGTTTTTTATTGTATTTATTTATTTTTATGTATTTGCTCGCCCAATGACTGATAATTTATGAATCTGTGCCCCTTTACGGTACAGATAAATACAGTGACAGCCAGTGCATTTTTCGGCAAATGCTTGTTTTCTATTTTTTCGATTTCTGTTTATTGTTTGGATTAAATTGTTGTGAATTTGGATGGCTTGTTTTTAGTACCTTTTAGGATTGGTAAGAGTTTTAAATTAATTATTTGTTTGTTGGTTACAGGTTTAAATTTATTAATTGTTTTGTTGGCTAGTGTTTAAAATTAATTAATTGTTTTGTTGTTTAGTGCTTTTATTTCTTGAATTGATTGGTTGGCTTGTGCTTTTATTTATTTAATTGGTTGGCCAGTGCTTTTATTTCATTGGTTGGCTGGTGCAGAGATCTTCTGCAGAGGCAGTTACATCCCGCGCGTTTAAACAAGGAAGGCAGTTGGAGCCGGGACTCAGAGAGGGGAAGGTGTGTAGGTGCTGGGGTCTGTGACCCTCTCCACTAGGCCAGAGACACATCTCCTAAGCCCCAGCTAGGTCCACCTCACCCTAGATTGTGGCTGTTCTAGGGAAGGCCCCATTAGTTATGGACCCTGCCTTTAGTGGTTAGCCAGATTAGGGCTACAGCTGCTTCTGGAGCATCTTGTTATCTGCAGTCTGGGACTGGGACTGAAGAGAGAGAGTGACAATCACCGCAAGTGTCACTTCAGTGGGATGTCTTTGGCCAGCGGAGGATATCGCATGATCGGTGGATCCCTTTACCTCTCCTTGTCAGCGTACCCAGGTGTGGACACACCAGGCAGGTACATGTTCACTAAACTACTGTACAGTAAGGCGCTGATCACGCCTAGAAGGGAGGGTATCTTTTGGGGGACACTCAGAGGGTGAGGCGACCCCAGGACTCTTCTGGTATTGTGGACACGGTGTGGGGTACACGATGGTGGGACAAAGCCCTGCGTTGCTAGTGATAACTGTGATAGCTGTAACCAGTAGAGTTATTATATCCTCTGTGTTGATTCGTTTATATATATATGACAGTATAAGGTTATTGCATAATCTGTGAGCTGTTATTATTGGTTCCTGTCCGGGGTTATCTCATATAATTGGGATCCTGTGCAGGTGGAGGCGCTGCCACTTTATATATTTGTTAACCCAGGCTCCCAGTGGCGGAGGCTCAGCTCTCTGTGAGCTTACAGGTATCGCCAGCACCAGTAGTCCCTTCATGCTAGAGGGAAAAAGGGCTACATAAGTTATTAGCTTTCAGGGTAGAATACTGTATTTGTACAAAACAAAACAGAGACCAAATAACCACTCAAATATTCAAACTCTCTGGTGTACAAGTCTCCTTTAAACAAGTGCTTGGGGGGGGGGGGGGTTGGAGATGGTGAACATGCAGTATGAGCAGGATTGAAGGCGGGGTAATCATTCAAGCCCCTCATGCTGTATTAACCTGAACTGATAGGATGGGGCCAGCTAAGGGACAAAGAACATAAGTTGCAGAAACTCAAAGGCTCATGATGATTGCAAAGATGTCGACAGAAACTGCGGCCTGAAAGTTTGAAAGAAAAACTTTGTGACAAGAAGACCTGGTGGTTTGTGAGTAACCTTGGTCATACTGTTATAAAGACACACTGGCAATGCCAGATTATCCACTAGGCACACTAGGCATGTGCCAAGGGGCCCTGTAGGTTACGGGGCCCTGTTGGTTAGGGCGTCCCCATAGGCTACAGTGGGCCAGTGCTGTGGCTTCCCAGCTCCCAATGCAGCAGCCCTGTGGTCACTATCTACCATACTCTCCTTCCTCCTGGCAGCGCCGGGATCCAGCTTCCGCCAGACTGGAGGACCTCACAGAAGGTAAGATGTGTGTGTGTGTGTAAGGCTGTGTCAGTAGTGCAAGAGTTAGCGCGAGCAGCGTCGCTCGTGCCAAAAACAAACACTAATAAGTAAATGTGTTTGTCTACAGTGCGCACGTGTGAGAGCGTGCATAAGCGCGATTGGGAGACAGGTGCTTCACGCTACAAACTAATTTGAATTTCCGGCGCGACGACCGGGTCACGTGAGGGGTTCGCCCAATGAGGCCGAACCAGCTCCGTGACATCATGGCCATACCCCTGACAAGCCTCCCCGTCGCCTCTGCCTGCAGAACAGGAAATCTGTCACTTTACACAAGTCACTTTGTCCACCTGGCAGACCGATTGTTTCCTGTATCGGGTCTCTAGGTACAGGGCAACAGACACTTTTCCCAGAGCCCAGGATTAGAGCTTCACCCAGGACCCCGCCCCCCCATGTTAGTGCCATGCCCCCCCTTGTCGATGCCCACACTTCCCTCCCCCTTTGTGTTTTTGCTGCCGCGCCACCCCCCCCGTGTTGGCACCACACCCCCACTGTCATGTCAGCGGCCTTACAAGCCTTCCTCTTTAACACCTGTATTTATCGCCCTCCTCTGTATCTCACTCTTCTCCCCCTCTGCCTCACTCTCCCCCTTCCTCTCATACTCTGTCTCTCCTCTCCCTCCTCCCTCCTTCGCTATCACTCAATTCCGCTCCCTCAATTCCCCCCACCTTAAACTCACTTCCCTCTCATCCCCTTACCACACACACAATTCCCCCCAGTACACATACAATTTTCCCTCCCACACTGCCCACACAACCCCTTCAATACACACACAATATTCCCCCCCCCCCCAATAGAGACACAACTACCCCCCAAAATACAGACAACACTGCACACACCCGAAAATACAAACACACTACAAGCCTCCAGATGCATCACCCCCCAGATACAAACAACCCAGGTGCAAACCTCCTCCCCCAGATGCAAACACAACCCCCGATTCAAACCTTCTCCCCCAGATGCAAACAAAACCCCCGATTCAAACCCCCCACCCCGATGCAAACAACCCCCCCAGATGCAAACACCCCTTCCCAGATGCAAACACCCCTTCCCAGATGCAAACACCCCTTCCCAGATGCAAAAAAACCCTTCCCAGGTGCAAACACCCTCCCCCAGATGCAGACACACCCTCCAAGATGAAAATATCCCCCCCAGATGCAAACGCCCAGATGAAAACACCCTCCCCCAGATGCAGACATTCCCCCAGATGCAAACACCCCCCCAGATGCAAACATTCCCCCCCAGATGCAAACATTCTCCACAGATGCAAACACCCCTGTGAGATGCAAACACCCCCCCAGATGCAAAAAACCCAGATGCAAAACACCCCCTGATGAAACCCCCCCCCCCCCAGATAGAAACACCACGGCCCCCGATTTAAAATTACCTTTACCCACCTCAGATACAATTACCACCACAACCCTAGATTATCACCACCTCCGCCCCTAAAATACAATTACCACTACACCCCCAAATACAATTTCCCCCTGCCCCACAAATACAATAACCACTTGACGTCCGGGTCCACCCAGCTTCCGGCACACACTGGCAGGAGTGAGTCTGGGAAGAGGCAGTCAGCATCTGGGGAGATCCAGGGCCCGGCAGTGGCAACAAGAGGCCCGGCAGATGGGCCCGGCCTCTGGTTGCTTCCAGGCCCCAGATTTTGGCTTTCCCCAACTGCTACTGCCTTCTTCCTCTTCCCACACTGGCTTACTCTCTCCCAGCGGAGGTGCCGGAAACTGGGAGAACCCGGAAGCCAGGCCCAGCTTCTGGTGCGCACTGGCGCCGGAAGAGGAGGCAGCAGCTGGGGCTAGTCTGGAGCAGGGACCTGGCGATGGCAACCAGAGGCCTAGCAGCTGGACGTAGAAGTTAGGCACAGCAGCTGGCTGGGACCAAATTCCAGCGCCGGTGGGCCTCGGCCCCACACAGCCACCGGGCCTGGGACACTTGTCCCAGCTCTCCCCCCACTGTTGGCGGCCATGCCTAGGTGATCATTTATCTATTAATGTGGATCATTTTTTGTAGCCTATAGTTTCTACACTTCCATCTTATTTTATAATATTATCACTTTTTCCACATTTTTTCCACATTTTCACTGGAAACCCAAATACATTTGGGTGACATTAGATGTTTCTTCTTTATATTGTATCATAGTACATCATTATGGGCCTTATAGTCACTAGATACTTTCTACATACCTTACCTTCATCCTCACCAGCACATATTTTTATTCTTGACAGAAAACACTTTTTATTCACTCACAACTATTTTCAATGTAATTCATTGATCTCCAAGCAGGGGGGACTGCTTTGGGCTCTTGCTTTGCCCACTACTATGTCAACCTATTCATGGGTTGGTAGGAGAAGTCCCATATGTTTGGAAATGGGAATCCGTTTCATTAACATACAGTTTTTTTATCTGTGCTATATTAACTTTTTACTTATTATTTGGAATGGATCTGTGGAAGAGTTAAATTACTTTTTTTCTATTCTTGAATACTAACCCTTGTCATTTAGTCTTCCCTCATCAATATGATTTTCACATCCAATTCTTGGTTTTGTATTTATATATATACGGTAGTGTACAGTAGGTATGTATAAAATGATCCACTCAGACATTTACAGAAGGGGCAATTATAGGATTACTTTGTTGCACACAAAAAGCTGTAGTTCACACACATTATTTCGAGGAATTCCTCAAGGACACTTATAGCTTTTATGATCCAACTATTGTACTATTGAAGATTTTTATATCAGATCTATGGATCTTTTTCAGCGAATCGTGGCCAGAGGATATGATAATCAATACTCCATGAAGCTTTTCAATATGAATTATCTAGAAAGAGAGAGGATTTGATTGATCTCGTTCAATCTCGTTGTAGGGTTAAGAAACATGGGAATGATTATAAAGACACATATGATTCTTCTTATTCAGATGCTGGTTACTTCATTACACAATACAGAAAACAAACATTTGCAATTAAATCAATCATTAAAAAGCCAGAGTGGAAAATTAACACAACTTCAGCGCTAAAACAACCTTATTCAGAGAATACCAATGTAGCCCTGGTAAGAAATAGGGCTATGTGTCTATCCTCCTACTGGTATAAGCCCTGCTAAGGGCAGGCTGCCAGTAGTTATCATGGGTTTCCCCCACATCAAGCCCTGCTCTGAGTGGTGGAAGTAGGTCACCTGACCCTGTGTGGAAGGCATAGACACAGGGGAGGGGTCTGCTGACATCATGAAGGGGGGGGCTGTCTCAAGTTAGTTTTGCCTGTTCCTGTCAGTGACAAGTAGTTCTGTCCTGGGTTCAGTCCTGCGCAGTAAGACAGTGTGTGAGCTAGCTAGGTGCCAGAGGAGTAGGGCCTAGTTAGCTATAGGTGGACCAGTGCCTCTCACCCTGCCTAGGGGGTGAGGGAAGAGCTAGCCCCACCCTGAGCGCCCGTGGCTTGGGGTGCTGGCAGGGACACAGAGAGTACCCAGAGACCATCCTGAGGGTGTGCAGTCAGGCGATAAGAGAGAAGACCCTGTACCTGTGCTACACTGTGTTGCTGTGATTGCTGCTACACTGTGCTGCTGTCTGCTGTGTGCAATAAAGAGAGCTGCTGCTGATTTTACCAAGGCTGACTGAGACTGGAATCTCTCATCCCTGTGTGGGAAGTTCTCTGTATGGGTTCCACCCCATATCCCTGGGGCTTCACAGAGATGGAGGCATTGCACCAGTGAGAAAGGATGAAGGTATGAACCCCAGAAACCTGGTCCTGTCCTCCCCCACACCTTCGCGGGAGACTCAGGCCCTCCTGTTGCCAGCAGGTATGCACCACACCAAGACACGTAGCCAGGCCTTAGTACACCCTAGGGGGTCCGATCTGCGACCGGGGGGGGGGGGGGTCTGAGGGCTACACCAATATAAACATGAATATTACGATACCAATCGTTCAAAAATGTCCACAAACCTGCAGCCTAGATGAATTCAAGGATTGTCCAAATAATCCTTCTTGGTGACCGTATGGTCCTCTTTGGCGCTGGTACTCTGGAAAGTGCACATATAAAGTCCTGTGAATATGTGAAAAAAGAAGAACAATATACACTTGCTTCAATACATTGCTATAACAATAAAAGAACTGTGATCACCTCGATGTGCACAATTATTTAAGGTAACTGATACCTGGTGTATACAAACCACACACATGCTAATAAACATGTGTAACGGGTATTCCACCCCACCCAATCTCATATATAGTGTGGGTGAGTGGAACATGTGGTGTTACCGGTGTGGTGCGTATACCTGCAGACTCACAGGAGATCTGAGCCTCCGCTAGTGAGAGCCTGGGGTGAATCCTCTGGAACGTTTCTTGGTTCAGCGCCTCCACCTATGTAGGATTCTAGGGAAGTGTAGAATGACCCTACATAGGAACCCAATGAGAAACTACACGCACAGTGATTATATATAACTAAGGAATTTACTTATGAACATAAAACATATCATCGCATTTACATAACCTGTGTCCCTCTCACGAGGAGACACTACCCGTGACGTCTCGCAGGACGTTTCCCCAACCCTAGGTGATCCCACCCAGTGTCCCGTGAAACCCACACACCCAATGTCCCGTACTCCTACGGAGATAGTCAATGGGTGACTGCGCAGTCACTAAAACCTCTAGGCCTGTTGGTGCACATGTGATGACATAATACCTTCCGAGCACTCCGGTGCTCGGGTCAGCAACAAGCTTCTCAAAGGGTCAGACGTGCGATGCATCCGTCTGATCCTATCCAGGTGATATTCTCCAGGAACCCCAACGAGGGTCCCACCGCTTCACGGGAACACAACCGTCTCTCGGTAACACACCGTCTCACGGGAACAGCAGCCGCCGCTATCCCTATCTATCCCTAAAGTGACAGGAACCCTAACCTAGGGCCTGTCCCTGATGAACCGCAACCTGAGGTGACTTGGGGGAAACTCCTAGGGCCTGCGGGGTTAATAACCTGCCCCACTCCCTTATCTACCCAAGTCCCTAATCCTCCCTAACATCTAGCTACTCGCTACTCCTAACAGCCTGCAGCAGACACACCGCTCTCACTGTCAGCCTGCAGACATTCACACACGCTGCACACACTGCGCCCAGCACATGCAGCGACACACACACAGCTGGCAATCGTACACAGCCACCTGGATTCCGCAGCAAATCATCCACTGCACACACGCTGTGCCTATTTGCCAGTGCGCACAGCACTCCCCGCTGTGGCACTGCCAAACCTGCACCTTACATACACTAAGGGTGACCTCCCTATCTAGGGCCGTCCCTTATCAGTTACCCACTAACCTGGTGGGGAGTTGGGGCCTACCTGGAGGGTGAGGGTACCTATCTGGATGCAGGAGCTGCACTCACTCCCTGCATCCTTCCTTCCCCTTCAGCTCCGCTGCTCCAACTGACGTGACCAAAGCCCGGGAAATGTATCTATTCTCCCTCCAGGGCAGTCCTACAGCCCTATTGGCTCCTATCAAGCACCTGGTGCCTGCCTCGCTATGCCTCATGGGAATTGTAGTCCCGAGGCCCCTACAATAACATTGGGGCCGCGTGCGTTCCTCCCCTCTGCCTACACTAACTCCTAATGGCCGCCTCAAGCTCTCCCTATGCTTCCTTACCCTCGCGCGACCTCCTAAGAGCTGCCTTAGCTCCCTACCCCTATCTGCGCATGCGCGACCTATCTGGGGCTCTCCTGCCCTCGCGCGATCACTGCGCATGCGCGGGTCTCTCCGCAATGGCGGCGCACTATCCGCCCGGCTCCGGGAGCGCCGGGAGCCCTGAGATGCGCGTGCAGCCTTGGCAACCGGCCGCACGCGTCCCCGGCAACCCCCGAGCCGGGACCTGACCGCCCTCTCCCCTGCCACTGCCGAACGGAGCCGCCATTGGACGCGGCGGCCCCCGCGATCGGCAGTCAGGTGAGGGGGGTGCGGTAGCGCTGGGGAGACCTGGCTACACATGCATTGTTATAAGTAAGTGATACTAGATAAATACTCGGTGAAAGTGATTAAGTACACTGTAGTGTTTAGATAATAGGTATCTGTCTCACTTTGACGCCTCACATATAAACACAGACTTTTAGAATTGCACTCCTGAATTCCAACGATAAAATGTGCAGTGTGAGTTTTATGTAGGGTCTCAGCATATATCCAAGTCTCCCCTCACTCGATCCACTGAACCTGTGTGCTCTGAATCCTGCCATCTACCTGTTCCCTACTTTGGTGCCAATTGAGGGAAACATCCTGAGCAGCGGAGGCTGACTGACTGATCTGAGCGCGGGGAACAGTGACTACATTGCACGCCTGGAGCAGACAGTCCAGAGGAGCATTGCCGTGATCCCAAACAGCACAGGTATTACCTACAGCAACGCTTGTTTCCCCTAAACGGCCCGGACCTGATCAGTGAAGCAGTGGCCTGATTCCAAACAGCAAAGGTACTTCTTACAGCAGCATCTGTTTCTCGCAGAAAGTCTGCTGTAGACCGGGTAAGGTGTGTAATATAGTGTGCGCACATGCGCTACCGTGCGTGTGTCAATTATTATTGGCTGTGTTGGTCAGACGTTTCAATACTAGGAACGCGTGCGTGAGCGGTGGTGCGGCAGACCAGGGAAATTACAATAAAACTGTATTTTCACTCTGCTGCCTCGCCGCGAACCAATCACAGCGCAGCCTGATGCTGTGATGTCAGTCACGCCCCCTAACCGCGCGCGTCACCGCTTGCACCCTAACAACTAAAGGTGCACGCCACGTGCATGTGCACACCGGCGCCTACTATATAACAAGCCTAGGGCGCACATATAAGGCGCAGGCAGGCGCCGATAGCAGTAGATCGGGTGAGGGGAGTGTGTATACAGTATGCTGAGACCCTACACCCCCATAATCTGGAAAAACGCTGGGGAATCAAGGTAAATACCGGAACATCTAGTGCTGGGAAGGTAATTGCTCACAAAAGATCATATGCCTACAAATATATCACCCTCATACATAACATCTACAGGGAGATTGAGGATCATTAACAGTACTGCTGCTTTTTTTTTTTTAAACTCTTTCAAGATTTTAGGATCACCTAACTTTTAAAAGATCAGGAATTTTAAGTCTTCCTGTGATGCAATAATCAGGAGAATCCAATTACAAGCTGGTATACAGAAGATTCTGTTTTCTCCCTTTTCAAATTCCCCCAATCTAAGAAAAAGCACTTTATCCACCAGAACTGGAAAAATCAAGAAACCTCCTTTTTCTAAAATCTCTGGAGGTCCTATCCACATGTATTAATATATCCAAGTCTTATATAACATCTATTGGACTGGGTGAGTGAACATTTAAGAATTGGGATCTGTTCTGAATCTATATTGCTTTATATTCGTCTCAGCTCATTTAAGGTTTGGGTTCCAGATTGATGTTTTATACATTATGTTCTGGCCCAATCACACCCTGATAGATGAGTGGGGAAAGGCAGGTTAACTCAATCCCATATATCAAGCAAGGGAACCTTCTTACTTGCTGAAGTGTTTATTTGGGGCAACAACATACAAATAAAAAGGGGGGAAAAGTACTGAGGGAACACTGGAACATGAGAGCTATGGAAGGGAGGGCAGTGGTATAAGTGCAAAATAGAGGGATGTGTAAAAATCAGTAACTTTACCAGGATAGGAGAGATAACTGCTCAAAATGGCTGCTGGTACTGAAAGAAATCATGCTGGTTTGGGCTGATGGGAAATTAACTGGGACAATACCACCTGGCAAGGGGAGAGGGAGCAGTCCATCCTGGTAAAAAGGCAGGGGGTTTGCCAAGGCAACTGGCTGAAGCCAAGAAACCCACAAGGGGTCGCAACATTGTTGCATAAGCAATGCTGAGGAGTGCTGGCAGCCTGAAGACAGAGAAAAAACACAACCCTGTTCCAAAACACATTATTTATTATTTTTTACTTTGTGTTTTTGTGATCCATACTTTTTATCTTCAGGCACCTCGGCATAAGAAGATCTCTATTTAGATCCACATTATTGTGCTAATTTTTTCTTTTCATCATCTCGGCTATTTTTAGCTTCAAATTTAGATCTAACTTAAAATTTTTCCTGTTTTCATTCTATTCACAGGGAATTCGAGAACCCCTATATTCTGGCTGCAGAAAGATGATTGTCCCCATTAAACACTAAGGTACCACTTTTTTTTATATAACTAAACATGGTCGGAACCTGGGATCAGAAACGGAAGAGTAGTCTGTAATTGAGCCAGAGTTGGAACCAGGAATTAGGATCAGGAGTTGTCTCTGAACAAGCAGAGTAGGAAGCAGGGATCAGGATCAGAAGAGTAGTCGGTGAGTAAGCTAGAGACGGAACCAGAGATCAGGATCAGTAGAGAAGTCAGAGAGGAACCCGGAGTAGGAAGCAGGGATCAGGATCAGTAGAGAAGTCAGAGAGGAACCCGGAGTAGGAAGCAGGGATCAGGATCAGTAGAGAAGTCAGAGAGGAACCCGGAGTAGGAAGCAGGGATCAGGATCAGTAGAGAAGTCAGAGAGGAACCCGGAGTAGGAAGCAGGGATCAGGATCAGTAGAGAAGTCAGAGAGGAACCCGAGTAGGAAGCAGGGATCAGGATCAGTAGCCGGAGTCGGTTTATCAACAGCCGAGAACTAAAGCAGGAAGCACTGCCGTACAGAAGTGAAGAGTAACATATAATTTCACTGGAACAGTAAACAAATTGTGAAGCCCTGATGCTAGTATCTGGTGCCCTTTATAGGCAGTGGGGATGCCTGAGAATGCCTTCAGCACCGCTCATCACTGAGCATACACGGACCAACGCAATCCCAGCATGTGAGTCCTTACATTTACTGTATATGAGTAAAATGTGATGTCCATTATTGTACACTGATTACAGTATTTTCAGCTGTGTTTAGTTGTGATATCATGTTCTATGGGAGTTTATTTAATGTGACTCCCTACCCAGTATTGTTACTCTTTGAGATAGCCATTTGGTGCAAAATATGTGTGAATACTTTTTGTCTGTTTTTTATATTTTAGTATGATCCAATAGTCTGTTGTTTATATTTTTCTAACTGCTGAGAGATCCTGTGCTATCCGTGGCTTGCTGTTCCTCTATTTACTTAAGATTTCTATCTACACTGTTAACCTACTGAATTGGATAGACGCCACTGGAATTTAAAAGCAGCGGCCTTGCTGCCACAATGTGAAGACACGGCCAACACCGGAATACATTGAAAGGATCAATATTCCTTAATAATACCCACAAGTCGACCCTGGGTTCCTCAAAGGAGGTAAACTTGATACCTTCCTCATAGGGCCTGGTAGTGTTTTGATGTCAATTTTTATTTACTTATCCCGTATCAGAGCATACATGTTACTGTATACCAATTACTTACTGAACATGCTTCTCTTTGAGCTTCTGGATGGCTTTCTCTACTTTGCACTTTGAGTTTTTGAAGACCATGGAATGATCAAGGTAAATTCTGAGAGTTTAGACCACATCGAAGACATTTTTATTTATTTCTCTTTCGTTCCAAGGAGTTGGGCAGAAGGAAGGAATCACCCAATCCTGATGAAGGTGCAACATCAGATAACATTTGATCTAAACTGGTGTTGTACCAGGTAATGTTTTATAAAAAAAAAACGGGTAACAGGTACCCGGCCAAAACCAATAGTTCTGCCCGACTGGCTACCCGGTGTTGCACTTACCTGCAGGGTGGAGGAAGACCACGGCAACATCTATGAAGAGCAGCAGAGGTCCTGTGGTGGTGGCAGCATCAGCCGTCAATCCAATAGGAACGCTCCTACTCCGGTCACGTGGTTCCCATGCTCACTCTGCTTACCTGCTGCTGTTCTGTGTAATGGATTCCTGCTGCTCCCACGCCAGCTGAAGACACACTTCTGATGCTGTCACCGCCATAGGAACTCTGCTGCTCTTCATAGATGTCTTCCGCCGCTGGATGCAGGTAAGTGATTTGTTTATTTTCAGGTACCCTGACATTACTTCTCAGTTGCCGGGTCCGGGTAATGTCCAGATAGTTGAAAATGCGTCGGGTAATGCCGGGTACTGGGTAATTACAGGAACTCGGTACACCACTCATCTAAACTCTTGTACAGTCCTCATGAGGAGCACAAAAATAATATGTAGAGGTGGAGAATAAAGCTTGAAGCTCTCCAATTCTCCTAGCTGATGTGACAGTTACAGCACTAAAAAAAAAACACTTTGGTAAAAGTCCCTGTTGCAACTTTCAAAGGTTCAAAAACAATTGATTTAAGTGATTCTGACAAAATGTTTAAACACCCGGTTGGGACTAGAGACCTTATTCATGGATGGATTTTGGATATTGCTTGAGTTTATCTGGGGCTAGAAGCAATAGGCTTTTAGAAGAGAGGCCCCACACACAGAAATGTACACACTACAGAAATTACCTATTACACTTACAAAAATACAATAATGTTAAACCAAATTCAAAATACAAGACTATTCACTAGGAACTCACTATTAACTCACTAACTAGAAACTAACTGAGTAAAATGTCAGCTTTATATATTGGGGCTGATGTATGATGTTGCGATGTTATGGTCTTCTTCAAATAAAAACATTGTTATAATAAATTGGATGGCTGTTTAATCACACAGATGTAAGATTTTAAAAGACATGATTTTATAGATGCTGAAAGTCATATTGAATAAGTAGAATTTCAAAAATGTAATCCCCGACATATTGCCTTGTCAAATTGCACAATTTGATAAATACAATATTTCAGTTTATAGAATATCCCCTTTGTGGGTTTTTCCTGCGCACAAGCCCCATATGAATATGCGAACTCCAACCCTCCCTTTACATGCTTTCAAGAAATGAATGTATGGGAAGGGTAGGCGTTTTGTAGGGAGGTAGAAACACTACAAGATTTATCAGTGGGAATCAAAAGTGAGGGTTGGTTTTTGTTTCGTTTTGGCACGTGCACAGAAGATCCAGGTTCGCAGTTTGGTTTAATCGGAACCAAAAGTAGTCTTGGAACCCAGATTCAGTGAAGAAATCTTTAACAAATAAAAAGTAAATGTGCAGGGGAGACTGTACATTCAGGCTCACAATGCACAGCGGTTTGTGCATAATTCAATCAGGTTTGCGTTTTTTTTGTAGGCTAATCTGAATAAAGAGATACAGTACACTATGGTACGGTAGTGCAGGACCCCTGTTATTCAAACATGACGATTTCATATGCTCAGTTACACTCCCACACAAAATTGCAAATATCGATGGAGTTTACCTAGTCTATTTATAAGGGGCTTGGACACAGCTATGTAAGACTGAAACTGGTACCTTATATTAGCAAGCTCTAGAGTTTTTTGGTGCTGTGAGTATTTCTGCAATTGTATATTTTTTGACAGTTTTGGGAGATCCTCTTACCCGCATGCTCCATTTCAATTTGGGAATTAAATAGCCATATAAGTGGTGTTGACAGACCTTCAATTTTTGTGTAGAGCTTTTTTATGTGCAAGTTCTAACCATTTAAAATACTGATGCCCTTTGTGAAACTTTAAGTTAAATGTACTGTTTCAGTTTTAAGAAATAGCAGGTACTTCTGTTCCTAAAACTATCTTCCTCAATCGTTACACAAGGGGAATATTAATTTACAATATACTGAGAAATTAGAAAACAGCCTCCTCCAGGGTTGTGAAATATTACTTAGTCCTGATGGGTTACTATATTTGAATTGCTAATTAGCCTCAGCATTTGGTTCAGAAGTTCACTTTCTGAATTAATAATCCATAAAAGAATAGTTACCCCATTCCCTGTATTAACACTCAAAAACATTACAAAGAATACTTTAGGGTTTTGTCACATGCATTAGACTTAAATTCCAAATATGAAGTGTTGCAGAAAGATAAAGGTAACAAATTAAACATTCATGGACGTCTGGTGTAAAAAAAGGATAATTGTAGTAGCAACAATATTAACTGAACAATTTCTATATGCCATTACAAAGCTAAAGTGATGAATGATCCCCATAATGCAATATCTGCTGCTCCTGTACTACACAATTGGAACTAGTAAAATTTTGCTGCAGTAATAGAAACACTGTATAATGTACAAAATACCCTATCATGAGCTGGTATAGGTCAGTTTTCACTAACATCTTTTTCCAAAACTTACTGTGCTCTATGGTCCGAATATATCAAGCTGTGATCACCTAAAAAGGCGCTATTATCGACAGAAAAGCGCCTTATTTTTATCGCGCAGTGCACCAACGTTGCACTTTTTTATCGGAACCAATCAAAATATTGAATCTGATATAAAAGAGGTCTAATACCGCATTTTTTGCTATTAACGGCCATATATGAAGTTACGATATTTATCAGAAAGGGATTAACCGCAGAAAGACTGCAAATATGTTATCACCTACAGTACTTCAGGCTGGTGTTAGCCCTGTCTTTCCTGTGTATATAATGGTCAATATATTTGTCATTATATACATATGCAAGATAAGCAAAACCAAAATGAAATGTATGATAAAATATAACTTTGAATACATTACAGTACATATTAACTACTTAGTTGCCGCTTATAACGTGGTGTGAGCGTGGACCCCGAATAGTTTTTGCCAAACTTTACACACACACCCCTACCTCTGGTGGTGCTGGGGATCATGGTGGGACTGCAGGGGGAACGTGCTGGGGCTGCTGGCGCCTCCCTCCTGCCTCCTCCCTCCACCCAATATGCCTGGGGATCGTGGTGGGGCTGCTGGGGGAACGTGCTGGGGGAAGTGCTGGGGCAAGTGCTGGGGCATCGTGGTGGGGCTGCTGGGGGATCGTGGTGGGGCTGCTGGGAGATCATGGTAAGGCTTCTGGGGCAAGTGCTGGGGCATCGTGGTGGAGCTGCTGGGGGATTGTGGTGGGGCTGCTGGGGGATCATGGTGGGGCTGCTGGGGGAAGTGCTGGGGCATCGTGGTAGGGCTGCTGGGGATCGTGGTGGGGCTACTGGGGGATCGTGGTGGGGCTGCTGGGG
Organism: Ascaphus truei; assembly: GCF_040206685.1. Classification (NCBI taxonomy): domain Eukaryota; kingdom Metazoa; phylum Chordata; class Amphibia; order Anura; family Ascaphidae; genus Ascaphus; species Ascaphus truei. Next base: position 444,790,611 of record NC_134484.1, read on the forward strand.
GAAGTGCTGGGGCTGCTGGGGGAAGTGCTGGGGCATCGTGGTAGGGCTGCTGGGGATCGTGGTGGGGCTACTGGGGGATCGTGGTGGGGCTGCTGGGGGAAGTGCTGGGGCTGCTGGGGGAAGTGCTGGGGCATCGTGGTGGGGCTGCTGGGGGAAGTGCTGGGGCATCGTGGTGGGGCTGCTGGGGGAAGTGCTGGGGCATCGTGGTGGGGCTGCTGGGGGAAGTGCTGGGGCATCGTGGTGGGGCTGCTGGGGGAAGTGCTGGGGCATCGTGGTGGGGCTGCTGGGGGAAGTGCTGGGGCATCGTGGTGGGGCTGATATCTGTAATACATATCCCTAAAGGTGCTTAGCGCTACGATGTCTTTGTGTTGACCTCAAAAATAGCGGATCGCTAACTTTTTATGGACGTCTTGCTTACTCTTATGCAAATCATATTGTAATGAGCAGTTTACCTAACAACTGAGAGCCTCAGACATCCATTCGTGTTACTGCATGGGAATAACGTTACGATATTTAAGACCTTCCAAAATCTGGCAATGCCTACTTTCAGACCCTAATTGTCAGTCTGTTATTTCTACAAATTGCATACAAGGGACTAGGGCAGGTCTTAAGTGGCACCCACATGAGTGTACTGAGTATAGCACTTAACCCTTTCTTTACATGCGTCACACAAAGATACAGTATATATGATGGAACATATTAATGGTTGAAACACATCAACAGATGCCTCTGATATTATGTTATTTGCAGTGCACCGCTCCAACCGACAATTCCTCAATCTCTCTACATGCTGGAAGCACGCACGTGGAGTTCCTGATGGATTCAACTACAGCACTGTATGTGAGGTACTTTAAACTTAATTTTTTCATTGTCTCCAGCGAAGTACTAATACCTACATACGCCAATTATCAGAGGGTGGGCAATCCTACCCTGGAGACGCTGAGTAATCGGCGCCAATGGCGAGTTGGTTAATTCCCATAACCTCAGAAGTTGATTTTTGTGGATTTTCATATGTACTCATATTGGTGTCCGAGCACTCATGCACAATACAGATGGACATTACTCACTACCACTTATACCACAGGAACGCATTTCAATGGTTTTTGCACTAAGAACTGTACACATTATTATATGTGCAACTTTATAGCTGACAGTATCACCGGCAGTGACATTTAAAAGATAACGGAGGTCACTTTCTATTCATAAGCCCTACAGTACAATCAATTTCACTCTGAAGCACTGAGCTGTGGCTGCTATGCCACACACTTGTCTGTCCTGAAAGCCACACTGCTGCATTTCTAGGATATCAATCTTATGTGACATCAGGGCGACAGAAAGTGGTGTGGTGTGTTGCCTTTTGCAGCAGGAGTGTCTTCACAGGGAGCAGCAAGTGCAGAAGCAGAGGGGGCAGCTGGAAAGCTGGGGCACAGCAAGGACAGCTGGAGGTGAAGATGTGTGTGCAGCTAGGACAGCTTGAACACTGCCTGGGACCTCCTCTTCTTCAGAGACCTCCATTAGGAAGAAGGTCATGGTATCCTCTTCCTCCTCCGGGAGATCTGCAGCCTTAGGCAAAGTCCGTGCAGTCTCAGCAACTGGCTGTCTGTGTGATGGTCCTGAAAAAGAAAAATACATCATATCTTCAAATACATTCATACAGATCGTGAGTACATGTGTAGCTCCTTTTCCCCCATCCTATGGAAGATAGCGTCGCTAATGGTGTATGCTGTGGCTGCTGGTTCATTCCTAAGTGGTAAACAGGAGGCAGGAGATCTCCATGATGTTGTGGGGAGGACATCAGGACAAGCTCATGGTCGCTCTTTAGGTGAAAGCACTTCCAGTCCAAGTGGATCCTGAGGCTTTCAGGATGAACGTCACGGACACTTGTTCTTGTGGACAAGTCAATCATAACTCCAGATAGGGTATAACTGGGTTTATTGGTACATGCATCTCTGGGAAGAGGCTCTCTCCTGTGTCTGTACACTCTGAAGTATATCCCAGAACTCCTCTACCCACTAACCCTTACTCTATTCTATAGAGGAGAACCACCCCTCCTTCCCTGGGGAGTGGCTAGTAAGCCGGCCTACATACTACCATAGACCCCCCTTACAATAGCAGGCTAACCCTGAACTTTATTAAACATGCACACTGCACAATGTAACATACCCAGCATAGTCTACTGCTAACACTGCCCACTTACTAAATGAGACTTACAGTGTTATAAGGCCAGGAAATCAGTAGTCCCAGGGGACTGGGCTACACATGTAAGCACATTTGGATAGATTTGGTTTGCTGAAACAGGCATTTTTTAACGTCTCTTTATTTATACAGTAGAACATTTTAGCAGTGGAATATACAGTATAGAGGTCCTGATCTACAAACTGATGTTAATCTCTAGAAGGCCTTTACTCCCACGCATATGAATGAGAGGCTAGGCATGCTACAGTTTATCACCCTTTTGTAGAGCAATTATTTTTAGAATTACCTCTCATTTTCAAGTATGTCCTGGCACTAAATTACATTAAGTACTTTCAAAGTGACTATTTCTAAGATTTTTGCAATGGTTAACATCAGAACTCTGGAATGCATGTAGACAGCAAGATGATTTGAGGAACACAGGTAAATAGCTAAAGCATTGGGGCATAGCAGAAGGATGAGCAACACGATTTATCAGTGAACCTTAAGATTAGTAGCAGGTTGCTGATGTTGAATCTTAGGAGATAAGTGCTGGATATAGTGGCTATTTAGAAACCTTTCATTAGATGATTAATCAGCTTTTACATGAACTTTCTGATATAATGAGACTCTTTAAGTGTTGCTTAAACTAGTGCTCTTGTGATTAGTGTGCAGTTATACGGTCCTCATATAGGCAAAGGATTACTTTATACTGATTGATCCCTTACTGCAATGTGCAATGCCTGGCCTACAGTGTTGTCCAATCTTATGAGTGCACACAGGTAAGCATGTGACATACGTTAGCTTACTCCTCACCTGTATGTGTACGGCAAATAAGACTGTAATCTTTGTTCTGATGTTCAAAGTTGTCTGACATGTATACATGTGATTGATAATGAGTGTATTATATATGTACTGTACTTTCACTTACAGTACCAGGTATCACTGCATCTTCCATGTGAAACCCCACTACTTGAAAAGGTAGCAATGACAGAGATGAGCCACTCCTTTCTAGGGGTCAAATGCAAGGGGACAGTTGCTCTCCCTGTTGTCTTTCTTGCTTTGACAGCATGGTCATCCAGCTTCTTTTTCACTTTCCTTTTGCAGTCTACCCAGCGCTTTTTAGGCTGAGGCCCCAGTGTTGGCGCTGCACGCGCGCCTGCCAGGCTGGTGGCACATGCAGCTGTGATCCCAGGTCTACAGTGAGCTTCAGGGGAAAAGACAGCGGGCGTGATGGGGACGTCACAGGGGGGCGTTGACCTGACATCACCCGACAGGTTCGCCCTCATGAACCGGCAGGGGCATGGTCAGTGCTCCATTGGAAGTCCTGAACTCAGTTTTCCTGTCTTCAGGCAAATGTGCTCACATAACGCGGTGGCCAAGGCAGTTAGTGGGCCCGGCCCTATTGAGGGGCGGTTCTTGTCCCTGCAGCGCACGCGAAGCAGGCACCGGGGACCTAGCCTTAAGCATGTCAATGCTGCAGATTGCATTACTTAAAGCATTGAGGCGGTGGATTGTGCCTCCCAAAATCTGCTGCTTCTCAGCAATGCTGGTCCAGGAGGAGAGAGACCGAAAATGTTTGGAGTGGTTATCAACCACTCTATTTATTTGTATCTGCAGCCTGCTTAGCCATCTCAACAGTAGAGCTGTTTAGCTGAAATAGCTGAGTTATTCAGTTTCAAATGTGTATTTATTTGAATTTGAAACATGTTCATGGGCATACTGTTAGGTCACGCAAATGCGTAACTTGTCACAAACTGACATGCGCTAATAACACTTTTCCGAGTATTGTTTAATGCATCTCAGCGTTACGATAATCCCCGTTCATAAAGGTAACATTACGACGGTGGTTTTGCTAATGGATATAATTTTGTGCATTCTCAAATTTATACAACAGCTACTTTTTCCTATATCTATACTTCCTTATTGATCCAGAGGAAGGCAAATAAAAAAAAACCATTGTCATATCATCCAATAATACCTCATAAGGGGGGAAAAAATGCCTTCATGATGCCAAGAATTGGCAATCAGATTATTCCCTGAATCAACATTCTTCCCATGTTTACTTATTTGGTTTATCCCTGTATACCTTTCCTTTCTAAAAGATGTCCAACCTTTTTTTGAACAAATCTATTGTATCTGCCATCACAGTCTCCATGGGTAATGAATACCACATTTCAACTGCCCTTACTGTAAAAAACCCTTTCCTTTTTTGCTGGTGAAAACTCCATTCCTCCAACCTAAAGGGATGACCCCATGTCCTTTGTACTGCCCTTGGGATGAATAGTTCTTTTGAAACTCCTTGTACTGTCCCCGAATATATTTGTATATAGTTATCATATCCCCTCTTAGACGTCTCTTTTCTAATGTAAATACATCTAATTTAGCTAGACTCTCCTCATAAGTTAAATTGTCCATCCCATTTATTTATTTGGTGGCTCTTCTCTGCACTTTCTCTTGTTCCATAATGTCTTTTCTACGGAGTGGTGCCCAAAATTGTACTCCATATTCAAGGTGGGATCTTACTAATGCTTTATAAAAGAGGCATCATTATGTTTACTTCCCTTCCATCCATTGCCCGTTTAATGCAAGATAAGATCTTGTTTGCCTTTGCAGCTACTGCATGACTTTGGGCACTATTGCTAAGCCTGCTGTCTACAAGCACTCCTAAATCCTTCTCCATCAAGGATTCCCCCAATGTATCCCCATTTCATTTGTATGTCGCCTGTTTATTCTTGATTCTCAAATACATAACCTTACATTTATCTGTATTAAACCTCATCTGCCATGTACCTGCCCAAGTTTCTAGTCTCTCCAAGTCCTTCTGGAGAGAAATTACATCATACTCTGTTTCTCCTACCTTACACAATTTAGTATCATGAGCAAAGATGGAGACTTTGCTCATAATGCTAAACTCAAGGTCATTAATTAACAAGTTAAGAAGCAGGGGTCCCAGTACCAATCCTTGAGGTACTCCACTCAAGACCTTAACCCAACCTGAAAAAGTTCAATTTATGACAACCCTCTGAGAAGATTATATTATATCTGGACTATTGGTCAAAGGAGGAGTGGTCTAGGGTGAATGCAAGATGCCACCATATTGAGAATGAGCCTCAATTTTGTCTGTATGACGCTGAATGAAATGTTTGCTGCATGCAAGAAATGAATACTGTTTTTCGCTCTCAGCAAAGACAAACCCTCGATAATTCTTAGAATAGCTATTACAAATTGTCTGTAAACCCAGGATATGTCTGTTGAAATAAATAACCATTTCTCTTATCTAGTATGTTGACACCCAAGGCCAGATTATGTTTACTGTCTACGCAGGAAACCACATTTATTTATTTATAAAATATTTTACCAGGAAGTAATACATTGAGAGTTACCTCTCATTTTCAAGTATGTCCTGGGCACAGAGTTAAGACAAATAATACATGGTTACAAATACAGTTACATAATGAGCATGGTATACATTATATACAAGACATTGCATGCACAGTTAAAGATAATTTATATTATGGCCGTATGAAACAGTTACAGACCAGATTAAAATGTGTGACAGCCTTAGATTTGAAAGTACTTAGACTGGTGGTGGATGTAAGAGTCGCTGGTAGGTTGTTCCAGTTTTGGGGTGCACGGTAAGAGAAGGAGGAGCGGCCGGATACTTTGTTGAGCCTTGGGACCATGAACAGTCTTTTGGTGTCTGATCTCAGGTGATACGTGCTGCATGTGGTAGGGATGAGGAGCTTGTTCAGGTAGCTGGGTAGCTTGCCCATAAAGAATTTGAAGGCAAGACAGGAAAGGTGAACTTTGCGCCTAGACTCGAGTGATGACCAATCTAGTTCTTTGAGCATTTCGCAGTGATGTGTGTTATAGTTGCATTGGACAACAAAACGACAAATTGAATTGTAGAGGGTGTCAAGTTTGCTAAGGTGGGTTTGAGGTGCTGAGCCATATACTATGTCTCCATAGTCAATAATTGGCATTAGCATCTGCTGTGCGATACGTTTTCTGACCAGGAGACTTAGGGAGGATTTGTTCCTGTAAAGTACCCCTAGTTTGGCATAGGTCTTGGTTGTCAGGGTATCAATGTGCATCCCGAATGTTAAGTGGGAGTCAAACCATATGCCCAGGTATTTAAAACTAGTAACAGGAGTTAGGGTGGTGTTAGTGTTGGTTCTAATCTGGAGCTCAGTCCCTGGAAGCTTTAAAAACTTAGTATTGGTCCCAAACACCATTGTTACAGTCTTGTCATTGTTTAAAAACAGTTTGTTTTGGGAAATCCAGTTTTCGAGTCTCAAAAAGTCAGACTGAAGTATGTGTTGAAGGTCAGAGAGGCTATGGCTGTGTGCATATAGGATTGTGTCATCTGCATACATGTGTATTGAGGCTTCCTGACAAGCTGTGGGTAGATCATTATTGAACACTGAGAAGAGTAGGGGCCCCAGAACAGAGCCTTGCGGGGACGCCACAGGTGATATCCAGGGGTTTAGAGTTAGAGCCAGAGATGGACACATGTTGGGATCTACCTGATAGGTAGGACTGAAACCAGTTTAAAGCATGCTTCCCTATTCCAGAGCTCTGGAGTTTGTTAAGCAGGATAGCATGATCAACAGTATCAAATGCCTTTGCAAAATCTAGGAATACTGCACCAGTGAGTTGACCTCGTTCCATTCCACACTGGATTTCATTGCAGACTTTTAGCAGGGTAGTTACGGTAATCGCTTAATTGGGAGTTGACACATTTTTCCATGACTTTGGATAGGATTGGGAGAAGGGAGATTGACCTGTAGTTTGAGACAGTGTTTTTGTCCCCACTTTTGAAGATTGGGACAACTCTGGCAGCTTTCCAGGTCTTAGGGATATGGCCTGCAGACAGGATAGAGTTGACTATGGAAGCAATTGGTTTGGCAATTGCTGGGGCACCGAGTCTTAGGAACCTAGATTGTAGTAAGTCAGGTCCACATTGGCTGGTAGAAAAAAGGGGGGTCCTCTGGCGCGTTGCTCTGCTTGTGGCTCCACGGCGTTTAAAGCATATAAAATAAGGGAGAGAAAAGAGGGGACCACAGTAAGGGACCAACACAGTGGTTATACACAGCTCTTCATTTGAATAAGGGGGAGGGGGGGAGTAGGGGTGGTTAGAAGATCAGTGGAGGTTGAAAGATAATGCTGAATGAGAGGAGACACACTTACATCAAAATGTCTAATGTCTTGAGTTGTTGTACTCTTCTCTTTATGTGACTGTATTTGTTGAGGGTGAGGAAAAGCCTCCTGGTATCATCCTTAGCAAAAAATAAAAGGGAAAAAAAAATAGTGCAATAAAATTTATTAACAGTTGAAAAAAAGAGATTTAACACTTACAAGCGGCCGATAATTTCAGGCATAGAGAGGAGATGCTGCCAGACTCCACAACGAGTCCCTTCCTGGGTTGGAGTGGTTTGTCCTGGCTGTTTCCCTGTTGGCAGATAATTACTGTGTTGGTCTTCACTGTAGGTGGCTGTGCTGAGAGTTTCCAAAAGCCCGTGTCCAGGCTATGTCCTCCTCGAGCTGCCTGCCCCTCAGCATACACAGATTTCAGCTCCCTGCTCCGTTGCGCGTGCGCATGCGCAGACGGCGGGACGCTGAGCCAGATAGAGCAGGGGAATCAAATCCTCACTACGGTGGCTTGTAGTGGCCAAAAAACGTCAAACGCGTTTCGCCAATGCTTCCTCAGTGACGTGTACAAGCACAGGGTAACAGCAGTCTTATATATCCTGTAGATTCATCAAATTAACTCCAAGAGTGCTGGTTTTACTCATGCCACAGGTATAGGTTCTTAAACTCAATTAAACATACTTTATACACTTATTAAGGTGACACAAATTATAAATAGTGGTTAAATAGTAAGATGCAACAACATTAAAAACAAATGGCATGCCTAAGAAACTTTAATAGTGGCAAGCCTCTTGTGTGAATATTGTATGAATACTTAAAATAAGGAAGATAGGATGGATAATTAAGGAGGGGAGATAGTTTACTCATTAGCTAAATTTCTTAAATTGTAATTATAAATTAATGTTACTTTAAAATGGTTTGGTAAACCCTAAATTAAGAATCTTAAGAGAGGTAATTCTAAAATGTAGGTATTGCGAATGAATTCAATATTGGATAAAAAATATACCATTGCTCATAGGAAGTAAAGAGATCTTAGGGATGCCATTTATTTAACAAGAAATCATTAATTCTAAACCATCCAACAATTTTATATCCTGTATCCTGAGATAAGGATACTTACAATCCTATGTTACGTTGTTGAAGTATGTCTTAGTTTGGCTGTTAAAAATCGGTAATCAATTTAATAGGTCACTTGATGTTATGGTAGAAAAGCTCTAACCTCCATGTCTATATTTAACCCCTTAGGTGCCAATGTTTGGAGGGTGAAAATCCAAAAGGATTCTCTTTTATTGATTTTCTTTATGTAGTCTCCTCCCCTCCAATCGGGTTTTACTAATTCGATTCCAAAGAATTTTAGACAAGAAGGATTCTGATTATGCTTAATTTTATAGTGGTTTGAGACGCTATGAGTCTCTAAACCATTACATATATTTCTTATGTGCTCTCCCACTCTTATTTTTAGTTTTCGAATTGTCCTACCTACATACTGCAGGTTGCAACTACACTGTAGTACATAGATCACACCTTTGCAGTCGCAAGTAATGTGTGATTTGATAACATAGTCTAGACTAGATATAGTGCAATTAAAGGAAGTTGTTCTAATATTTGGTATTCTATTGTTTCCACATGCCTTACAGTTTACACATCTTTTAAAGCCCTTTGTTAATTGATCTAGCCAGCAGCTCTTAGTCTTTGGGGGTAAAAAGCTCGGTACGAGTTTTTATTTAATATTTGGAGCTTTAGAATAAATAACCGCTGGTTTATTTCCGATTATTTCTCTTAAAAGGTCGTCTTGTTTTAAAATGTGCCAAAGCTTGTTTAAAACCCCTTCTATTTGTTTAAAATTTGTGCTATATGGTGTAATAAAGGGAATAAAGACATCATCTTTATTTTTTGGCTTTGTTTCTTTATAGACTAACATGTCATGTCTGTCTACCTCCCCTACCTTTTTAAGTGCTTTATCGATTGTATGTATGTTATATTGTCTCTCCAGAAATTTATTCTTCATCTGTATTATTTGTTGTTCAAAGTCACTATGTTGCGTGCAATTACGCTTTAAACGTCTGAACTCGCCGTAGGGGACATTTTCTAGCCAATTCCTCTTATGACAGCTGTTGGCCGTATTAAAATTATTACAGTTTACTGTTTTAAAATGTGTTTTAGTATTAATGATACCTTTATCAATAAAAACCTCCAGATCTAAAAATATCACCTCAGTAAAACTCACATTATAAGTAAAATTCAAATTTAAATTGTTAATATTGATTGTGGTAAAAAAGGTATGTAGAGATTCGGGGTCGCCTTTCCATATGATGATGATATCATCTATATAGCGCTTGTAGAGCACCAGGTTTGCCTCCCACATCTTATTTGGCCAGATTACTTGATCTTCCCACCACCCAAGGAAGAGGTTGGCGTAACTGGGGGCAAACCTGGTGCCCATTGCGGTCCCTCTTTTTTGCAGAAAGTAGTTGCCCTCGAACCAGAAAGTATTATGATTTAGGATAAAACCAATTCCATCAATTAAAAATCTTTTCTGTATTTCTTCTAAATTCAGGTACTTTTCCAGGCAATACAATGTAGCCTCACATCCCTGGACATGGTCTATACATGTGTACAGAGATGTAATGTCACATGTAGCAAGTATATAATCTGATTGCCATTCTATCCTGTCCAGTAATTGTATCACTTGGGTTGTATCTTTTAGGTGAGAAGGCAACTTCTTAACCGCAGGTTGTAGTAGGGTATCTATGTAAGCTGAGAAGTTTTGAGTTAGTGAACCAATCCCAGATATTATGGGTCTCCCTGGGGGGTTAATTAAAGATTTGTGAAGTTTTGGCAGGTAGTAGAAGACCGGTATTCTAGGATTCTTCGTTGTTATAAAGTCATACTCTTTTTTGAGGAGAATACCTTTCTCCAGGCCTTCATCTAACAATTTTGTTAATTCTTTAGTGTAAAGTGCAATTGGGTTAGATTTTAGCTTCACATATGTGGTAGTATCCCCCAATAGACGTTCTGCCTCTTTTATGTAATCTACAGTATTTAAAATCACCACCCCACCTCCCTTATCTGCTGGTTTGATTACCAACTCTTTGTTCTCTGATAATTCATCCAGAACTGCTCTTTCCTTTTTTGAGAAGTTTGGTCTTATTTTAGATTTTTTATCCCCTATTGTTTTCAAATCTTCTTCCACTAATTTCTGAAAGGTCTCTAAATAGGGACCCTTACAGAAACTTGGATAGAAGGATGAAGGGTTTTTTAAAGACGTATGTGTATAGGGATTAGATGTATCCTCTATATTTGGTGGGACTGTATCTCTATGGTCATTTTTAGTTTTTTCAAAATACCTTTTTAGGGTTAGTCTCCGTATATATTTCTGAGCATCCATAAATGTTGGAAATGCAGAGGCCCTATTCGTGGGAGCAAAGTTTAGGCCTCTGTTTAGTATGCCCTCTTCTTCTTTGCTTAAAACATGTATACTGAGATTAAATATTCCTGATTTAATAATGGGTTTGTCTATCTTTGTTGATCTCTTCTTCCCCCCTCTACAGCCTCTCTTCTTCCTCCGTCTCTTCCTTCCCTGGATGTTATTCCTGAGTTTGCTCTCCACATCCGTGGGTAGTAACCCTCTGGTTCTCTGTCTCGCTCCCATCCTCTCCTTTGTTCTAGAAAAGGGGATTCCCTCTTTTGGTATTGATTACCGTTTCTCCATGGTGATCTATATCTCTCACCATCCCTTCTCTCATTTCGCATGTCCCCCTCATAATCTCTGTCTTTTCTATAACGATTTTCTCTTGGAGTTGTATCCCTTTTTTCCCCTAGTGGGATATTCTTTTTCTCTATAGGTTCTGGAGTTCCCTCCATATCTTCTATTATTATTGGTTAATTTCCAATCTGTGTATCTACTATATTTTTTGTTTTCCCTAAAGTGGTCTCTATTGTCCTTACGGTTATTTGTTTCTATATATCTATGTCTATCTCTCCCTTTCTCCCGTTCTTTTTCTGTAAGATCTGTTTTCTGTTTTCTTACTGATTTGCCTATCTCTCTTTTCTCTCTTGTTTCTGGTGTTCTTGAGTGGCTTCTTTCTTTAAATTGTGCTGCTACCCTGTTGCTCTTATCTTTGGTGTTATAATCTTGCTTATTCCTTAAAAATTTGGCCCTCTTATTATCTTTCGTTGTTTCTTCTATCTTATCTAATCTATCTTTGATTTCTATCTCACAATGGTTGAATTCTTCATGTTGTTCATATACCTCCAAATTTCTTTGGGTCTCAATAATTTCTTTATCAATCCTTTTTAGTGTTTCCCCCCTAGTTATTGTGATGAACCGCATCAGTTCAAATGAACAATTATCTAATATCCTGTTCCACTCTGTGATGAATGTGGGGTTATCTTGTTCTAATGTGGGATTTTTATATAAACGTAACCCCCTGGGTATTCTGGCTTTCGCTATATATTTTTCAATTGCGGCCAGTTCCCAACATACTTTTATTTCTTCTGTCAAAAGTTTTTCTAGATGTTGGAATTCAAAGAACATTTTATCCTCATCTAAACCAGGACTATCTAAAATTTCGTCAGTTGTAATCATTTCCTCTCCTAGTGAGGTATCAAATACATCTTCCAGGATGGAAACTCTATGTGACCTGGTATAGAATAGTAATGCTTTCTCCATATTGTAGGATACTTGAGGCTGCAAACTTAAAATGAAGGTCCACATTGGCTGCTTAGTTTTAATTTGAGAACGCTTGTGTAATCTCCTCTTCGGATACTGGGCCAAATTGAAAATTGTGGGCAGTGTTGGGAGGGGGTGGGGCTATAGGGGTACTCCCAGGGTGAGATTCAGGTTTGTGGTTTGGGTTGCGTTTCGCTAATAAATTAGTAGCACACCCCACAAAGTAATCATTGAATGCATTTGCAATGTCGGTGGGGTTTGTCAGAGTAATATCGCCCTTAGTGATATTACTTGGCTGTTGATGGTTAGAAGGCTGGAATATGTTGTTGATAACCTTCGAGAAGTTAGCTGGGTTTGATGTGTTCTGGACAGAAATATATATAGGAAAAGTCAGCCTGTATAAGATAAGTTTTTTAGCTTGCATAAGTGTATAAGAAAACTGTATTTCTCCATTTAGTAAGCGCACCCTTTAGGAGAGGGACAAATGTAATAGAAAATGTATAAGAATATATGCTTTTTGGTTATAAGACAGGTCAGCTACATGTAGCGGTCTCCTTGTGCACTCGATATGCAATAAAATTCATTTGATATTCTGAACCCTAATTATTTTACTTGTATTATTTTACCCACTTTCACACCTCTGTTGTCTATCCTTCAACCAGTTTTCAATCCACGTGCATATATTTTTACTGAGTCCAATTTGCTTTATTTTGTACACCAACCTCTTGTGTGGAACCATATCAAAAGCCTTTGCAAAATCTAAGTAGACCACATCAATTGCATTTCCCTGGTCTAAATTCCTACTTACCTCCTCAAAGAAACAAAAAAGGTTAGATTGGCATGACTTATCCTTCATAAATCCTTGCTGACTATTACTAATAATTTTGTTTTCCATGAGATATTCCTGAATATTATCCCGTATTAAACCTTTAAGTAGTTTCCCCCATTATTGAAGTCAGGCTTACAGGTCTGTAATTCCCCGGTTGTGACCTAGCTCCCTTTTTTAAATATAGGCACCACATCTGCTGTACGCCAATCTTGTGGCACTGAGCCTATGGAAATGGAGTCCTTGAATATTAAATGTAATGGTTTGGCTATTACTGAACTTAGAAAAAAAGATTGGTGTAATTAGCGCTAACAATACTAATAAAGTGACTAATACACAATAATATACAATGTGACAAATAAATCAGGACGGCTGCCAAGGAAAAAACCTAACCCAAACACAGTTAGTAGAACACGGAAATGACAATACAGACCGGCGCCTTAATGTCCAATAATGAATTGAGTCCAAAGATGTGCTGCAGGGTCCAATATGGTGCTCCAGTAGTTAGACAGAAGACTCCACAGCAGCAACCATGGTATTATGTAAGGGAGATAAAGAAAGAAATCATAGCGTAATATTGCATAGGATAAACATATAACTCACAGACAAGACATACACCACTAACAACACTGACAGAAAGGCTGACAATATACAGAGATTTATTAGACAATAACTAAAAAAGGGGATGAGAACTGGGGAGCAGGTCCAGGATCCGGTGTGTAAAACCGGAATCCTACTTACAGCAATCCCAAAGTGTTCGAGCGGTATTTGCAAAGTATGCAGTCCTGGTACAGCGTTCAGGGGAGAACCCCTGAAGAAGTGCGCATGCGCACGAAACGCGTTGGGTGTCTTTAGAGATCATTTGGAGTGAGACAAGTGTAAGGAGCAGACTTCAGCATCAATCCCCAGCTCCAGCGGACGGCAGAGACGTGCAGACAGGAGCAAGCGGCGGCGAGTAGCTATACCCAGCGAGTGACGTCAGTACAGACGGGAAATCTCGCGAGGGTTGGCCTGCAGGGACGCCAAGCCCGAGATCTATCGGAGGAAGCGCCGGCGGCCATTACTGAAGCACCACGCGCCAGAGAAACGCTGTACCAGGACTGCATACTTTGCAAATACCGCTCAAACACTTTGGGATTGCTGTAAGTAGGATTCCGGTTTTACACACCGGATCCTGGACCTGCTCCCCAGTTCTCATCCCCTTTTTTAGTTATTGTCTAATAAATCTCTGTATATTGTCAGCCTTTCTGTCAGTGTTGTTAGTGGTGTATGTCTTGTCTGTGAGTTATATGTTTATCCTATGCAATATTACGCTATGATTTCTTTCTTTATCTCCCTTACATAATACCATGGTTGCTGCTGTGGAGTCTTCTGTCTAACTACTGGAGCACCATATTGGACCCTGCAGCACATCTTTGGACTCAATTCATTATTGGACATTAAGGCGCCGGTCTGTATTGTCATTTCCGTATTACTGAACTTAACTCCTTGAGAACTCTTGGATGTATGCCATCAGGGCCAGTGCCTTATTTATGTTAATTTTTTTCAAGCCACCTATGAAATTCTTCCTCAGTTAACCAAGTGTTTGTTAATATGGAGGTTGTGGCTTCCTCCTGTGGCACTGCAATTGAAATTGATTCTTCCCTGGTAAACACAGAGGCAAAGAATTTGTTTAATACCTCTGATTTTCCCCATATCTCCAATAATCTGCCTGCCCATCACACACTGAAAGGGTCCTATATTTTCTTTTCTCATTTTTTGTTATTAAGGTACTTAAATAACTTTTTAGGGTTTAATTAAAACCACAAGCCAACAAAACAATTAATTAATTTAAACCGCTAACCAATCCTAAAATGTACTAAAAACAAGACATCCAAATTGCAAACAATTTAATTCAAACAATAAAAAGAAATAGAAAAAAATAACAATCAATTGAAAACAAGCATTTGCTAAAAAATGCATTGCCTGTCACTGTATTTATCTGAACCCTAAAGGGGCACAGATTAATGCATTTTCAGTCAATGGGCAAGCAAAAACTAAAATAGAAATAAATACAATCAAACACCTGAAAAAAAGACAATTACATACATTCCATATATAGCTTACATTTGGAAGTCTTCACTTTCCGAATCCCGCTGTATCTGCAAGCTCTCATACCTGTGACGTCATCACCCGCAATCCAACTCCATCCACCTTGAAGATCAGAATCAGGTAAAAAAAAATCTTATTTCTTTAATCTTCTTTCACCTTCTTTTTTCTTCTGCAATTCATTTGTTCTTTTGTTTTATCTTCTATCTTCTTCTTTCAATCTAACCTCATGATAAATCCAAACAGATGTTGCCTCGTCAAGATCTTCCACTAAAATGAGACGTACAGACCTTTTATATAGCCTGTGACGTAAATTTTAGGGTCAGATGGTACAGCTCCAATCCGATTGGACTCTAGATCATGTGACATGCTTCTTCTTTTTTTTTTTTTTTCAAGGGTGCGACATCATCCCCAAGGAAGGTACGTCACATTCTTAAAAACAAATGGCTGATATCACATGGTATTACAGCCAATCAGATTGCAGACCTCATTGGTTTGTGTACCATGTGATATGTTCCATTCTAAATAGGATTTGACTCAGGGTTTTTTTTATTGTATTTATTTATTTTTATGTTTGTGATTGCCCATTGACTGCTAATGTATTAATCTGTGCCCCTTTAGGGTACAGAAAAATACAGTGGCAGGAAATGCCTTTTTTGCCAAATACTTGTTTTCTATTGATTGTTATTTTTTCTATTTCGTTATTTGTTAGGATTAGAGGGGGTGGGTAGTTGGATGCCCATTTATTGCTAATGTGGTTGTCTGTGCCCCCATTGAGGGTATAGGTAAACACAGTGGCAATCAATGGTATATTGTCTGCTGTTAATTGTAATGTATAGTATTGCAGTGTTAATTTAATTGTATTGTGTATTCTTATTTTATTGCTATGCAAATGGGCAAAGCACTATTAGACATTTGGCTACTAGTGATTTTGCCCATTTGTGTGTGTGGTGATTGTGGCAAAATGGGGTACAGATGAACTAGTTGCGCCAGGGGGGGGGGGGGGTTGTTAGGCCTCACAGTTGGTAGTGGGAGGGGTTAATACCATTAAATTACCATAGCGGTTATAACCACTAAGGTAATTAGGGAGTTAACCCCTACTACAACCCTCCCGGTAGGCCTAACCACAAACCCTGGGGAAAGTACACACTTCACCCACCCCTTCTACCCTCAACATACCAGGTACTTCCGTTTAACTATTTCATTAACTTAGCATCTAGCCACTAAGGTAACTTTAATTATATTTTGTATTACATAGTATTGAAGCAGGGGGTTTCTGGGGCTGAACTGCCTTCATTTAGGCACCGGGGTTGCCCTGTTTCCCAAGTTACAGGCCCGGTAAGGGGTAACGGTATATCGTGCAAGTTTAATTCTCCCGCGTCATGAAAATGGGACATCTAAACTTGCAGGCGATATCGGCATCCCATAACGGGGCCTGTAACTCAGAAAGCAGGGGGCCCCAGGGCTGAAATCAATATGGTTCAGTTTCAGAGACCCCCTGCTTCAAAACAATGTCATTGAAATAAAATAAAAGCAGTGAGATTGCCTGTTACAGATGTCCAGAGAGATGGACCATTTTTGTCTGCTCTCACTGCGCGGCTCTTCCAGACTGGTTTAGCCGGTAGGATTAACACAGCTGGGTCCCATTCAGAAGCAAGGACCCATGCTGTGTTAATCCTGATTAGAAATTTCCCCCTACTCTGCACTTGGCTGTGATTACTCCATGTTTGGTCCGCAGTTCACAGCACATGTGTGTAGCTGGGTGGAGATAAAGCTACATCTGTATCCAATGATCTCTGTATAGCTGCACTGACAGCATATACTCTATACACCCTACTATTTGACTACTAGTTCTACAGTGGTCCAAAATACCTATCTATATTGTGGTCTGGTCGGCCGCCAAATCCCCCTATCATGGAGGATTTTAAATTATCACTGTACATATTCACATGCATTTTTATTATTTAGGTTTCAATAAAATTGTTTTATTTTGTGTTATGATCCATATAGGAGTTTGTGTATAAGTTAGCTAATTCACCTACTATATCTTGATTCTTTACTGAGATAACATATCTTTAGGACTTATATGGTCAGCATTGCATATCCACAGCGAGTGCATATTTTAGGATCTTTTGTGGACCCTATCTTGGGTCTTACAGTACATTTTTACATCTGATATTATAAACACAGAAATGTGTAGCATGAGGGCCAGAGGCTGAGCACACTTTACTAACAATCCAGTCATTTAAAGCTGGTTATATATTAATCCCTGTCTGGTTGTTGTTTAATGGTTCAGATAGGTCCAACTTCTCTTACTTAAATAACAAGGTATACCTTTTAACACTAGAGTGAATCTTTATTAGTGTTACAAAGCATTAAATCGGTGCACTTCATTGTCAATAGTGTACAACAGGTACACAATGATAGAAAATCAGGCTGGAGTAAAACACTTGATATATTATCCCTGACGGTCCTTGTTAAAAACTGTCAGAGTGTAATAATACTCCTGGTGGGGCACACATTGAACTGGCTCCCTTCCTTAAATATCCCCACCAGGAGTATTATTCTATGACAGTTATTGAAGCGGTTAATATTGTATATATACTGTATTAGTGAGTTTTTCATTATGAATAAGGATTGGATAGTTATCATCCTCTACTTTCCAACCCTCATTTCACCTGCTTATGTGGAAATTACATATACACATTTTTTTATGAGGTTTTCAATAAAATGATTTTTTCATTAATATCATCATTGGAATCTTGTATTAATATTATTCTTGTATATTATTACAATGGTATTATATTTTATTTGTATTCTTTGATTTTGTGGATTCAATTTAATGGTGTATGGTGTACATATACACATATATACAACCTATAAGAACATATATGATGTATTAATTAAGTCTTCCATCATGTATAAAAATGTATATTTGTGTATATGCATTTTAAATCACTCATGGACTTTTGGACTCAACCATGTTTAAGAACCATTTTTTCTTGCTATCTATGTAGCCATTATTGACATGGTTTGAACCATGACAATTATATTTAAATAAATTACAATTAAATAATTGTATACACTATGTGTAAGTGGTTAGTATAGACACTGCTGATAGTATATAACATCTTGAGCAGTTTTTGTCCACTTACTGTACTGTACCAGTTTATTTGTTCTTTATTCATTGTATTAGGAATGGATTCGAGATATATTATTATTATTTGATGTTATTAGGGTCTATATTAAGATTATGTAGCTTAAATATTAGTTTTTAATTATGGACAAGAAGAGTGTATTATAGGCGCCAAACGGTAAAGGATATATCACACCAGATGCAGGGCCAAGGTGAGGCTCCGGATGGATGGGTTGTGCTTGAAAGAAATAAAAACAAAAGCACAAAACATAGCGTGATACTGCATACGAATGGGACAAACAACATAAACTACACACCGTACAAGACTAATGACTAACTGCTGAGATCGAGGTGAAAATTATTGAAAAAACATTTAATAAAACATTTAATAAAATATATACTATAACAATGGACATAAGAAAAATAAAAAATACATAGAATAAATGAATAAACAAATGGTTAAGATCAATGGTTAGGACCAACACACTGAGACACCAGGTGAACTGCCCACTCACCGGACGGGAGATTAAAACAGGCGGTGGATAATTTGGAGAGTATCCCCTCTCTGCTGCTCACACAGCCACTGCACCGGAACAGATCTGCAGAGGAAGCGTTGCACACGCCAGCCGGCGTGTGTGTGTGTAACCTCTATCAACGCTCACGGGATGGATGCCGTGCTGGTGGTGTCGATTTCACAGCAGCAGATTCGTCGGTGGTGGATAACAGCTGATTCACCTCCGGATCGGCTCAAGAGAGCAAGGACAGGCCCGACGCCACAGTAGAGGTCCTTAAAAGCCACCCTACGCGTTTCGAAAGCGTGCTGCTTTCTATCTCAGGGGTGATAAATCCTTTACCGTTTGGCGCTTATAATATACTCTTCTTGTCCTTGTTTACCATTCTGACTAGGGGGTCAGGTTTATTATTTAGGCAGCCCCTGCAAAGAGTCTTACCAACTCTTGCAAGGTTTTACACTGTGTTTATTGTATACTAGCTGAGAGACCCGGTGTTGCCCGGGATGTAAATGCGTAATAGGTAGTATTATTTATAAATCGTGGAACAATAGGTGAGTATTTGTTGTAAAGGTTGGATAATAATGTTGAAAAGAAAGATGGAATAAAATGTAATAGGATGTTGTTTAAAAATGGTTTATTGTAACCACACCACAGTACAATGTATATTTTGGTGACATAACAGATGTAAAAATGTGAGGCGTGTGTCCTGCTAGGGTGTGAGGCGGCAGGTGGCGCGTGGGTTGTGAGTGCTCTCTGTGAGTGGGGGTCCTGCTAGGGTGTGAGGCGGCGGGTGGCGCGTGGGTTGTGAGTGCTGTCTGTGAGTGGGGGTCCTGCTAGGGTGTGAGGCGGCGGGTGGCGCGTGGGTTGTGAGTGCTGACTGTGAGTGGGGGTCCTGCTAGGGTGTGAGGCGGCGGGTGGCGCGTGGGTTGTGAGTGCTGTCTGTGAGTGGGGGTCCTGCTAGGGTGTGAGGCGGTGGGTCAGTGATGTCGGTGCGTAGGGGCGAGAGGCAGCAGGTGTGTGTGGCGGCAGGTATATGTCGAGTGTGGCGGAGGGGGGGGGGAAGGGGGGTGGGGTGGGAGGGGGGAGGAAAGGGGAGCGGAGGGGGGGAGGAAAGGGGAGCGAAGGGGGGAGGAAAGGGGAGTGGAGGGGGGAGGAAAGGGGAGCGGAGGGGGGAGGAAAGGGGAGCGGAGGGGGGAGGAAAGGGGAGCGGAGGGGGGAGGAAAGGGGAGCGGAGGGGGGAGGAAAGGGGAGCGGAGGGGGGAGGAAAGGGGAGCGAAGGGGGGAGGAAAGGGGAGCGGAGGGGGGGGGGGGAAAGTGGAGTGGGAGAGGGGGTGGAGAGCAGTGGGCATATGTATTCTCATAATTTATGTATGTGCATGTCCCCTCCCCGGGCGTCCGTCCCCCCACTGGTTCGGCGGGTGGTCGCTCCCTCGTTCCCCGTGACTCGCCCCCCCCGTTCCCCGTGACTCGCCCCCCCCCATTCCCCGTGACTCGCGGCTCGCCCCCCCCGTTCCCCGTGACTCGCCCCCCCCCCTCCGCGCCCGCTTTCCCCCGATGTGCCGCCCGGCTGAGTGAGGCGTGTTCAGGCGGCGGCAGGAAGCGCCCTGTGTGGGGCCTGTGTGGGGCCTGTGTGGGCCTGAGGCGCGAGGCTCCGCGCCTGAAATAGGAGAGTTACTGGCAGTGCTGTGCCTTACCTGAGGGGGAGGTAGCGCCGGGTAGGTAAGGGAGCGGCTGGGGTAGGAGGGCCACGCTTCCCCTCCGTCTGGAGCCGGTGCAGGGCGGCGCACGTGATGGGGGGGGGGTGGTGTGTGTGTGTGTGTGTCCTGTCTGTCTATCTGTGTCCTGTCTGTGTATCTCAGTGTGTGTGTGTGTGTGTGTGTGTGTGTGTGTGTGTGTGTGTGTGTGTGTGTGTGTGTGTATCTTTGTGTGTGTCTCAGTGTCCTGCCTGTGTGTCTCCGTCCGTGTGTGTGTGTGTGTCCTGTCTGTATATGTGTGTCCTGTCTGTGTATCTCAGTGTGTGTGTGTGTGTGTGTGTGTATCTGTGTGTCTCAGTGTGTGTGTATCTTTGTGTGTGTCTCAGTGTCCTGCCTGTGTGTATCTCTGTGTGAGTGTATGTGTGTGTCCGGCCAATGAGAGGTGTGCGGGGGCGGGCCAAGGGAGCCAATGAGGTTGCCGCTAGGGACACAGGGAGGGACACAGGGAGACACATACAGACCCGGACACATAGGACACTTTCAGAAATATATAGTAGATCTAGTTAGCGCCCACCTGTTCTGTGTTTCCATATGGATACTTACTACAATTGGCAGAGCAGGCCCCACACTAATATTTGTTTAGGCTGCATATAGTAGAGAACAAAGTAACTTGAATGATTAATATCAATATTGTATCATATAAAGGTATCTAATTGTTCTGTGCACATCATCTGCACATAGAACCCCTGAGGAAGAAAGCAGCACGCTTTCGAAACGCATAGGGTAGCTTTTAAGGATCTCTACTGTGGCGCCGGGCCTGTCCTTGCTCTCTTGAGCCGATCCGGAGGTGAATCAGCTGTTATCCACCACCGACGAATCTGCTGCTGTGAAATCGACACCACCAGCACGGCATCCATCCCGTGAGCGTCGATAGAGGTTACACACACACACACGCCGGCTGGCGTGTGCAACGCTTCCTCTGCAGATCTGTTCCGGTGCAGTGGCTGTGTGAGCAGCAGAGAGGGGATACTCTCCAAATTATCCACCGCCTGTTTTAATCTCCCGTCCGGTGAGTGGGCAGTTCACCTGGTGTCGCAGTGTGTTGGTCCTAACCATTGATCTTAACCATTTGTTTATTCATTTATTCTATGTATTTTTTATTTTTCTTATGTCCATTGTTATAGTATATATTTTATTAAATGTTTTATTACATGTTTTTTCAATAATTTTCACCTCGATCTGAGCTGTTAGTCATTAGTCTTGTACGGTGTGTAGTTTATGTTGTTTGTCCCATTCGTATGCAGTATCACGCTATGTTTTGTGCTTTTGTTTTTATTTCTTTCAAGCACAACACATCCATCCGGAGCCTCACCTTGGCCCTGCATCTGGTGTGATATATCCTTTACCGTTTGGCGCCTATAATACACTCTTCTTGTCCTTGTTTACCATTCTGACCAGGGGGTCAGTTTTAGTATTTAGGCAGCCCCTGCAAAGAGTCTTACCAACTCTTGCAAGGTTTTACACTGTGTTTATTGTATATCTAGTTAGCGCCCACCTGCTCTGTGTTTCCAATAGTTTTTAATTATGTATTTATTATTTAGCTTTAGTTCATATTGTATTTAGCAATTGCTATTGATTATTAGTACTATTTTTTTAGTATATGAATTGTTTAGTGTTAAGTTTTCGTATGTATCTTAGATACTCGGGTTCATTTTATTGCATATATGTATATACTAATTAAGTAGATATACTGTATCACATTTGATGTAGCCTATCTCGGCTGCTATCCAATACTTCTATATGTATTTTGTGGTGTGTATCAATGACATCAATGCTGCTCTTTGTTTCTATGTTTGTTGATTTTTATTTGTGTATGATAAGGTACCCTGTTAACTAGTTGGATGGCTATGTGTACCATCCCCCAGATAAGAAATACCAGACTCTCACTGGTTAGCTGGCTGTACTGAGTGAGCACCAATGACTGATGTGGCTATTCCCTGACGAAGTGTCCCACGTGACACGAAACGTGTAGGAGAGCCAATGCATGCTGGGTATTGCGTGACGTCGTCAGACGCCCAACAGCGCATACACCAGCACAGGAGACATCACGCGGAGATGCCGGTCTAGGAACTTTGCCCTCAGCACAAGACATCTGCAATCTGGAGAGGGGAAATAACGTGAACTACGGACGTTCCTGCTGTGTTGTTTTACTCCCTGGTGTACTTTGATCTATGTGATCTACTTTTATTGTAAGTCTTTGTACTTGATATTTTATTTCTTCATAAATTGATCTACAGTATTTTACTATATACTGATGATCTCTTTTCTTTGCGCCCCCACCCCCTTTTGTCAATAAAATTATACTAATGCAAATGTCAAGGGAATACTACTACTACTACTACCACTACTACTACTAATAATAATAGTAATAATAATAATAGTAATAATAATAATAGTTGAACTCTTTTAAGTTACTGAAGATGTACACATTTTAAAAATTTGCAATGTTCTCAGAAGAAGGACCGTTAAATGCAATTGCAAGTTTATGGTAAAACTTAGCAGAAAGCCACAACACTATTTTAATCTTACTGTAACTTCAAATTCGTATTGAATAAATTATAGCTTCTTGCCTACTGCATTTATTGCTATATCAAAAAAAATCATCATGGTGTGTTATTACTTGAATGGTACTGTCTCCAGAAAGTTCAGATCTGATGGATCACATTTTAAACAGCAATGAAAATAAATAAAACATATTGTTTCAGAGTGTCGGAGAAAAAAAAAGTAAACAACACAAAAACATTACCCGAACAGAAGCAGTAAAAGTTCAGTGAAAAAATATTCTTCTCAGAGCCCAGACTTCCCTGTCAACCTTTATATTGTGTACATTCCGTGATCTCTAGTGTTCTGTCACTGTCAAAAGAACTCTCAGCAGCATTTTTATTTATAAGCTCGTTCTCATAAACATGTACCAACTATTCATCTTCAT